>NC_050576.1:379324699-379924699 GCF_011100635.1 Trichosurus vulpecula
AAGACATACACTTCAACTGGAGAGACACATAGAGAATTAAAGTAAAGGGATGGAGCAGAATCTAATATGCTTCAACTGAATTTTTTCAAAAAAAGTTTAGGGTAGCAATCATGATCTCAGACAAAGCAAACAAAAAAATGCAAAGAGAGAATCTGGGAAACTATATTTTTACTAAATGGTACCATAGACAATGAAATAATACCAAAAATTCTGCTGTGAATTTCTCTGATAAAGGTTTATTTCTTATATAGAGAACTGAGTCAAATGTATTAAAAAAAACATTTCCCAATTGATAATTGGTCAAAAGATGTGAACAGGCATTTTTAAAAGAAGAAATCAAAGCTATCTCTATTCATATAAAAATGCACTAAATCACTCTTGATTAGAGAAAAGCAATTAAAAGAACTCTGCAGTACAGCCTCTCACCTACTAGAATTGACAAATGCTAGAAAGGGTTAGACAAAATAGGTACAGCAATGAATTGCTAGTAGGGTAATGAAATCATCCAATCGTTGCAGATATCAATTTAGAATTATGTTCAAAGGACTACAAAACTGTGACCCAGCAATACAACTATTGGGTCTGCATCACAAAGAGATCAAACAAAGAGGAAAAGGACCCATATGTACGAAAATACTTATAGTAGCTCTTTTTCTGGAGGCAAAGAATTAAAAATCAAGGGGATGCTCATTAATTGTGGAATGGCTGAACAAGTTGTGGAATGTGATTGTGATAGAGCACTATTATGCAATAAAAATGACAAAGGGGGTGGTTAAAAAAACACAGGAAGACTTATTTGAACTGATGCAAAGTGAAGTAAGAAGAATCAGGAGATCATTATGTACAGTACTAGCAATATTGTAATGATAATCAACTATGAAAGACTTGGCTACTTTGATCAATGCAATCACCCAAGGTAATTCCAAATGGTTCATGATGGGAAAATGCTACCCATCTCCAGAGAATTGGTGAAGGATAATTATCTCCCTTTTTTGGAATATGGAAAATATGGAAATATATATTTATGGTCTCAAATGTATAATTAATATCATGTAACTTGCCTTCTCAGTGGGTAGGGAAGGGGGTGTGAGGGAGAGAATTTGGAACTCAAATTTTAAATAAAAAATATTAAGATAAATTACACGCGTGTGCACACACACACACACACACACCACAAATATTTAACAAAGTGCCTGGTACCACATAGTAGTTGTCATATTTTTTCCTCCCCCAACTCTTCTTTTTCTATCCCCCTTTAAGCCTTTAAAGGATCAGTGTTATAACCAAAGTGTAAAAAAAAAAAAAAAGCTTCTAATAAGAATTATCTTAGAGATTCTGATTGTCCATGTTGTTTTTATTATTTTTTCTACTTCCCTGAATATTTTTTCTATTTTCTAGTTATGGTTATGGTTATGGGTCACAGCTGCTGTCTTCCTGGCCCCACAAAACAGCACTCTTACCTTTTTTATTTTAATAATAGTAACATCAATATTCCCAACTCAAATATTTTCCTTTACACAGTGACATACATATCTACAAATGCATTGACATATTTTGCAAGTTTAGCAAAAGTAGAACACATAATATATGTACATAAATACTTGTTAATTTAATATCTTTTCTACAGATTTGGTATTTATCACAAAAATAGTTTCCCCTAGGAGGTTGTGAGCTCCTCAAGAATAGGTAAAGTTTCTTTTTAAATTTTCTTTGTGTGACCAGTGCCTAACACAGTCTGGTACATAGAGGCATTTAGTGATTGTTTATTGGATGCAAGTGATTTAGAAATATTTGTGAAATTAGATATGTTTCTCCCTTTTTCTATGTACATGCAAAAATTATGACTTTAGCCCAATGTTCTATTGGTTAAATTATAAAGAAAAAATGCATCATACTTTTTTTCCATAAATTCAAAAAGATACTTAAAATTTCATGGCACTTGCAAATTCTGTTAAAAGTCCTTGGTTTAAGAGCCATTAAAAAGTAATACTCTAAAACTCTCAGAGAAAGTTTTCCTTAAACTTTCAAAATGTTTTTCAAAAGTTTCAACAGGTTTTTTTTTAATAACTAAAAAAATAGTGGACATTTATTTACTTTGCACATTTGCATATGCATGCGTGTATATATATATATATATATATATATATATATATATATATATATATATATATATATATATATATGAAAATTATCTTTTAACCATTAGAGATTTTTGACAGATAAACTGCATACTCCTAAAAGCAAGGGACTCTCCAGAAGTACTTTACATACCAAACTACCATACTACAAACTGTCTAGATAAACGTCTAGCCTTCTATTATCCATGGGGCTTTCCTGTCTCTCTCTACTACACTAGTAGTAAACCATAGCTCAGAAAATGCTGGTTCTGCATACAAAAGCCCTTGGGAAAAGCACAGTCCTGTTAATTTACTGGTGGCAGGGAGAGAATAGTTGTCAGAGTGCCTGGAAGCAGACCAGCAGACTGTTGACTTAATTATACCAGACAACAGAGCCAACATTTTAAAGCTGTGAAAGATGGCAATTTTTCACACTCCCTTTTCTCCTACTCCTCCCCCCCCCACCTGAATCTGCTGAAATAAATCATTCAAACTATTAAGTACTATAGTGAATATTGGCAATGGTTAGGTCTTTTTTACCCCTTGTCATTAACTAGTTTTATATCTGGTTGGCATACCATAAGCAAGTAATCTCAAATCACTCCAAAGCCAGTTAAAATATCATATAGTTCAGAAACTAGATCCTAAACAGCAAGTAGGAATAAGGCATGTGTAATACGATAAACTAAGGAAAATATACCTAAAGACCCATTGCTATAGCTAAACTTTCTAAAAGTAGTTGCTTTTGCTATAGGAAGAAAAAAAAAAACTAGATTCATGTGAAGTTTCACACTTGTTTAAAATTTTTTTCTGGAAATCAAAGGCAAAATTTTGTCTAATTTTGTGTTTGAGTTTAAAAGCAGATGAAAATATTGATGGTTCATGTTGTTTTTATAGTGACATGGGTGTGGGAGTCAGAGAAGCATTCTGTCAATAAAATAAAAAGTTCACATTTCATAGCATAAGCCAAATTTAACTTCTTTCTCTCCATGTGTGCATATATATGCACATACATAGATACATGCATACATATTTGTATATATACAAATTGCCAACAGTGGCAAAACCCATTTTTAATTACTAATAAATGTGGTGCTATATGACGGCAATTCATGAAACCAAACAGACTGATGGGATTAGCGCTACAAACAGCTCAAAGAGAAATGGAAAGACAGATGGTAAGTGCTAGAATACTTCAATGAATTAGATGAAAAAAAGAAATTATGGAGAAATGTATGACCGGCAAAGAAGGCAGGTTGGTTACAAAGACAGAATGAAAAACACTCTAGAGAAGATAGATAAATCAAAGCATACAGTTCTTAAAAACAACAAGAAAAAATCACAACAGCAACAGCAGATTAGATCTCTTGTGGAAAAATCATGATAAAAAATGGATCAGAATTCCACTAGATAATAAAAGTTTGATCTGAATCAGTGGAGGCCAAGGTGATTTTGTTGATGAAATTGAAAATATCAGAATATGTATAATCCAATATTCTTGGTATAAGGAGAAATAATATTAATATCAATAATAACTATATTGTTCAACAATAATAGCTAGCATTTTATAGCACCTACTTTGTGTCACTCACTGTGCTAAATTTATATATATTATTTCATTTGATTCTCACAACAACCCTGGGAAGTAGGTACTATTATAATCCCTATTTTACAATTCAGGAAACTGAGACAGGTCACCTAGCTAGTTAAGTGTTGGATGTTAAATTTAAATTCAGCTCTTCCTGACTCCAGGCCCAATACTATTCTCTGTGTTACTTAGCTGCCTTCTAAAACAAAGGTGAAGAAGACAAATCTTTAAGAAACTTAACTATTAGTATATAGGAACATGTTTTATTAGGTCAAGGTTATTGACAATTTTCTGTAAATATATTTAAAAATTATTCTAGATTTCTAAAGAATTAGATTTCATCTCTATTTCTTAATTTTGACTTAAATCCTATTTTCTTTGCACAATTTTTTGAACTTGCTTTTGGAAAATGATAAAGTATTTTTTTAAGACTCCAGATTTCTCTCTAAAGATGCAATCTATATTTTTTTAGCATTGATATTTTTCCAATGGCATTTGTATGACTTTAAGTCATGGAAGACCAATGTGTTTGAAGAATTTGTGTTATCCCAAAAGAATTTGTGTTGTCCCAAAAGGGACAAATTAGGTCTTAGTAGGAGGAAAAATAATATTAAACATAAACATATTAATAATAGTAATAACTGGCATTTATATAGTATCTACCATATATCAGGTAATGAGCTAAATGTTTTACAAATAGTATCTCATTTAATCCTCACACCAAGTACAGGAAGTAGGTGCTATTGTTATCCCCACTTTACAGTTGAAGACAGTAATGTTAAATAACTTGCCCAAGAGCAGGTAGCTAAGTGTCTGAAGCTGCATATGAAGTCTGATCTTCCAGACTCTAGGCCAGCACTTTAAAAAAATGTTTTTGAGAACCGAAACCAGATGGGCCAGTCTACATTATCATTTGTTCATTGATAAGACACCAGAAGGAATGCTCCTAGAACAAGTAAGACTTCTCACTTTAGAAGTTTTATAGAAGGACATGAAATGTTACTGAAACTGAAGAGACATGAGTGAGTAGCAATTTCTATTGTTGGGGAGAATGCCCATATTGTTGAGGTTACAAATTCATCAAAATGTCAGTGGATTGAGGCTATTACTTTGCCATTTTACATCTTTGATTACTATTTCTGTCAGAATATGAAGTTGTTAATCACAAAGTATAAATTAGAGAGAAAATGGCTAGTATATAATTCAAAGAGGTAGAGTAGGAAGAATCACAAGTCAAAGATAAGGAGATTAAATTCAAAAAAATAAAAGGAAAAAAGGCAGAGACATGCCATAGAATGTCCTAAATACAATCTATTTCTTATCTCCAAGATTCTGGATTCAGTTCATCATTTTTTCAAATTTATTTTCAGTTTTCAAAATGCATTTCCACAATATTTTGAGTTACAAATTTTCACCCCATCTCTACCCTCCCTTCACCACAAGATGGAATATATTCTGATTGCCCCTTTCCCCAGTCTGCCCTCCCTTCTATCAACCCATTCCCCCCCACCCTCTTATCCCCTTTCCTCTTACTTTCTTGTAGGGCAAGATAGATTTCTATACCTCATTGCCTGTATATCTTAGTTCCCAGGTGCATGTAAAAACAATTTTTTAACCTTTGTTTTAAGAACTTTGAGTTCCAAATTCTCTCTCTTCTTCCCTCCCCACCCAATCTCCTTTAGAAGGCAAGTGATTCAACATAGGTTATACATGCATTGTTATGCAAAACACTTTATAATAGGCATGTTCTTAAAGAATAACTATATTTCCCTCCATCCTATCCTATCCCCCTTTATTCAATCTTCTTCTTTTAAAAAGTGTTTCCTTTTGACTACCTCCTCCCTCAATCTGCCCTCCCTTCTATCATACCCCTACCCCCCTGCCCTTATCCCCTTCTTCCCTACTTTCCTGTAGGGTAAGATACTCAATTGAATGTGTATGTTATTCCCTCCTTAAGCCAAATCCAATGAGAGCAAGGTTCACTCATTCCCTTTCACCTACACTCTCTTCTCGTCCATTATAACACCTTTTTCCTGCCAACTTTATGTGAGATAATTTATCCCATTCTATCTCTCCTTTTCTCCTTCTCCCAATATATTCCTCTCTCACTCCTTAATTTTATTTTTAGATAACTTTCCTTCATATTCAACTCACCCTGTGCCGTCTGTATATGTATATATGTATATGTGTATGTATATGTGTATATGTATGTGGATGTATATGTATATGCATGTTCCCTTCAACTACCCTAATACTGAGAAAGGTCTCATGAGTTACAAATATCATCTCTCCATGTAGGGATGTAAACCTTTCAACTTTAGTAAGTCCCTTATGATTTATCTTTCCTATTTACATTTGCATAGTTTTCTTGATTCTTATATTTGAAAGTCTCTGGTCTTTTCATCAAGAATGCTTGAAAGTCCTCTATTTCATTGAAAATCCGTATTTTGCCCTGAAGTATTATACTCAGTTTTGCTGGGCAGGCGATTCTTGGTGTTAATCCTGGCTCCTTTGACCTCCAGAATATCATATTCCAAGCCCTTTTATCCCTTCGTGTAGAAGCTGCTAGATGTTGTATTATCTTGATTCTGTTTCCACAATACTCGAATTGTTTCTTTTTAGCTGCTTACAATATCTTCTCCTTGACCTGGGAACTCTGGAATTTGGCTACAATATTCCCAGGAGTTTTCTTTTTGGGAACATTTTCAAGAGGTAATCAGTGGATTCTTTCCATTTCTATTTTACCCTCTGACTCTAGAATATCAGGGCAGTTTTCCTTGATAATTTCTTGAAAGATGATGTGTAAGCTCTTTTTTTGATCATGGCTTTCAGATAGTCCAACATTTTTAAAATTATCTCTCCTGGATCTATTTTCCAGGTCAGCTGTTTTTCCAATGAGATATTTCACATTATCTTCCACTTTTTCATTTTCTTGGTTCTGTTTTATAATTTCTTGATTTCTCATAAAGTCACTAGCTTCCACTTGCTACGTTCTAATTTTTAAATCATTATTATCTTCATTGAGCTTTTGGACCTTCTTTTCCATTTTGCCAATTCTGCCATTTAAGGCATTCCTTTCCTCATTGGGTTTTTGGACCTCTTTTGCTATTTGGGTTAGTCTATTTTTTAAGGTGTTATTTACTTCAGTATTTTTTGAGTCTCCTTTAGCAAGCTGTTGACTTGTTTTCATGACTTTCTTGCATCACTGTCATTTCTCTTCCCAATTTTTCCTCTACTTCTCTTACTTGCTTTTCCAACTCCTTTTTGAGCTCTTCCATGGCCTGAGACCAATTCATATTTTTGGAGGCTTTTCATGTAGGATCTTTGACTTTGTTGACTTCTTCTGGCTGTATGTTTTGATATTCTTTGTCACCACAACAAGATTCTATAGTCTGAGTTCTTTTACGCTGTCTCCTCATTTTCCCAGATAATTACTTGACTTTTGAGTTCTTTGTCAGAATGTGACTGCTTCCAGAGTGGGGAGTGCTCTGTCCCAAGCTTTAGGGGTTTTGAGCTGCTATTTTCAGAGCTACTTCTCTTCTGAGGTGGTATGATAATCCTCTCCTGACCTGCACTCTGGTCTGTGAGTTCAAGCATTCCTGTCTGCCAGGCAACTACCAGGAGGACTCCCTCTCCAAAGTCACTCCAAGCTCTGCCACCCCAGCACACTTCCTCCCCCAAGGACCAACAACCAGGATTGCAACCCAGATCCAAGCAGGGCAAAGCAATAGAATCCTGCCTCAGCACCAGCAAAGAGATTACTGGTCTCCTGCTCTGATCAGCCACTTGATTCACCCCACTGTTTGTGGGCCTAGAGCTCCAGAAGCATGTGCCTAGAGCTCTGCCACCACCTCTGCAGTCACCTCCTCTGCCCTGAGGCTGAACTACATCCTTCTCTCATCCAGATCCAATGATTTTCTCACTAACCTGCTATGTTGTCTCTGGAATTTGCAGGTTGAGAAGTCTGGAAACTGCCATATCTCAGTGATTCAGGGCCCTGAGGCCTGCTCTTCCCAGTCTTCTCCATCCTGGTCTGTCCTGATGGGACCCAGGCTGGCCTGTGCTCCACTTTGAGCATGATATGATACTTTTCCCAGTGACCATCCAGTCCATCTTAGGCTGGAGACTTGTTTCACTCCGTCATTTGATGAGTTCTGTAGCTCTAGAATTTTCTTAAGTCATTTTTAAGGTATTTGGTGGGATTTGGGGGAGAGCTCAAGTGAGTACCTGTTTTCCTGCTACCATCTTGGCTCTGCCCCAGTTCATCATCATTTTATAACCATATTATAATATACCAAATTATGGATAAATTCAAAGTGTATTGTGTGGAAGTTGGTAGTAAGGAATCCATGCAATTATAATTGCAATTTGGAAAATGTGTTTTTCATGTGCTTTGTTTTGTATTGTTGGGGATTCAACCAACACCTTTCATATTACTATGATCCCCTCCCCCACCACCTCCTTAGGAAGCTTTACAGTAATCCAAATATCAGTAAACAAAGTCTAATATCTTCAAATAGAAGAATTTAGACATTAATAGAAAATACTTCTTTTTATAGCTTACATAAGGGGTAAAATATCTTGCTTAGCACATCACTTTATGGCAGTGCTCTATGTACTGATTATCAGAGTAATGATATATTATAATAATCAATATTTCTTGAATGACCAAATGAATGAATGAAAGATAAATAAATGAGTGATCAAATGAATGAAACACAAGTTTAGAATCCTAAAATTTCAGTGATGACTAATATTTCATTGGTGAAAAGGATACTTCCAATATATATTTTTCCAAAGCTGAAGTTGTATAGATTTTACTTGATCTATCCTGACAAAAACATACATAGAAATATTGCTATAAAATCTGTAGAATTCCCTATATCAGTAAAATTCCCTATCCATTTCTTATCCCAATGCTTACAAAACAAATAATATTTAAATTCAAAAATTCTATTTCATGCTGCATATGTCACTTAAGTGAAGATATTAAAAGCTGAATCCTTTATCTTCTAAATCTGACCTTGCATTTCACATGATCTTACAGTTAAATCATCACTGGTACTTATAATCTCAACAAAGATTTGACTCCAAAATAAATCATGAGATAATATAAGGGTTTTACTATTCCCCCTCAAGTTTTACAAAATAAGGAAGCAAATTAAATGAATAGAGAAATTTTTTTAAATGAATGTATAAATAAATAAACTAATAAAATAGGAATTTAAAATAGCAACATGAAATAAGTACCAAAGAATTTGGATAAAATAAGTTTATTTAGGCCTGAAACTATGATGACATGACCTGAGTCTACTTACCAAAATTAAATATACTTTAGAACTCTTTGGTGTTGGGATGATAATTCTTAATATTCTTAATTCTTAATAATTCTTAATAAAAATGAATGGGGACTGAGAGTGGAAAATGATCGATATAATACCTATCTAATTTAAATGGATAATGTTATAATTACATTCACAATATCAAGGACTTTTGATTTTCCAGGTATAGAAAAATGCTAATATGAAAGCTTACTCCAATGATAAAAATCAGATCGTTTATATCCTAGATTCTTACAGAGTTTTCTGGCATGATAAGAGGTTAAGTGACTTGCTCATGGTTTTACTTACAGGACATATGTATCAAAGGCAGGATCTGAAGAGTCCAGGTCCTGATGATTATGAGTCCAACTCTATCCACTACAACAGCTGACCCTCCTAACACTAAAGATCAGAGACATGCAAATAATTGACATGGAAATAGAGGAAAATGTCGATAAAATTTCCATTATAATGTGGGGTCATTATATACAGGTAATAATAAAGTTTTGGGTTTCTTACACTATAGTCAGAAAAACAAAATAGAAATCATTATGCTTAGGAGAGATTATTTGACCCACAGTAGAAATGATTCTGTGGAATCGTTTTAAGAAAATGTATCAATGAACTAATTTATAAAACTCTTGAAGAAAACAGAGAGTGAACAAAGATACGCATAACTTGATATCTTGAAGGTATAAAATCCACCTGGACCATACAGATTTATCCTGCATGGTATGCTATGCTACAACAAGAACTGAGAAAATATGGTCTAGACTATATAATTGCTAGTTTGTTTCATAACTGGATTGGGGTAAGATAGAGAAGCTGAAGAATGCAGCAAAATACTCAGATTTATGGCATGTTGATTCCCTGAGGCAAGGTCTATGCACAAACGAGTTGCACCATTTTGACTGTATTTTCTAGTCAAGGTATGTAGATAATGCCTTAAAGCAGTAATCAACATCTTAATGTCAGGCTATCTTTGTCATTACCTCCATTTTATGACTTCACACTCGGTTCTCAAACTTTTGCAATCTGGCTTTTGACCTCATCATTCAACTTAAACTTGTCTGTCTAAGGATACCAATGACCTAATTGTCAAATGTGGAGGTCTTTTCTGAGTGCTTAAGCTGATTGACTTTTTTGCAAAATGTGATGTACAACCTCAGAGTCATCCTCATCTCCCCTTTTCCCCTCATTTCTCATATCCAATTACTTGTCATTTTACAATTTTTTTCTTCAAAACTGCCAGACATGTATTTCTTTCTTTGTACTTATAAAATTAACATCCTAGTCCAGCACCTCAACATCTCATAGAAGAAAGGGGGAAAAGTATTTATCGAATATTTGGGGAAAAAGTATAAGAAGTATGCCATTATCAAAGGGAGCTTACATTCTAATGTTGCTGTTGTTGTTCACTCATTTCAGTGATATACAACTCATTGTGTTCTCATTTTAGGGGTTTTCTTGGCCAAGATAGTAGAGCAGGTTGCCATTTTCTTCTCCAGCTCATTTTGCAGATGAAGAACTGAGGTATAAAAAAGAGTTAAGTGACTTAACCAAGACCACACAGCTGGTGAGTGACTGAGGCTGGATTTGAATTCAGGAAGATAAGGCTTTCTGATTTCAGGCCCAACACTCTATCCACTGAGTCACCTAGTTGCTGTAAAACAACCCAAAAAAAGG
This sequence comes from Trichosurus vulpecula, assembly GCF_011100635.1. Taxonomy (NCBI): domain Eukaryota; kingdom Metazoa; phylum Chordata; class Mammalia; order Diprotodontia; family Phalangeridae; genus Trichosurus; species Trichosurus vulpecula. The sequence continues at coordinate 379,335,412 of NC_050576.1, forward strand.
AAGTTGACAAGTGGGGATAGGGGTCAGAAGAATGAAGGTACCCCAGTTGGGAATATGGTTATGAAATCCTGAGGAAGTCAAGAACAGGGCTGGGGGGAAATGAAGGTAGGATGTCCTGTGCTCCTCCACAAAATGGAGGCTCCATGTAAAAGTCAACAAAAGGGAAAGAAGAGCTCTTTGGAGAGATATTTCATGATGAGTGGGCCACAGGGGAAGTTTGCTATTCCAGGGAAAGGAGGCTCCTATAGACACTGAGGGAACTTCTGGGATGAGTCGCCTTTGGAAGCAACATAATTTTGAAGTCTAGAGAGTTAGAAGCATGGACAGGATCACAATGAAGGCAGGCTTTCTTGGGCCTCTTCACAAAATATGGTCATGATGTGGAACTTACCAAAGGAAGAAAAGAGGTGACAAGTCTCTTGGAGCGATATACCATGGAGATTGGGGCTAAAGGGAAACTAGGGCAATAGGCTTTTCCAAAATGGGAAGACACAAGACACTGAGTGAAATCCCAGGATGAGGCAGCAGTAGGGCCAAAATGGTTGTGAAGTCCAGAGAAGTTAGGAAGATAGTTGGGAGAATAAGAATGACATTTAACCTTGGCTCATGATTGACTGCCTAAACTTAAGTCTCTCCTCTATCTTTTTATCCTTTTCATTCTGTCTTCTACCAAACCTCCAAAGTCATAACCTAAAACACAAATTGGACCATGTCTCTTGTCTACTCAGAAGTTCCAGTGGATTCCTCTTACCTTTGGGATAAGAAACAGATAGCTTATGTTTAGCTTTTAATACTAACTTGCTCATACCTTACCTTTTCAGGATCAATATAAATTCAATCCTTTATGTTCCAGATGTTCTTGTTGTACTCTTTCCATGTTTTTGTAAAAGTTGTTTAGTCATTTCAGTCATATCTACCTCTTTGTGATCCCAATTGAAGTTCTCTTGGCAAAGATGCTAAAATGGTTTGCCATTTCCTTCTCTAGCTCATTTGGCAGATAAAGAAATAGAGGCAAACAGGTTTCAGTGACTTCTTGAGGGTCACAGAGCTAGTAAGTATCTGAGTACAGATTTGAACTCAGGAAGCAGAGTCGTCTTGCCTTCAGGCACAGTACTCTATCCCCCTACCTTCTAGCTACGCTCTAACAAAAAATGCACTCTTTCGTCACAATGAACTTGCAGAATATCTAGCTTCTTTCAAAGCTCCACTAAGGAGCCATTTCCTATGAAAATGCTCTCCTTATCCTTCCAGTTGCTAGTTCCTTCATTTTACAATGATTTAGAAAATCACTTTTTATATTTTTTGGATTATTTATTTATTTAAAATGTTTAGTTTTCAGCATTGATTTCCACAAGAGTTTGAATTACAAATTTTCTCCCCATTTCTACCCTCCCCCCACTCCAAGATGGCATATGTTATAGTTGCCCCATTTCCCACTCAGCCCTCCCTTCTGTGACCCCACTCCCCCTTGTCCCCTTTTCCTTTACTTTCTTGTAGGGCAAGATAGATTTCTATATCCCATCGCCTGTATATCTAATTTCCTAATTGCATGCAAAAACTTTTTTTTGAACATCTGTTCCCTCCCCACCCACCATCCCTAAGAAGGAAAGCAAGTGAACATAGGCCACATGCATATCATTATGTAAAACCTTTCCACAATACTCATGTTGTGAAAGACTAACTATAATTTGCTCCTTTCTATCCTATCCCCCTTTATTCAGTTTTCTCCCTTGACCCTGACCCTTTTAAAAAGTGTTTGTTTTTGGTTACCTCCTACTGTCCCCCCTTTTTATTTCTTTCCTTCTTCTTTTCTGTGGGGTAAGATACACAATTGAGTGTCTATGTTATTCCCTCCTCAGATCAAATCCAACGAGAGCAAGATTCACCAATTTCCCCCTCACATGCCCCTTCTACCCTTCCTACAGAACTGCTTTTTCTTGCCACTTTTATGGGAGATAATTTACCACATTCTATTTCTCCTTTTCTCCCTCTCTCAATATATTCCTCTCTTATCCCTTAATTTGATTTTATTTTTATAATATCATCCTTTCATATTCAGCTTACCCTGTGCCCTTTGTCTACATACACACACACACACATCCATACACACAAATACACACACACACACACACACACACATATATATATATATATATATATATATATATATATATATATATATATATATATATATATATATATACATATTCCCTTCAGCTCCCCGAATACTGAGGTCTCATGAATTATACACATCATCTTTCCATGTAGGAATGCAAACAAAACAGTTCAACTTTAGTAAGTCCATTGTGATTTCTCTTTCTTCTTTACCTTTTCATGCTTCTCTTGATTCTTGTATTTGAAAGTCAAATTTTCTATTCAGCTCTGGTCTTTTCACTGAGAAAGCTTCAAAGTCCTCTATTTTATTGAAAATCCATATTTTGCCTTGGAGCATGATACTCAGTTTTGCTGGGTAGGTGATTCTAGGTTTTAATCCTAGCTCCATTGACCTCCGGAATATCATATTCCAAGCCCTTCGATCTCTTAATGTAGAGGCTGCCAGATCTTGGGTTATTCTGATTGGGTTTCCACAATAGTCAAATTGTTTCTTTCTGGCTGCTTGCAGTATTTTCTCCTTGATCTGGGAGGTCTGGAATTTGGTGACAATATTCCTGGGAGATTTCTTTTTGGGATCTATTTGAGGAGGTGATCGATGGATTCTTTCAATTTCTATTTTGCCCTGTGGCTCTAGAATATCAGGGCAATTCTCCTTGATAATTTCTTGAAAGATGATATGTAGGCTCTTTTTTTGATCATGGCTTTCAGGTAGTCCAATAATTTTTAAATTATCTCTCCTGGATCTATTTTCCAGGTCAGTGGTTTTTCCACTGAGATATTTCACATTGTCTTCCATTTTTTCATTCCTTTGGTTCTGTTTTATAATATCTTGATTTCTCATAAAGTCACTAGCTTCCACTTGCTCCAATCTAATTTTTAAAGTAGTATTTTCTTCATTGGTCTTTTGGACCTCCTTTTCCATTTGGCTAATTCTGCCTTTCAAGGCATTCTTCTCCTCATTTGCTTTTTGGAGCTCTTTTGCCATTTGAGTTAGTCTATTTTTTAAGGTGTTGTTTTCTTCAGTGTATTTTTCATTATTTTTTGGGTCTCCTTTAGCAAGTCATTGACTTGTTTTTCATGGTTTTCTCGCATCCTTCTCATTTCTCTTCTCAATTTTTCCTCTACTTCTCTAACTTGCTTTTCCAAATCCTTTTTGAGCTCTTCCATGGCCTGGGACCATTTCATGTTTTTCTTGGAAGCTTTTGGTGTAGGCTCTTGCACTTTATTGACTTCTTTAGGCTGTATGTTTTGGTCTTCTTTGTCAGCAAAGAAAGAATCCAAAGTCTGAGACTGAATCTGGGTGTGTTTTCGCTGCCTGGCCATATTCCCAGCCAACTAACTTGACCTTTGAGTTTTTCAGTGGGGTATGACTGCTTGTAGACTAGAGAGTTCTATGTTCCAAGTTTGGGGGGGAGGTGCCGGCTCTGCCACACCAACACTGCTCCTTCTCCAACCCCCAACCCAGACTAGGCTTAGATCTTCAGCAGGCTGTGCACTCCTGCTCTGATCCACCACTTAATTCCTCCTACCAGGTGGGCCTGGACTGGAAGCTACAATTGCCTTGGCTGCCCCACCTCCGCTGCCCCTGGAGCTGGAAGCCAAACTGAGAACTCCTTCCACTCCCGCAGCTTTTCCCACTAACCTTCTCCGCAGTCTTTGGTGTTTGTGGGTCAAGGGGGCCTGGTAACTGCCGCAGCTCACATATTCAGGGCGCTAGGGGCCCCATCCGCCTGACTCCAAATAGGGTTGTTCCACGCTGCTCAGGCTGGGCTCTGCTCCACTCCGCTCCCAGATCCCAGCTCCCAGCTCCCAGCTCCGTGTGGGATAGACCTCACCCAGAGACCATCCAGGCCACCCTGGGCTGGAGCCCCGCTTCCCTCTGCTGCTTTGTGGGTTCTGACATTCTAGGATTGGTTCAGAGCCATTTTTTATAGATTTTTGGAGGGACTCGGTATGGAGCTCATGCTAGTCCCTGCTTACCAGCCGCCATCTTGGATCCGCCCCCCTTATATTTTTAATTTAAATTTCTCTGTGTTATTTTCCCAGGAAAGAATGGGCATTCTCTTAAGACAGGAACTGTTTATTTGTTTGTATATTCCTAGCAACAAAAGCAGTGTTGCACACACAGAAGATTTGAAATAGATGACCGCTGAATAAAATGATGACATCACAATGACTGCTGTAGCTGTCCAGGGTGTCTTATTTCTGTCACCTCACTGAAAAATTAGGATGGAGGAAAAGGAAGCTGATGACTTTATAAGAAATCAGGAAAGTATAAAACAAACCAAAACAAGGAAAAATTAGAAGACAATGTGAAATAACTCATTGGAAAAACAGATGATCTGGAAAATAGATCCAAGGGAGATTATATAAAAATTACTGGACTACCTGAAAACCATGATCAAAAAAAAAGAGCCTAGACATCATCTTTCAAGAAATTATCATGGAAAACTTCCCTGATATTCTAGAAAAAGAGTGTGAAATAGAAATGGAAAGAATCCACCAATCACCTCCTGAAAAAGAACCCAAGAGGAAAACTCCTAGCAGTATTGTAGCCAAATTCCAGAGTTCCCAGGTCAAGAAGTATAGAAGTAAGGCAAAATTCATGCCCTCAGAGAGGGTCATGGACATGCCTGAGTGGTTTGGGATCTCAAAGTATAAGGAATTCTCTAGGTAGAAGGCAGAAGTATAACATTTATTTAGACTCCAGAGGATCAAATCCAAGGACCAATGCCACCAATTTGATATAGTAGCAATAATATTCCAAAACTAGTAAGCCTACTTCACTGTAGCAACAAGGAAACTATAACAAAATATTACAGCGAGGAACCAAGCCATACTGTAGCCTCCCCACCCTGCCTCTGCTGCTAGGGCCTTCATATAAAATATCACTCATGAATCAGCACTCTCTCCTGCAGCTCTGCTGACTCTGAGTTCCTTGATCTCCACAACTCTCTCCTGTTCAGCACTCTCCCCTCTGCAATCTCTCTCTCTCTTGATGCTGGCTCAATGACTTCTTGGTGTCTGTTTCTGAATCCTGCTGCTTGTTGCTCCCAGTTCTGCTGCTTCCAGTTCTGGTCTCTCTTTTTATACAGTTCCAGCCATCTTCTGATTGACTAGAACTCAGCTCACATACCAATGGCTCTGGTCTTAGAAAATCCCCTTAGGGCACTGAGGGCTTCACACCTCTAGCAAACTAGCCAACTAGTTTGCTAACTACCAAAAGAATATAAGCCTGGGGCCTCACAGGTAGTTAGTGAAAGGGTGTGGACCTGTCTTTAATCAGGCTTCTTTTTGTTGGCCCCACCTGAGGCCTATTTAATGGGTAGGAAAAATTTTTCACTTACTGATTGGCTTTACAAAGAGAAAATATTGCAAGCAGCCAGAAAGAAACAATTCAAGTACTATGGAAAGGAAATCAGGATAACAAAAGATTTAGTAGCTTCTACAATAAGGGATTGGAGGACTTGGGATATGATATTCCAGAGGTCAAAGGAGGTAGGATTAAAACCAAGAATTACCTACCCAGCAAAAGTGAGTAAATACTTCAGGGACAAAATGGAATTTCAATGACATAGAGGACTTCCAAGCATTCTGTTGAAAAGATCAAAGACAAATAGAAAATTTGACTTTCAATACAAGAATCAAGAGAAACACGAAAAGGTAAACAGGAAAGAGAAATCATAAGGGACTTATTAAAGTTGAACTGTTCACATTCCTACAAGGAAAGAGGATATTTGTAACTTATGAGACCTTTCTCAGTATTAGGGTAGTGCATAGTTAGAGGTGAATAACACACACACACACACACACACCCCACACACACACACGTATGTATGTAGGCATGCATGTATATACACACACTATACATATATAGACACATAACACACACCACGTGTGTGTGTGTGTGTGGACATATATTCCTGGAAGCTATTCTTTCATCATTTTTACAAGACCATAGTATCCAATAATTCATATGCCATGTTTTCTCTTTCTCATCTGACTCCTCCTAGGGTATTTTCCAGCTCTAAATATTTGATCATATAAAATACAACCTTGCCTTAAGTTGGGTTGTGGATGGACTAAATGACCTCTAGAAATTGCCTCCATCTATATAATTTCATAATTTTGCAAGCAACAGATAGTTCTGATTTAGACATAAACTCATTTAGGTAGGATTTATTTTTTAATAATGTTTGTCTTATAGCACCAAGAGTATACATGCTTTTTCGATGACAAAAATTCAATGACAAAAAGTAAGCTTGTGTGGCCTAAGTGTTGAAAAACCTGTCCTCTATTTGGTTCATCAATTTCTTCTAAAGATAATTGGAGCCAGAGCACTGATGAATATTCAGTTCTGCTGATTGAAGAAGAAAGGGATGGAGAAGGGAACAAAGAAATAAGTAGTGCATAAAATGGTATTATTTATTTATATGTGTGCATGTACATGTATGTATGTATACATACATGCCTATATGTGTGTATATGTATGTTTCTATGTACGTAGACAGGGGGCACAGGGTGAGCTGCATATGAAGGGATGGTCTAAAAAATAAAATCAGGTATTGAGAAGAACGTACTGGGAGAAAGAGAAAGGGAGGTAGAATGTGGTAAATCATCTCACATAAAAGAGGCAAGAAAGAGCTTTTACAATGGAGGAGAAGAGGGGGAAGGTGAGAGGGAATAAGTGAACCTTACTCTCATTGGATTTGGCTGAAGGAGTGAATAACATACACACTCAATTGGGTATGGAAATCCATCTTACTCTACAGGAAAGCAGGGGGGAAGGGGATAAGAGAGGGGAGATAATAGAAGGGACAGCAGATTAGGGAAAGGTGTAATCAGAAGCAAACACTTTTGAGGAGGACAGGTCAAAAGAGAAAATAGAATAAATTATGGGTGGGACAGGGTAGTTAGACTTTCACAATGTGACTGTCATGGAAGTGTTTTGCATGACTACACATGTATTACCTACATAGAATTGCTTGCCTTCTCAATGAGGGTGGGTGGGGAGGGAGGAAGGGAGAGAATGTGGAACTCAGAGCTTTAAAAATGAATGTTAAGAATTGTTTTTACATGTACCTGGGAAATAAGACATATAGTGGTGTATAGAAATCTATCTTGTACAGGAAAATAGAAGGGAAGGAGGTAAGATAAGCAGGGTGGAGGGGGGTGGTAGAAGGTAAGGCAGATTAGAAGAAGGGTTGGTCAGAATGCATGCTGTCCTGGGGTGAGGGGAGGGAGAGATGGGGAGAAAATTTAGAATTCAAAATCTTGTGGAAGTGAATGTTGAAAACTGAAAATGAATGTTTTAAAAAATATTCAAAATGAGAATAAAAATTAGAAGCACTTAAAAAAAAATATTTGGCATGGTGTTCAACATAGCCAGAATGTCTGAAGAATAATATAGATTAAACTTGAACTATAAAAAACTGATTGGAAATAGAACAGATTTCTCAGTTTTTCTACAATATTTTATTTCTGTTGCCAATAACAAAGGAACTATAGTACTTTAACTTCATTACTTCCATGAAAAGGTTTATATTTAATTATATCTATATGTCAGATATAAGAATTGAACTCAATTCTTCCTGGCTGACTGGCCAGCTCACTATCCACTATGCTATACATTCATTTATTATTATTGATATACATGGATTATATTAATATGTGTCAGAAGTGAGACTTGACCTCAGTTTTTCCTGGTTCTTATGCCAGCTTTATGTCTACTACATTGTAATGTCTTGCATTATTGCTATTCGGATACCTAAAGTCATATTATAGAATCTTTTCATTTGGAGATATATAAAATTAGGTTGGAATTGCTTGTCTATGTTGAATGAATATTTGCTCTTGAGTCAGAAAACCAGGGTTTAACACCAACTGTACTACTTCTTGTTTGAACTTAAGCAAGTGTGTTCACAGCTTTGAAAGTCTGTTTCCTCATCTATAAAATGAAGTTTTGGGGCAACAAGATATTTGGTTCTGGTATCACCATATTAATGGGACCTATAGATCATCTGTCTCAGTGGATAGAGTGCTGGGCCTGGAATCAGGAGGATTCATCTTCCTGAGGTCAAATCTGACCTCAGACACTTACTAGCTATGTGACTCTGCACAAGTCATTTAACCCTGTTTACCTCAGTTTCCTCATCTGCAAAATGAGTTGTAGAAGGCTGTGACAAACCACTCCAGTATCTTTGCCAAGAAAGTCCCCAAAAAGGTTACAAAAAGTTGGATATGAAAGAAAATTACTGAATAGCTGCAAGAGATCATCTGGTCCAACTCCACATTTTACAGGTGAAGAAACAGGGAGGCAACATGGTTTTGGATATAAATTGATTTTGTTCAAAGTCACACAAGTAGCAAGTAGGAGATCTGCACTTTTATATCTTAATTCTTAGTAAATTAATAAGCATTTAGTTTATTTCCTTTCCTCTCCCTTTCCCCCTCCCCAGGGCAGGGCAAGCATTGTAAGATATACATAATCATTCAAAACAAACTTCCAATTTCCAAACTTCCATACTTGTTTAAAAAAAATCTCATTCTGTATATTTAGTCCATCAACTTTCTATCATTCTAAATTGTTCATTTTTTACAACATTGTTGCCATTCTGTAATTTTTTCTAGTTCCGTTCACTCACCGTGCATTAGTTCATACTAGTTTTCCTAGGCTTCTCATAAGCTATTCCTTTCATCATTTCTTACAAGACCATATTATCCCAATAATTCATATGCCATGTTTTCTCCTTCTCATCTGACTCCTCCTAGGGTATCTTCCAGCTCTAATTATTTGATCATATAAAATACAGCCTTGCCTTAAGTTGGGTTGTAGATGGACTAAATAACCTCTAGAAATTGCCTCCATCTATATAATTTCATACTTTTGCAAGCAACAGATAGCTCTGATTTAGACATAAAATCATTTAGGTAGGATTTATTTTTTAAATGATGTTCGTCTTATAGCACCAAGAACACACATGCTCTTTTAAAAAAATCCAGTGACAAAAAGGAAGCTTGTGCTAAGTGTTGACAAATCTGTCATCTGGTTTTTAAAAGTTTCCAACTTGTTCTAAAGATAATAAGAGCCAGAGCACTGACGAATATTCAATTCTGCTGATTGAAGAAGAAAGGGAGGGAGGAGAGAACAGAGAAATAAGTAGTGAAAAAACAGCATTATTTATTTTAAAGAATTATGTTTAAGGTTATACTAAGTGACCTCTAAAATACCATCTAGTTCTGACATTCTGTTATATGTTAGTAGAATCTCAAAAAAAGATGGCTGAGTTTATATCACACACTTTGTCAAATATACATTTATTTTCTTTGGGGCACAAGACCTGGAACATGCAAAATAAATGATTTATGTGTGTATCTTTTTGTGATTATAATTGCAATAGTTGTGATAATGATAATTAAAAAATAAAATGAGAACTGGTATTTACTTAGAGGTCATTAGAGTTTTGAAATTTTCTCACTTACATTATGCAACTATCCTATAAGCTAAAGATTATTTAATATTATTTATTATATTTATAATATTGGTCATTAAAATATGTATTTGAGAAACAGAGTTTTGTTCTGAATATTCTTCAGATACTTATTGTTCATACAGCAGATTTTTCATACGATTGCAGAAATCTGTGTCACCTGTGAATGCCATCATTGAAAGATTATTCATAGATGACACAAACAACAACATATGAAATACAGGTACTGAAAAATGGATCACATTTGTAAATTTGCTAAGTATACTTTGAACTAATCTCCCAGATCTAGGCCAGCTATACCTTCCCCTTCAGGAGTCTAGGAGTTCCCTGAGGATTTGTGTGTATTTTTTTAATGTCATTAGATCAAGCATCTATTGATTGTGTCTCATCTCCCCTTCTCTCCCTGTTATTGTTAAATATTCAGTCCTCAATTCTATTTAACCACTAAACATTTACAAAAGTGTGTTACTTAGAATGCAGAGCAAGACCAAAAGGTTAAAAAAATCTCTCCCGATATCTTAGATGTGCACTACTCCTTTTCCCATCATAGTTTGTGAGGGAGAATGGGCTCCTGCTTAGACTCAGTTTCTTTGGAGTGGGCTGAAATTTACTTCAGTTTCCTTGTAGGCTTTATTTTGCTGATTTCTAACCAAAATTATTGCAGTGCTAATGAATAAGTCCTCATCTCAGTTACTGCTGGTTTGGGTTCCAAAAGTCACTTCTGATGGTCACTCTTTCCTAATTAGTTTAACAATGTTGGGTTGAATGCTGGGTCTTAGGATGCAGAGACTCCAAGGTACCTTGAGTCCTGATTTTTATTTATTTATTTTTTTACCTTCCATAGTCATAGGTTTTTGTCTTTCTTTCCTTAATCTTAAAAGAAAAGACCGTATTCATAGGCCATGGATGGGGAGGCTTTTTCAGATGGCTAAATAATCTTAAAAAGAAAGAGGTCTGAGATTCCTTTTCTTATATTCATACCATCATCATCAGGGTAGTCAAGTCATAAGAAAGAATTGTAGAAACTAATTAAGGTCTTCTTGCTGGTGTCCTGATTTCCAGTTCTGGCTCTACAGCCAAACAAAGAAGGTCCCATTCACCATATGGTTAGCAAATGATTTGCTTACTGTCTCAGAATGCTTTATCTTATTTTCAAGGCATTTCTATCATATATCATCGCAGTGCTCCTGGAAGCAGGCTTCCCAGCCTCTCTGACATGTGGAGACTCTTTCAGAGGCACATTGTACATGTTCAAGTCACCTTTACACAGATTTTATACATACCGACATATATGTACATACACATATACATATACATATACATATACACATACACATACATATACACAAATACTTTTAATAAGTGACAGAGGGAAAAATGTATTTGGATTAATACTACAGGCCCTGAAGTGCTAAAAAGAGTGCCTAAAAGGACTGAGGTTTCTATAAAGGGAATTCATCAATCAACAGAAATTTTAATAAAGATATGTGCTAAATATGAAAGAAGTAACATAAAGAAGGATGAATATAAAAGAAAGTCATGTTCCTGTGGGTAAATTTGTATAGTTATATACACACTATATAACCACTATATACCTGGTATCTATCTATCTGTCTATCTATCGATCTATCTATTTTGTCATCACCTAAACATACCCCATACCAACCCTTCTCCTACCCTCTTAGCATTTCAGCCAGCTATCTCACTTCCTAGTTAACTGCATCCTTAATTGCTTTAAAAAGTAGTAGTTTTTAAAATTATTTCAAGATAAAAATAAAGAAATATTTCAGCAGAATGAATTAGCAAATAATTAGCTAGAATCAGATGCATATTATTGTATACTAAGAGAAATGTGGACAGTGTGTATTATTTTAAATATTGTTTGGGAATCTTTGATAATGTAAAAATGAGAGTTAAAAATGCCTATCAGCATATTCCATACATTATAATAAACTCCAAATAGACAAATTATCTGGGGAACAAACTCCCAAAATTCAAGCTCTTCTTTTTTCTTTCACAAATATTGAAAGGAAGTTAATAGTTAATAAACTGTCTTTCAGGCAATTTAAAGAGTTAAAATAGATCAATTTGTTCATATAAAAATAAGCATTTTGAAAAATAAAAAGGCAATGCATCCAGAATAATAAGGAACAATAGAAGAAAATTTTACATTAAACCCTTATTTAAATTTTACATGTAACTTTTATTTTAAAATTTAACAAAACTTTTTATAAATAATAATTATTCCCCAATTGATAACTGGGCATGTATATGAATAGGAATTATGGAAAGAAGAAACATCAACAGCCACCCAAAGCTGTTCAAGATTTCTGCTTATAATAATGATGTGAATTAAACCATACTGAAACTCCATCTAACTCCCTTAAAATTGTCAAAGTTAATAAAATATGACAAAATTCCATGCTTGCATTATTATGATAAAATATACACAATGTTACACAGCTGGTTGAGTTGTGACTTAGTTCAACCTTCTTAGAGTACAATATTGAATTGTGTTGTAAGATGTACAAAATTTTAATTGGCCTTTTACCTGATAGTATGACTACCAGGACAAGAGCCCAAAGAAGTTAATGCCAGGTGTGAGGTTTACTAGAAAACATAAATGCACAAAAATATTCCTAGGGTCAGTTTTTGTAATGATAACAACAAAATGCTACTACTACTACTACTACTACTACTACTACTACTACTACTACTACTACTACTATTACTACTACTGCTACTGCTCCTGCTACCGCTACTACCACTACTACTACTGCTACCAACAACAACTAGAAGCAACCTAAGTATTTCTTTATTGGGCAATGGCTGATAAGTGATATGTGAATGTAATGGAATATTATTGTGCAATGGGAAACAACACTTTTAAACTTCTTAAACTATACGAATAATATAAACTGATGAAGAGTGAGCAAAGAAGAAGCAAAAAGCAATATATATGCTGGATACATTTATGAAGTTAAAGGCAAAAGTAATAGCAACAGATCTACATTATACATATAGGACAAAAGGGTAAAAAAATAGAAAGATCTTGAAAACAAGATCTAACTAAAAACTATTCATTTCAAAACAATATCCATATGCTTTAGGAGTAAAGTTAATGACTCTGAAATAACTAATATGTGTACAGTTATAGACTCTTCTTTTAAAAATATATTTGTATGAAGAAAAAAAATGTGGAAGGATACACAAATGACAATTTTAATGCTACCTTTTAAAAAATTAAAATAAATTTTAAAAATGAAACAGTTCATTGTTTCAAATGTAATTCTCAAAATCCTATTTTTGAACATTGAAATGTTTCTGTTGTTGAAGATAAAGTTCATAATAAAAATAATATTTATTTCAACTTGCCTGAACACTCTTGTCATTTTCTCTTATTACACCTTCATTTATATATATACTTTTATTTATGTATCATATAAAATATTACATATATTTACATAAATATTATATTTATATATTTATTTATTTACTTATATTTACATATTTACTTATATTTTTATATGTTCATATATTTAAATATATGTTGCTATCTTTATCAGTGGAAATTAAAATTAAATTATTATAAAATGTTCTAATAAACATATTAAAGCATGCAACAAAACCCCATTTTTTTTCTGAATAATTCATAACGAAGTCTGTGAACATTCATTTTCCATAACATGACATACTTAGTCAAAAATCTGCAGGCTGCATTAGAGTTGGTGTTGGCATGGAAGTACAAATTTTGTAATCCCACCTTAAGCCTTAGGAGTTCTGCATTGAGAATTAATTGAGGTAAAAAGATCTAGGACTTACAAAACACACACCCTCATACACACAGTCCTGTTGATGGAGGTGACCACTACTCTAAAGTTAGACTCAGTATTCTCTTTCAGACAGGAGCTTTATTAGCATGTGTTTATTAACACCTCTGACAACTCCATAAATAACAATTAGAAGGTAAAAATGCAACCTTTTAGTAGAAGAAATGACTGGCAGTTAGGAATGGAAAATTTATTTCTGAAATGTGTAAGAAACAACATTTCTTCTGTACAGAGTAATAACGAAACTGATCTTGGAGGCAAAAATATGAAGTCAACGCTTATTTTTATCTAAATAATTATTTTCCTTAAATGTCATCTTTCCCTTGGCTTAAACAGAAATAGCTAGTTATTTTAATCATAACTTGATATTTTTTATAGTCATGTTTCTCTGCATTTACTCTCCATTGATCCAAAGGTGAGAAAGTAGATATTGCATGACAACTCATTCATTCTCATGTTTTGAAGGTGCTGTCTACTCAGGTATACTTTGTGGAAAATAAGTTCTGAGTCTGTCCGACTTTTAGATTTTATGAACCTCTACCTGATGGAAAATTCTAGAATTCCCCCTAATTTTTTTCAGTCTAATCGCTATCCTTATCTCTTACTGCTCATCCTATCCATTCATTATTATAAATATTTTTCTCTCATGTTAAAAATCTGACAACACAAAGAACAATTCTTATGAGCCCACTAATTATTCCTAATCTAAATTTGGGTAATTTACACATATTTTAGGCTAGGTAACAAAGTAAGCCTAGTCTAATATGGGGTAGTAGATAATGGAATTATCACAAGGACCTCAAAGGATCATACATCTCCTTTATTTCCTTTCTATAGAACAAAGGGATACCTGTATTATGTCTCCCTATAAAATGTTCAGCTATAAAACTATAGGAAAATAATATAGAGCTGAAGACAGAAACTCTTTTCTATATTATCATAGCAATGGATCCAAGACTGGTATTTTAGGCCACATTTTCCTCTACAAATACAAGATAAGGATTGAGCTGGGATTCACCAGGAAGGGAAAAGGAAGAGGCAAGGCAATGGAAATGTTATATCAGGTGTTTGTGAAGGCAAAATGTCATGGGAGAACACTATATGAGGAAAAATAGCATAGGCAACAGGAAGTTAATGATAGAGATACAGATTAGAAAAGAGATTATTGGTGATGTCAGAAGGTCAATGATTTGGGAGACAATAATGTGCTAATCATGTGCTAACCTGGTTGATTTAAGAAAATTGTACAGTTCACAGAGATAATCTGGGTCTCAAGGAGATCATTTGTTTATACATTGTGAACCTTATGTCCATGCTATACTTCCCTGTGTCCATGGTGGTTTAAACTTTAGAAAGTCAAGATCTTTAACATAGCGTTTAAATCCCTTCACATTATGACCCACATTCCTGGCCTTATTGATATAATATATCTAATATATGAACTCCATACTGTAACCAAATTATTGCCCTTATATCCCTAAATACATCCCAGACTTTACTACATATGTAGCTTTACTCATTTTCTTCCTTTGTCTCAGAATCCCTTATTCCTCTATTTGGAAATACTAGCTATCCTTTAAGTCTAAGTTCTAATTTTATTTTTTCTGTGAAGCAATCCTTGATTGTGTTGGATGGAACTTATCTTACTTTTCTTTTCCTGAACTCTTCATAGGAATTTTGTCTCTATCACTGCTATGCCATTTGTTATCTATTACTTTGCATTGAATATATTTGTATCCCTCAAATATAATATGATAACTATCTACTGCTTTCTTGTGAATGAATACATGCATGAATGAATGAATGAAAGAAATAAAATCCCATCATGACAAGTGGGAAAAACTAAAATGTCTTCCCTATTAAAATAGGTCATTAGGTTCAATTTTATACACAAAGGAAGTACATTTTAAATTTGAAACAAATCAGATGAAATTTTCAAAAGTAAAAAATATCACATTTAAGGGACTTGTAAATAAATATGACATACATATCTATACACATATACAAATATATGTGTGTTTATATAGGGATAGATAGATAGATAGATAGATAGATAGATAGATAGATAGATAGATAGATAGATGTATTACTGGCTTACCATATACCATTAACGTACAATAGAAATAAATTTGAGACAAATCAGCTTGTCAGGCTAACAGTAAGTGGTTACTTTCAAGATAACCTCTTTGCTTCTTTACATCAGACTACATTTTCAATAAACAGTGGATGCTTTTAAAAATGGATTCTTAGAATGTTTCATCTTAATTTTTTTTCTATGTATTTCTCTGAAAGAATCGATCAAGAGGCAAACAGTCTCCTGAAAGCACAACATCATTGCCCCATGATGCGAACAGTTCCATGAAATTAGAAAGGTAAGGTCCATAAAATTTTGAGTTGGTTTAAGCATCATCCTTTGGAAATTTACAGATGAAGAAATTGTTATGGAAAGATTTTGTGTTTTAATAAAAAAAATCTACTTTTCCTCTACATAGATTTTTATCTTAGTTCAGCTATAGCGTCAGAAAAGGGAGTGAAAGTGGGAAAAGGTACTACTCTGTTGTATGGAATAAGGAAAAAGACTTTGCAAAAGAGGAACAAAGAATTAAAGTTAAATGGGTATTGGAGAAGTGACAGCCTTCATTCTGAGAATGAAGAGAATACACTAAAAGGAAAAAAATACAAAAGTGCTCATAGCTCAGAAAATGCATTTTACATAACAAAGAATTAGCAAATAGGTAAAGAACCTTGATTCCCATAGTGCTATGTAAGCAGTTTGGCATCTATTAGATAGCCTATGAAAATGCTTATCGAGCACAGATGTTATCTGTTTGTTTTCTACGCAAACTTGAGACCATACTGTGTAAAAAGAAATCATATAACAACTTCATTCTCAGTATTTAACTCTTTTCCTTCTCCTTCTAAAGAATATATTAATCTTTCAGACATTTTCAGTGAATAATCCAAGAATGTTTCTCAAAGTTAATAGAGAGAGTATTCATGTATCATGTAGTTTGGTGATTAGATGGCATGACAACTAAGGTCCCTATGAAGTCCAAGATTCAGAAATTTTATATATGGCTGAATAACAAAAGTAAACACACATTATATGATGGAAAGTTCTTGGGTCTCAAAGGATCCACTTTTAGAAGTTAGAAGTATTAAAAAAAACTTTTGAAATATTAAAAAAATCCAAAAGATTTATTCTAATGTGGTTGTTGTCATTATTCAAGGGTATATATTTATGCTCACATGTTTAAACAAAAATAAGCTAGGCCTATTCATTAAGTATTTTTCTCTTATTTCATAAATAGTACCTAAAGGTTCCTCTTGATAAAACAAAGGAAGAGTTATTTAGGGCAGAATACTAGCCGAAAAATCTGTCTCCAATATATTTCCCTCAATAAATGATCCCATTGAAACTCCATTTCTGCCCAAAGAATTAAAGACTCTAATTTTAAATTATATTTTAGAAGTCATCTAGTGATTTTGATATTTGAAAACCTATTGCTTTATTACTATTCTTCTTGCTATTAATGTGTCAAATACAAAGAATGAAATACCTGCTTGCTTACATTCTAAATCAATACACATATGTAATACATAGAGATGGTGTATTTATAATTAAATTATAATTTGATTATATGAAGCTTTCTGAAAGTTACTTTGAAGAGAGAAAGTATGGTGAAATAGAAAGACTGTTGTCTTCAGGGTCGATGTCTGGGTTCAAATTTTAACTCAAGAACTTACTCTAATCTTGGGCATACTGTTTGTTCTCCCTGGTTTCATAATTATTCATTTGTAATTTTAAAGGGTTCTAGACTGATCATCTACAGACTAGATAATCTATAAGACCCTAGACCCTCTAGCTCCAAATCTATGATCTTATAATGATGTTTGTAAAATTATCATAAAATTATTCTTTTTTTTAGATTAAATTCAATCAATCAGCAAAAGAATATATTAGGTGCATAATATATGTCAAGTACTGTGTTAAGTATTGAAGATACAATTAAAGGCAAAATAAATTCATCAAAATCTATTGAATATTAATTATGTACCATGTGGTTTTAATGATATCTGAAAAATAGTCTGTCTTCAAAAGTTTTACAGTTTTGTGTGTTTATGTGTATTTATCTGTGTGTGTGTGTGTGTGTGTTAGATGGATAGAAGGATATGTGTTAGATAAAATACAGTACATGTAGTAAGGGAGTGGTGATTCCCCTACCCACACCTCAGTTTATATATTCATAGAAATTAAGGGACAGACAACAGTTAACATCAGGTTACTATGTAAACTAACAGCCAAAATTTGTCTTCTCCTCTTCGCTCTTCATGAATCATGAAAAAAAAAGTTAGCTTGAATTGTAACAGGTGTTTGGCATTACAAGAATACATTGGCCATGGTTCTGGTGGCCTTTAAAAAGCTAAACCTACCAGCCCTGGGAAGAATTTAGGCAGGGAACAAGGAGACTATGATCCCTGGATATCAAGCAGAGAGCACAGCTGGGAGGAAGATTTTCTCTCATCCACACAACTGGGTATTGCATTTTACATTGTATTGGCACTGAATTCAGCAGGGAGTATAGAGAGGTATACACAGAAATATAGAAAGTTTTGATCAGGAAGGAACTTTAAGGAGCACGATGTCTGGCTGAAGAGAAAGAAGAAGAAAATAGATTCAAGAAATAACTAGCTCTGGAAGTTAAGGCCTGAGTTGTGGGGACACAGAGTGCTTAACACAGTCACTGCACCTTGAGAGGAGCTATGTGAGGACACTATGAAAAGAGAAAGGACATTGGACCTCTACAATAAAGGAGGTGTTGATTACCTTTGTCTCATGTCCTCCCTGAGTCTATAACTCACAACAGTGTATTCCAAGTTTGTTCCTACTCTTGCCACTGATTCTGTGTATTTGTTGGAGAGTATACCTTCATTTGTCTGAGGGTGGGGATTATTTTATAGCTATTATCCTTATAGGCCATCTTAGTGAATGCCTTTGCTTTGAATAAATTGTACTTTCTGGCTGATTATTTCAAGTAAGCTAACTGGTGGGGGCTCATAATCTTCAGTTTTGGAAGTAAAGACTCACATCTTATCCTTTAGACTACAATAATGGTTTAAAATCTTCTCTGGGGAACAGGGCAACCAGAATATACGCCATCGTGGAGTGGGGGGGAGGGTAGAAATGGGGAGAAAATTTGTAATTCAAACTCTTGTGAAAACCAATGCTGAAAACTAAATATATTAAATAAATAAATTTAAAAAAATAAAAAATAAAATCTTCTCTGGTACCAGCCCATGTATGACTGCTAGGGGAGAATAATGGCTGTATAGGATGCTACAAACAAATTTAATATCTAGTAGAATGCAATATATTGTTCCACATTTAGTAGGTTCTCAAAAAATTTTTTGAATGAATTTTTTTGTTTTGTTGTTTTATTTTTTTTGGCAGGGCAATTAGGGTTAAGTAACTTGCCCAAGGTTACACAGCTAGTACATGTGTCAAGTGTCTGAGACTGGATTTGAACTCAAGTCCTCCTGACTCCAGGGCCAGTGATCTACTCACTGCACCACATAGCTGCCCCCTGAATAAATTTTTAAATGACTATTTGGGTATAAAAGTGACATACTAGTAGAGTATAGGACATTTAATAGTCCTCAGTCTGAAACTTAATCACTGTTTTCTGAGGCAAGTCTTATTTTCTTGAACTTGTGTTTCCTTACTGGTAAAATAAAAAAGATACTACATTACAGAACTCACAAGATTTTTATGAGACATAAACATATGGATAGGAGTTCATATGTTCCTAGAGTTGACCTCAATACATGCACCCCCATTCTATCATTTAATAGATGAGTAAACTGGATTCCAGTGAAGTTAAGTGATTTACCCAAAGTCACATTTGTCATAAGTGGTAAAGTTGGAATTCAAAAACCAGTTCCCTGTTTCCAAACCCAATGCTCTTTTGACTACATCATTTAACCTCCTATAAGGGAACATCTACTAAGGGGTAAAGATTACATCTTATTTTAGTCATCATTGAATTTAGTTATTCAAATCTGCAAGATTTTCTTCAAATGTCAAAAAAAACATTAATTTTAAAATGGTTATTTAGCATTTACTTTGTGACTCTCCAGATGCTGAATGGTTTACCCTTTACCTCTTTAGAGCACAGTTTATTAGCAGACATTACAGACTAAACAAACATAAGAAGTGAGGAGACAAAAGCATAGGGCATATTATTGTGTACAAAGTTTATATGCTTTTATTTCTCAGGATCTGTGGAGGTTCTATCATTGGCAAATGCTGTGATAGAGAGGGGTCATTGAAGATAATGCTAAGTAATAATATGGGAGGAGCAGAGAGAGGACATGCCAACAACAGGGAAGTTGGCATAAAGTAAAGATAACTAGGGAAATAAGAAAGAAATGAGTATAAGAAGTATCGGGAACAGCTAGAGGAGGAAGGTTTTCTCAAAAGCTACATACAGTTGTCAAAAGGTTTGTGTATATCCCTATCCCTTAGAATATCCTTTCCCATTTGCCACAGAAACATACATTTCAAGATCTGTAGCAAATGAAAAGAAAGCAAAAATAAATATATTGTGTTAAACTCTTTTTTCCTAGAAATTATAATGGATTTAGAATTTGGGGAACCTTAACTCAAATCCTGACTCTGATGCTAACATCTTGTATCTGTGACCTTGGGAAAATCACCTAACTTTTTGGGGACTTAGTTTCCTCAACTTTAAAATCAATGGGAAGGACTAGATGATCTCTAAAGTGCCCCATGGCTCTATATCCTATCATTGTGTGAATGAATTTGTGATAGAAGGTTTATTATATACAATATGTTTTTTCTCAAGTATATGAGAAGACTTTTAGCTCTGGAGTCAGAAAACATCTATCAAGTAAATTGAAATTCTCTGATAGCCACCAAAAGTTCTTGGGGATATGATGAAAGTGGTTACATAGGAATCCATTTTTATTATTTCTTTTATTGAAGTGATAAGATTTGATTGTCCTAATCAGGCAAAAAGTCCCTTAAATCTATAATTCATTCATCTAAGTTATGTTTTAATCTTTGTCCAGTTTATTATTAAAATGTACATTATAATAACTTTCATTTTTCATTTATTTTTAATTTCCTGGAGGAAATGCTATGATTATGTAAATTAGTAGAAATGTTAGAAATAAATCTGAATATGTTATTTTAAGATAAGAGAAAATATTTAAAACACTGGAAAGAGCTTTAATCAAAACATATTTTATAATTAAAATTCATTCCTTTCCATCTTTTAATCAATCAACAAATACTTATTAAGCACCAATTGTCTTTGAGACCCTGCGTTAGGTGTGTGATTCATTGACATGGGCCACAAAAAAGCAAACTTTTTGTAAAAAGCCTTGATTTGACATTCATTTAGATATCAGACAAAATGGAAAAGATAAAGAGAAGTTGGGATACAATAAAGTAATATATTGAAAACACAATTAAGCATCTTAAAAATCTTAAAAGTTAGCAATTTAATAGGAATATTCAAAGTATGATTACTTCAGGTAATAAATGACTGTGAAACTTTTAGAAAGAAAGAAATAGAAGTGAGAGATATATAGAAGGTAGAATCAATAGACCTTAAACCAAATGGACTTTGCATAGTGTTAGTATTTTGCATTAGCCACATGTCAACCACCCCAGGTGGCCACAAAACTAGTAGTATGCATGGCCTAAGTCATAAAGGCTTGCTATCTGTAAAGCCAATCAGTAAGTGAAAAGATCTTTCCTGCCCATTTAATAGGCTTCTAGTGGGGGCGGAGCCAAGATGGCAGCTGGGAAAGCAGGGACATGCCTAAAGCTATCCCCCGGGACCCTCCAAACACCTATGAAAAATGTCTCTGAACAAATTCTAGAATCGCAGAACCCACAAAATAGCAGAGGGAAGCAGGGCTCCAGCTCAGGACAGCCTGGATGGTTGCTGGGTAAGGTGTACCATGCACAGAACTGGGAGCTGAGAGGAGCAGAGCCCAGCATGGGCTGCACCTGGACCAACCAGACTGGGGAGCTGGGCAGAACAGGCCCTAGTGCCCTGAATCAGTGAGCTGTGGCAGTTACCAGACTTCTCAACCCACAAACACCAAAGACAGCAGAAAAAGTTAGTGGGAAAAAGAAAAAAAAAACTACAGGGACAGGGCGAAAGGAGTTTGCAGTTTGGCCACCACCCTGGGGGCAGCAGAGGTGATGCAGCTCTGAGGCTGCTAACAGAACTACAGCTACACTTGCTTCTGGCTCCAGACCTACCTGCTGGGAGGAATTAAGTGGCAGATCAGAGCATTAGTACAGAGCCTGCTCAGACCTGAATCACAGTGAGGGTTGGCAGTTCTTGGGGAAGGAGGAGTACTGGTGTGGCAGAGCTTCCTGTGTTGAGAAAGCTCTAACAAGAACAGCACAGTCCCTCAAGATTGGGACAAAGTACTCTATACTCTACAAGCAGTCATATCCCAATGAAAAACTCAAAGGTCAAGTAGTTGACTGGGAACATGGCCAGGCAGTGAAAACACACTCAGATTCAGACTCAGACTTTGGAATCTTTCTTTGGTGACAGAGAAGGCCAAAACATACAGAGAGAAGAGGTCAACAGTGTCATAGAGAGCTACATCAAAAGCCTCCAAGAAAAACATGAACTGGTCTCAGTCCATGGAAGAGCTCAAAAAGGATTTGGAAAAGCAAGTTAGAGTAGTAGAGCAAAAATTGTGAAGAGAAATGAGAGTGATGTGATAAAACCATGAAAAACAAGTCAATCATTTGCTAAAGGAGACCTCAAAAAATATTGAAGAAAATAACACTCAAATGGCAAAAGAGATCCAAAAAGCCAATGAGGAGAAGAATGCCTTGAAAGGCAGAATTACCCAAATGGAAAAGGAGGTCCAAAAGACCACTGAAGAAAATGGTACCTTAAAAATTAGATTGCAGCAAGTGAAAGCCAGTGACATGAGAAATCAAGATGTTATAAAACAGAACCAAAGGAATGAAAAAGTGGAATACAATGTGAAATATCTCATTGGATAAACCACCGACCTGGAAAATAGATCCAGGAGAGAGAATTTAAAATTATTGGACTACCTGTAAGCCATGATCAAAAAAGAGCTTAGATATCATCTTTCAAGAAATTATCAAGGAGAACTGCCCTGATATTCTAGAGCCAGAGGGTAAAACAGAAATTGAAAGAATCCACTGATCACCTACTGAAAAAGATCCAAAAAAGAAGACTCCTAGGAACATCATTGCCAAATTCCAGAGCTCCCAGATCAAGGAGAAAATACTGCAAGCAGCCAGAAAGAAACAATTTGAGCATTGTGGAAACACAATCAAGATAACACAAGATCTAGCAGCTTCTACATTAAGGTATTGAAGGTCTTGGAATATGATATTCCAGAGGTCAATGGAGTTAGGATTAAAACCAAGAATCACCTACCCAGCAAAACTGAGTATCATGCTCCAAGGCAAAATATGGATTTTCAATAAAATAGAGGACTTTCAAGCTTTCTCAGTGAAAAGACCAGAGCTGAATAGAAAATTTGACTTTCAAATACAAGAATCAAGAGAAGCATGAAAAGGTAAACAAGAAAGAGAAATCATAAGAGACTTACTAAAGTTGAACTGTTTTGTTTACATTCCTACGTAGAAAGATGATGTGTATGATTCATGAGATCTCAGTATTAAGGTAGCTGAAGGTAATATACATACGTATGTATATATATATAGACAGAGGGCACCGAGTGAGTTCGCTATGAAGGGATGATATCTAAAAAAATAAAATTAAATTAATGGATGAGAGAGGTATATTTGAGAGAGGGAGAAAGGGAGAGATAGAATGGGGTAAATTATCTCACATAAAAGTGGCCAGAAAAAACAGTTCTGTAGGAAGGGAAGAGGGGGCAGGTGAGGGGGAATGAGTGAATCTTGCTCTCGTCGGATTTGACCTGAGGAAGGAATCACATACACACTCAATTGGGTATTTTACCCCACAGGAAAGAAGGAGAAAGGAGATAAAAAAGGGGGATGATAGAAAGGATGGCAGATAGGAGGAGGAGGTAATCAAAAGCAAACACTTTTGAAAAGTGCCAGGGTCAAGGGAGAAATTGAACGAAAGGGGATAGGATAAGAAAGAACAAAATATAATTATTCTTTTTTACAACATGAGTATTGTGGAATACGTTTTCATAATGATACACATGTGGCCTATGTTGAATTGCTTGCCTTCTTAGGGAGGTTGGGTGGGGAGGGAAGAGGGGAGAGAATTTGGAACTCAAAGTTTTTAAAGTAGATATTCAAAAAACGTTTTTGCATGCAACTGGGAAATAAGATATACAGGCAACGGGGCATAGAAATCTATCTTGCCCTACAAGAAAGTAAGGGAAAAGGTGATGGGGGGGAATGGGGTGACAGAAGGGAGGGCTGAGTGGGGAACAGGGCAATCAGAATACATGCCATCTTGGAGTGGAGGAAGGAGGGTATAAATGGGGAGAAAATTTATAATTCAAACTCTTGTGAAAATCAGTGCTGAAAACAAAAATAAATAAATAAATAAAACATTAATACAACCAAAAAAATATAATAGGCTCCTAGTGGGGCCAACAAAAGGATGTCTGATTAGAGATAGGCCCACACTCTTTCACTAATTGGCTATGAGGCCCCAGGCTAGTTAGAAAACTCCTTTGCTAGTTTGAGAGTAGAGTGAAGCTCTCAGGGCCCTAAGGGGAGCTGCTAAGACCAGAACCAATGGTATGTGCCTGAGTTCTAGTCAATCAGATGACATATAAGGACTGTAAAAAAAGAGAGAATGGAACTTAGAAAACAGAAGAAACTGAGGGCTGAGGACTGAGAGTGGAACTGGACACAATGGTGCCAGAAGCAGTGGAGCTGAGAGCAACAGGATTCAGAAGTGAGGGCCAGCATTCAGAGTGTGCAGAGCAGAGAGTGCTAACCACAAGAGGAAGTTGTGGAACTTGGAGTCAGCAGAGCTGCAGGAGAGAGTGCTGAGCAGAGAGTTAGGATCTGAGAGTGATCTTCTTATAGGAGGGCCCTAGCATTGAGGGGAAGCATAAGTGATGGGGTTTAGACTATGGCAACCCTCTTGTACCCCAAAAGAATTTGGGTCCTATTTGCTTGAGGCGGGAATGATGAGGATACAGTCTCTGGACTCTCCTTGAATATTCCCACTAGATCTGGCCTTCCCCTAAGGCTATAACCTTACATTATCATTAGGCCCAAATCTCTACCTAGCCTTGCCCTTTATTGCCCAGTTATTTCCCAGTCCTCCATACTATCAATATCCATTCCTTTAGCTACTTCCCACCCTTCATCCCATTCTCTTGGTTCCTGGAGTCTGACCTCATCCCAATCCCATCAAGCTCCTCCTTAGACTCCTCCTCAAGACCCTGCCTAAACCCCTCCTCCCATCACCCCAGGAACACCCTAGATCCCTCCTATAATCTTTGCATATTTAAGTTTCCTCTTGCCTCCAAGAAGGCGCTCAGATTCAATCTAGCTCAGTAGATTGAATCTGGCCTGCTTGTGAAAACAAGCATCACAAAGGGTGGGATTTCTTAAGCCAACCCATTATGGTGAATCCTTAATAAACTTTGTCTTTTTCCTTGGCTGAGAATGCTTGAGTCGAATTCTTTCGGCAGGACCTGGCATGTTGGTGTTTTGGGTCTCGAGCACCCCTAGAAACCTATGGTTCCCTAGCATCATCATTTTTCTTTAACCTCTTTACAAGTATGGTTTGCTTTCCTGCTATAATATTTTGTTATAATCTCCTTATTACTATAGTGAGGTGGGCTTATCGGTTTTGGAAAGTTATTGCCACAATATGGAATTGGGGGTATTGGTCCTTGATATTCCTTTGGAGTATAAATAAGTGTTAAAGTTCCTCTGGCTTCTACCTAGAGAATTCATTATACTTTGCCATTCCGAATCATTCAGGCATGCCCATGGTCCTCTCCAAGGTGATGAATTTTGCCTTACTGATATACCAAGAGGGCTGTTTTACTTTTTTAAAAAAGTTGATTTGGTGAATGCTTAACCCTATCAATTAATAAGCCTGTTTTTTTTGAACAGTTCGAACATTTAAGATGTATTAGTACCATATAAGAAGTATTATACCATATTTAAAAACACTTATTTTAAATGTTGTAGGGTGAATATAACCTAGCCCTGATTTACTACTTTAAATTTTACATTTCTATCTTCAAACAGATTATATGCTATTATACATTAAAACTACAATAAGACTTTTGGGAAACCTGGCAAAACTTCACAAAGGTCTTATTCTCCCATATATAAACTACACTTTTAAAATGCTAGAAATAGATTTGTACGATCAATTTCAAGCCATAATTCTAAAGGTTATTTGGGAGAAATTATACATCTCAAAAACTATTTACATTACACTATTCTCTCATTGAAAACGTATTAAATGATACTCTATTTGTTCAAGTATAATTCTTTTATCAATCTTTCAAGGCCCTCTAATATTTGATCCTACTCTACCAGTCTACATTTTTGCTATTTCACAAGAACCATCCACTTGGGTCAGACTAATTCCCTCATTTTCTCCTGAATTCATTGTGCTTATGCTCACTTCAGCTTCTCTTACTTTACTTATGACCTCAAACCGAAATAGCCTTTGCACTCCTTTCAATGGATTCTAATTATCCTTTAAGGTCATGATTATTTGATCGCCTGTAGGAAGCCCTTCCTTGTAGCTAGAGCACGTAATTTTTTCCCTTATATAAATTTCTACACCACCTTGACTCTGAGTCACCCAATTTATCATTTAATCATATTTTCTCTAATTTCTTCCAAATTTTCCTGGGCTTTTTTCCTCTTAATGAGAACTACATATAGTTCTACTATTTGATAGTTGGAGTTGTGTGTGATTGTCATATCCCCCCTCCCCCTCCCCTTAGACAAAGCTTCCCTAGTACAGTACATTCTTGGTCTCAATAGATGTTCTTGAGTCATTGAATCAACTTATTTGCATCAGGGGAAAAATAAAGATTGTGGACAGTTAGGGCATTTTATAAGGCACTGTCAGAGCTTAGGGGGAATATGGTAATAACAAATAATTTATTTCTGCTTCTACTCATGTAAATTTTCAAAGCCATGAGGATTTTCAGTCTCAATAAATCATTTTGATAATCTGAAAATTTAAGTTTTAAGAAAATGGGATAAAAAGAGTTGAGAGGTGGCAGTTCAGGTTGCAAAATGAAAACGACAACAAAACTGGGATAATACAGAAGGGAGAGCAAAAGCTTATGTAACTCTGAAATTTTAATTACTAAGATAAACCAAATTTTCCTTGCATTTGCTTAAATTCTACCTAAGTACTGACTTGGACAACACAGTTTTTTTTTTCCATTTCCAGGAATAAACATATGTGCTTGTTTATA
Organism: Trichosurus vulpecula; assembly: GCF_011100635.1. Classification (NCBI taxonomy): domain Eukaryota; kingdom Metazoa; phylum Chordata; class Mammalia; order Diprotodontia; family Phalangeridae; genus Trichosurus; species Trichosurus vulpecula. Next base: position 379,362,302 of record NC_050576.1, read on the forward strand.
TGTATTTCCCTTGAAATAAGTATAAACTACTTTTTAAAAAATGCTACTTAAACTGGTCTTCACAAACGTGAAAAACTAAATATTTTATCAGGCTTTTTAGATATATTGCTTCGTTATTTTTCTCCCCAGCATTTTTTCTCTAAAAAAATTATTATACGGTGTCTATCTTTGCAGGACACTGGGAATGGTAATGGGGAAATCGAAAGGATGTACAAATGAAATATATCAAAAAAAATTATTTATTAAAGAAAGCATCTTATTTCCACTTATTTTTCCTGCTATGATTCCTGAAAATACTATAATATCTGCTTAATAAATCTTAATATATTGAAAAGTAGAGTGAATTTGAAGACATGATATCTGAGTTTAGTTCCCAGCCTTACTTACTGAGACTTCAGTTGCATCACTCTGTTCATCTGAGCCTCAGTTTCCTCATATGTAAAAACAGAATATGGCATTAGATTTATCTAAAGCATCTTTCAGTTTGCAAATATTATGCTACAATATCAATTTTTGAGGGAGAAGTTGGCTCTTGCGTCTTGAGTATCAGAAGTCAGACAAACTAAAGTTACCTATTTTTAAAAAAATACATTTTTGATACTGGTAATTTGGTTTTCTCCTCTCTTTTTTTAATCAAATTGAACAAAGGTTAATCAATTTTTTTGTTTTTTTTTCCATAAAACCAGCTCTTCATATTATTTATTCAATAATTTTCTTACTTTCACTTTTATTAATCTCTTCTTTGGTTTTCAGCATTTCTAATTTGGTATTTAATTGGGGATTTTCAATTTGTTCTATTTCCTAGCTTTTTCAGTTGCATGCACAATTCATTGATCTCTGCTTTCTCTATTTTATTCATATGAGCATTCAGAGATATAAAACTTTCCACAAGAACTGCTTTTGCTGCATCCCATAATCTTTGGCATGTTGTCTCATTATTGTCATTATCTTGAATGAAGCTATTGTTTCCTTGATTTCTTCTCACCCAGGTCCAATAGTTTCCCCCCCCCAACCCCCGACCTGCTACCTTGTGTTTGGTGTTTGTGGGTTGAGGAATCTGGAAACTGCCACAGCTCAGTTATTCAGGGCTCTGAGACCTGCTCTGCCTGTTCTGCTCTGGCCTGATCTGTCCTGGTGCAGCCCACTTACTCTGTGATGTCCCAGTTAGGTGCAATAGATCCTTTCAGTCAACCTTCCAGACCTGTTCTGAGCTGGAAATCTGCCACCCTCTGTCTCCCACTGGATTTGTTCAAATTTACTTTTTAGAGGTACCCAACAGAATTTATGGGAGAGCTCTGGTGAGTCACTGCTTTTACTCTGCCATCTTGGCTCCATCCATGGGAACTACATTTTAATAAAGTTTAGGCTGCATTCAGGAGTGCTATGTACCACATCAGGCCTTGTTTTTGGCAACTCTGCACTATAGTGTAAAAGAATGGAAATTCAAAGTTTTCCTGTGATTTTTCCAAGTCAGAGCCTGGAACCTAATTGAGAATATATCAATACTATCTCTATGTATTTGTTGCATAGAAGGTGCTTGATAAATATGGATTAATTGATAGATCTTTAAGAATATCATATCATGTTGTTAACTGAAAATATAATTTTGATGTCATGATGCAGGTACATCTCTTTTTGTTAAGAAACAGAACTCTTGTAATTCTTTTCTTGATCCTTTTATTCAACAAATATTTATTGAACGCTTATAAAGTTCGAGTTATTATGCTAGGTATTTTGAAGTTATATGTGAAGACAACTTGCTGTCCTAAATTGTCAGTGTTGTCTTTCAACATAGAAGAGAACGATTACAAAGGCAATTCCAATTAATATTGATTGCCTAGAATAATGAGCTAAAATGACTGAAGAAACCAAAGTAACAAAGTAATTATGTAGTGGAAATCTCTTTAATAAATATAGAAATAGAATTAAGCAAACAAAAGGGGAGGGATCTTTATATTCTGACTTCAACTCCTTAGCTTCAATGCATTTGAGTGAAGTATGGTTTTGAAAAATGAAATTCAAAATTTATAAAGTATATGATCATTCTATTTTGTTTTGGGTTTTTTTTCCTTTGTTTGGTTTTTTGGCAGGGCAATTGGGGTTAAGTGACTTGCCCGAGATCATATAGCTAGTACGTGTGTCACGTGTCTGAGGTCACATTTGAACTCAGGTCCTCCTGACTCATTGCGCCACCTAGCTGCCTCCCAGTATAAGATCATTCTGAAATAAATTGTTAACTATGTTAAACCGTTTATATGGGAAACCAAGTACTGACAATTTTTAATAGATGCTGCCATATTTCTAGGTTCCAGAAATGAAACAATCCATATGTTACAATGAGATTTGAGAAATTATAATAACCATTTTGGAAGCAATAACAAGAAGAATAGTATTTTTTTCTTCAGATTCTATGTTCTCAAAGGCTCCAAATACATTCCATATATTACTTCATCGATTGCCAGTTTTAAAATTAAACAGTAAAATGCATTGAACCTTTTCTATGAGACCACAACAACAAAATAAAAGCAAACATTCTGTATACATTAGTTATGATCCAATATTTAGATTCTTTTTCTTTTATTCATAACTAGTTGCTCAATTGCCCTTTACTATGCTGAGAGCAAAGGAGATATAATTGAAGAACCTTAACTACAATCTATAAGCTATATGAGCCATGTATGACCTACCTAGTTGACTATATTTGTAGTAAGTTAACTCTTTTATTCCCTTGAAAATCACTAAGTAATCTATTACTTTAGCATAATACAGTATAACAATGATGAAATGGAACTTATTTTAATATGAAAGGCCTTTTTCTGTGGCACTGCTGTGGGTATTTCTGCTACTCATAGTGATTCTCCAGACCTTTTTAACTTAGTAAACATTCTACAAGAATTTCTATACCTGAAAAAATGCATTGTTCTGTGATCAGTTTGGTCCTTGGTCACTCTAAATTGAGCTGACATGTTTCTCAGATGAAATATATGGAGTCCGTCAACAGTTTTATGCCAGTCTTACATTTGGCTGGCAAAATCTTTCAAAATCTATGATTACCTGTGTACCATGATAAGATATCAATATGAAATCTAACTTGAGGTAAGATGAACTTGGCAAAAATATACTACGGAAACTAGTCTTTTCTGATGTAAGGCCATTTGCTTTATTCTCAATGAGGAAACAGATACTTATTAAGTTTTTACTATGTGACAGGCACTATGCTAAGCACTGGTAATACAAAGAAAGGCAAAAACATAGCCCATGATATAAAGCTGTCATATCTTGTTGGGGTGACAATATATGACAGGAATGTGTACCTAGAAGATAAATTCAAAATAGATGGCCAATAATCTAAGAGGGAAGGTGTTAAGGACCTGAAAGTCATTAATGGTGATGAGATGGGGGTGGGGTTGGGAGCAGTAAAGGTCTCTTCTAGAAGTTGAGTCTTGATGGAAGAGAGGGAGCTTAAGAAATGGAGCTAAGGAGGCAGAGTATTATAGATTTGTGTGGCCAGGACAAAGGTATGAAGTTCCAAGATGAAGTGTAAGTAGGCTGGTATGGTTGAATGGTAGAGTTTGTGGAAGAGAAGTAAATGTACCCAGGCTGAGACACTTATTAGTTGTATTAACCCGGGCAAGCCACTTAACCCTGTTTGCTGCAGTTTCCTCATCTATGGAATGAGCTAGAGAAGTAAATGGCAAGGCACTCCACTGTCTTTGCCAAGAAAATCCCAAATGGTGTTACGAAGAGTCAGCTATGACTGAAACAACTCAACAGCAACAACATGGCTGAATGGTAGAGATTGCAGAAGAGAAGTAGATGTAGCTTGGAAAGGTATGAAGGAAGCAGGTTGTGAACAAAATTTAGAAGCCAAACAAAAGATTTTAAATTTTATCCTGAAAGCAATAAGGAGCCATTGGAATTTATTAGGTCTAAGGATAATGCAGCCATATCTATGCTTTAGGAAACTCACTTTAGTGGTATCAAAGTGGAGAGAGACCTGTGAAAGGGAAACCAATTTGAAAGCTATCGCACAAATCTAAGTGAGAGGTGATGAAGGTCTGTGCCAGGGTAATGGCAGCATAAGTAAAAAAAAAAATGGACATATTCCACACATTTTGTGAAGGTAGAAATGACAAAATTTAACAAAAGATTGGATACGTGGGGTAAATATGACAGTGAGGTTCCAATTCTTTGTGACTGGGAGGATAGTGGTGAAGTGGATTATAATATAAATGATTGGAAGAGGAAAGGGATTGAGGGTAAAAATATTGAGTTTTTTTCTTTTTGTTTTTAGTGTATGTTGATTTTGAGACCTCTATGAGATAACAAATTTGAAAATGTCGAAGGAGACAATTGGTATTTCAGTGCTGGAGCTCGGGGGTATGACAAAGGTTGAGTACATATATCTAGGAATCAGATGCATAAAGATGAGAATTGAACACACTGGAGCCAATGTGATCACCAAGTTGATAGGATAGAAGGCAAAGGGAAGAGAAGTACAACAAAATGTTGGGAGAAAATGATAGCTATTGGGCATGAATTAAATGAAAATCCAACAAAAGATAATGAGAAGGAGTAATTGTACATGCAGGGAGAGAAGAAAGAGATAACAATGTCATTGCTATCTAGAGAGATGAGAATATCCAGGAAATGGTGATTGACAGTGTCAGATTTCCTATAGAGGAGTCAAGAAGTTTGGGGATCAAGAAAAAGCTATTTGATTTATCAGTTCAGAGATGATAGGTAATTTTGGAGAGAGTAGTTTGAGTGGAATGATGGAGTCAAGTCAGACTGTAGAGGGTTTAGGATCAGGCGAGAGAAGATAATCTTTAGGTGCCAAAATTTTCTAGAAATGGAAGGGACATATAAGATGATAACTAATGTCGATAACTGCATGAGTAGTTTTGAATTCTTAGGGAGACATGGGTACCATTGTGAGAATCAGGGAAGGAGACAGTAAATATGGAAAGAGAGAAAAAGACAGAGAGGAGAGAGGAGAGGGAGAGAGAGACAGAGAGAGAGAGAGAGAGAGAGAGAGAGAGAGAGAGAGAGCGAGAGAGAGGGAGGGAGGGGACAGTGAAAGAGAAAGAGAGAACGAGACCAAGAGAGATGGAGATAGAGACAGGCACACAGAGAGACACAGAGAGAGAGACAGACAGAGGCAGAGAGACACAGAGAGAGACAGAGACAGAGAAAGGCAGTCATAGAGAGGCAGAGACACAGAAAGAATGTTAGTGTGGGCACTCTGGTGGATATGATGGGAAGAAAGGAGACTAAGATATTTGGTTTTGGAATATTATTTTCTTGGTAAGAAAGGCTACCTTTCATGAGTTATATAATATGTGTTCTTTATATTAAGTAAAATAGAAGGATTATGTGTATCTGTTCTCAACTTTAACAAACAAGTTGGACAATAGGCAGCAATAGGACAGTAAATAAATGTCTAATTGTCCTCTGAACATTGACTTTGCCTGACAGACTTCAACAGTAAATGAACTAGAACAAGGAGACCTGGTACCACCAACATGGACAAATGATTTAATTTATTGGTGACCTAGTTTCCTAACTTCTAAAATGAGAATTATCTCATAAGCACACATTAAGGACCTATTATATTGAATATCCTATGTTATACTCTGGTAAATACAAGAGAAGTAAGACAGGCACTCTGCTCCCTCAAAAAATTATATTTAATGTAATTATAGTTGTTCTTCCATTTTCCCCCTTATGTAATGTATAAAGCATTTGTAGCATTTCTATGATTATCTGAAGAGATAATATATGTAAAAGTGCTTTAAAAAGTAGAAACATCAATTCAGTTCAACAAGCATTTTTTAAGTATTTATTATGTGACAGACTCTGCACTGGGGAATAGGAATAAAAAGTCAAAAACTACTTACCGTCAAGAAGCTTATGCTTTACTGTAGGGAAATAACATGTACACTGGTAAGAAAGTGCAAAATGCATCTATCTTTATCTATCTATCTATCTCTATCTCTATATCTATCTATTATATATATATATATATATATATATATATATATATATATATATATATATATATAAACTTCAAGAGATGGGGGAGTTGACTAACGACATGGAGAATTCACAAAATACTTCTTGAAATAATGCTTGATCTATCTAAGGAGTCTCAGAGGTGTGTGTGTGTGTGTGTGTGTGTGTGTGTGTGTGTGTGTAGTGCATTTCAAACATTGCAAAAAGCTTATGCAAAGACAGAGGTGGGAGGTAATATGTCATATATGGGGAGCAGCAATCAGGCAAGGGTAGCTGAAATGTAGAGTGTGGAAGTTGGTAAGTTTGTCAAATAAGTCTAGAAAGATAAGAGGGAACTAGTCTATGTGGGGCTTTAAATGGCAAACAAAGGAGTCTTTATCATTTAACAAACTTATACAAATTCAAAGTATCAATTTAAGATAGGAAAAATGTGGCTACTATGTGAGTTAAGGTTAACTGTAGGACAGAAAGAAATATGAAAGTCTTCAGAGGTAACAGCTGACTCTACACTAATGAAATAGTAGACCTATCAAAGTATTAATGTATAGTGGTGGGTTAGAGGTTTAATGAGAATAAGCGATTTAGAACTACAATACTGTTAAAAATACAAAATGATACCAAGATATATTGCATGGATATTACAGAATATAACAATTTCAAAGTCTGGAAGCCTTTTCTCTTCCCTATAGTGTTCCTTAGTAAAAAAAAAAAATACAGCTCTTAGATGAATCAAAAGGACAGCAGCAGAAATAAACAGCAAAATAGGTAAGGGGCATATTAGGAGAAGCTATGGAATCTTGATTGTCTTGTTGTCATTTATTTCTTTTTCATTTCTGGAAAAACAATTTCAGAGAGCACTTGCTAAATCTTTATATGTGACAAGACACATGGAAGGGCCATGGCAAGTATTCCCTTAAGGTGCCCAACAGGAGGGTTCAAATAATCTCTTAAAGACCTTTTCAAATATTATGTTTCTAAGACCATCTACTTAAGGTGATAATATTTTCTTATATGATTTATAATCAACATAATATATGCACATATACATACTTATGCCCATGTATGTACATGTATATATAATATGTTTTAATTTTGGTTTGGATGGCCTGGCTAACATCTGCGAGATAGACTAAATAAGGTTTTTGCCATGTGTGATAATGGCAAATGTGATTTGACTTAGGGAACATCTAATTGGTCCCAAGGTTAAGTCAGAGGTCAAGAATGGATATAAAGTTGAGATTTTCCCACATACAGAGTACAGATGGTATAAAGCTTTACTATCCTCAAGCAAGTTCTATTTCCCATCATCTCCACAGCTATAATCTCCTTCCCTACATCAAAGTGGTTCTTGGTTTAACTCACTCCTCCCATTCACCTACCAAATTTCTGTGATCCTATTCCAGGAGAATGTTGCCTTTGGTTAAATTCATCTTTCCAACTAGCAGCCTGACCCCCTCAGAGAATGCTCTTGCTTTTACTGTTTTAGACCATCTCTGAATCTAATGTTCTTGTGAGGGTGACCAAGTGCTTCCAGATTTATTCCTTTTTAAGTACCCTTTTACTTTTTGTCATAATTGGCTTCAAATGTTTTGCATTTTAATTCTGCTTCTTATGTACAAAATCCAAAGCAGGTGATAAAATTCTGTCATAGACATATACATGCACATATATGTATACATATATATACACATACATATATATGACTTTGTGTATGTAAATGGATATATATGTATGTATGTATGTATGTGTATGTATCTTCCTTCTATTAAGCTGTCAATAGTTGTGAAAGTATAACGGTCCAATGGAGACCAGGACATTCATTGTTCTACTCGATTTAAAGAAGGATGAATTTTCATCTGCTCCAGGTAGAAGAGTCACCTATTGTTTTATGTATTTATGATCCTTATTTGTACAACTACCTCTAGTTCTATCCTTGCCATATTGATGGAGTATTCCTTGTTGTCACAAGTCAGCAAATCATCCAGTCAAAAGCATTTATTAAATGCTGATTCTATGTGTGCCCTCAAGAATAAACTTAAAACAAAGCAAAACAAAATACAACAAAAAAGGAATAATGGGATTTTTGGAGGAAGCAAATTCAAAATTCACTGATCTATTTAGTATTCATTGAGCAATTCATCTATTTTCTACCCTTTTGTGTTGGCAATAAAAGTAGCAACTTTGGGCAAATGTAGAAAAGACTCTTAAACTATGTGTTCATAGATAGAAATTGTGCTTGACTTATTCCACTGTTACATTGAGTAGCAAGTAAGAGGTCACAGAAAAAAGGAAAAGGAAAGGTCTCTAAATGGTAATTTATTTATTGCTCTCTAGAATTCATTGTAGTGACTCAACATATATAAAGTAGATGAATGTCAATTTAACATTTTTGATTTATTATATATTAATATGAGCAGATGGAGAATGAATTGATATGTGATTTCACTGGTATAGGGTCTTCCCAGATGATGAAACTCTTTATTCTAATGAAGGTCAGGAACTTCTCTGCAATGTATAATCTTGAAATTGCATAAAGCAATGAAAAGTTAAGTGACTTTTCCAGAGTCATGCAGCCAGTGTACGTTGGAAATAGGACTACAACCTATATCTGCCTTGGTTGAAAGACTGGTTTTTGCCTGGAACATCATAGTGACTTTGATGTCAATGATAATGACAACTATAAGAACAACATTAGCAAGAATGACGATAATAATATAAAGAGTGAACACTAATTGAGAAAGAACAGGATCCAGAATATATTTTTGTTTGTATCATAAGAATGTGAGAATTAGTGTGGCATGTTGGATAGGAAGCTGACCTTTAACCTCTGCTATTGGATATGACTCATGGCAAGTTACTTAAATAATAGATGTTCTTAGAAATCTTCTAAGGAAGAGAAAAGGTGCTGACCTGCGTTGGTAGAGAGAGTTCAGGGAGTTCTCTGTTTCAGTGAAGACATAGGTTGAGTACAGTTTTGATACTTATCTCCTCTTAAGTTTGCATACAAATCCATTTGTAGATAGCTGATAAGGGTATTGAATCATTGTTCTATTAGTGATTCAGCAGCCCTGACTCTCTTGAAAATTGTATTCCTGCCGAACGATGACAAATCTAACCAGCATTGTGATTCTGTCTCCTTCAATAATGCAGTTAGGGGTTCCATTTTATCCTTCATTCTATTTTCATGCTGACCATTTCCTTGAGACTAGATGGTATGATGCAATACTTTGAATAAGGTCTTTTGTCTAAATTTCTTAGGCTAAAAAAATTAATAAGAAGAACCAATACATTTACATATACATATTTTATATGTTTATATACATATGTATATATAAATACATAAACAACCACAAATTATATCTAAGACAATACATATGCATGTATTAGATGTATATTTATACCTACATATATGTGGCATACCTATATATATATATATTCAGTAGATCAATTAATAAACATTTATTAAGCATCTACTCTATGTCAGACACTGTGTGAAATGCTGAGAATACCAAGAAAGGCAAAAGATTGTCACTGCTCTCAAGAAATTCACAATCTCAATGGGGAGCTAAGTAAGAAGAGTAGATGGACAAACTAACACACGTTAGATAAATTAGAAGTAATTAACAGAGGGAAAGCACCAGAATTAAAAGGAATTAGGAAAGGCTTCTGGTAGAAGTTAGGTTTTTATCTGGGACATGAAGGAAGCCAAGAGGACAAGATAACAAAGGAGAACTTTCCAGGCCTGGGGGTCAGGCAGTGAGAATGTTCAGAGTTCAAGGACATCGGTGTTACAGACTGGCAGAGCACTTAGAGGAGGAGCCAAATGGAAGATGTAAGAAGCCTGGGAATGTGTGGGAGAGATAAGGTTATGGAGATTTTGAATGACAAGATTTTATGTTTGATCCTGGAGATAATAGGGAGCTACTGGAGTTTCTTAAATAAGGAAGTGACATGATGAGACCTGCAATTTAGGAAGGCCATTTTTATGCTCAAGGGAGGATGGGGAGAGATTTATGGAAGGGAGACCAATAATAAACCCATTGCAACAGTCCAAGTATGAGGTAGTCAGGGCCAGAATCAGGGTGCTGACACTGTCTGAGGAGAGAAAGGGAAGTGTGTGAGAGTTGTTAGGAAGGTAAAATCAACAGGCCATAGTCACAAATTGGATATGGGGTATGAGAGACAGTGAGGAGTTGAGGATAAGTGCTGAGTTTTTAAAGGCTGTCCTCTAAAGTAATAGGGAATTCTAGAAAGGGTGGAGGTTGTTGGGGAGGTTGAAAATTTCAATTTTAAGAGATCTAGAGGGCATCTATTTCAAGATGTCTAGTAAGCAGTTGGAGATGAGTGATTGGAGGTCAGTCAAGAGCTTAGTGTTAGATAAGCAGATTTCATGATAGAGATAATAATTAAATCTAAGGTAGCTAATGAGATCACAAGATCAAATAGCAGAAAGGTAGGATCAGCAAGCTCAAGGGCCAAAGTGGTCCCTCTACCTATTTTTGTGGTGATCTAAGAATATTTTATACTTTTGAAAACAATTTTAAATTTTTAATTTTTTTTTGTTTTTTGCCCAGGCAGTTTGCAGATCTCTGATATGGAGGAAGAATAGAAGAGGTTGCAGGAGAGAGCCTTTTGGGAAAGTCACAGGTAGCTGGCATGACAGATGAAAATTCGGTAAAGCAGACAGACAAGGAGAGGTCAGATAAGTAGAAGAACCAGGAGAGAGTCTTATTATAAAAACCCAGAGAGAAGACAATATCAATAAGAGGATAATTCACTGTGTGAAAGGCTGAAAAGAGGTCAAGAAGGGTGAAGATTGAGAAAAGGCCATTATGTTTGGTGATTAAAAGATCACTGGTAACTCTGAAGAGATTACTTTCAATTGAATGACAAGGCTAGCAGCCAAACTGCAGAGGGGTTAGAAGCAAGTGTGAGGACAGGGATTGGAGAATCTATTGCAGATGGCTTTTTCAAAGAATTTAGTCTTGAAGGTAAAGAAAGATTTGAAACAATAATTGGCAGGAATGGATGGGTCAAGTGAGGGTTTTTTTTTTAAGGATGAGGGAGATGTAGATATATTTTTTAAGGAGTAGGGAAGCAGACAGAGTTTGAAAATAGGTTAGAGAAGGGTTTAATAGAGGGGGGATTTGCTGAAAAAGATGAGAGGGAATTGAATCACTTGTGCAGGTAGAGGGGTTTGCTTCAGCAAAAAGAAGAACAACCTCATTATGTGATATAGGGTTGAAGTTGAGGGTAGTGTTAGAGGGTATCTGGGTAATGTGAAATGAGGGGAAGGGTATAAGAGGGAGCTCTGGGTAAATAACCTCATTTTTTTCTCAGTAAAATATGATGGAAGGTTCTCAGCTAAGAGGGTGAGTGCAGGGGATACCATAAGATATTTGAGGAGAGATGGAAAGGTTTGCAAGAGCAGTGTGTTGAGTGGGATAGTGAGCTAATTAGGTTGGTGTAAATTGATTGTCTCAGAGCAGTTAGGGCCCTGTTGGGATTATGTAACATTAATATTTATTGGACCAAATTAGAATGGTTGTGTGATTTTTTTTCTCCATTTTCATTTGGCAGTACATGTATAGGAGTGAAAACTGAAGACAGTGAATAGTGGGAATGATTCAAGGCTGAAGTCTTTGAGGGTATAATCAGCAATATGCAAATGGATAAAGGACTCAAGATAAGTGGGCAAGGTGGTAATGAACTGGTTCACCAAAGGGGTCAGTATTGGAAAAGGAGGGAAATGGCTAATGCAGAGGTAATAACCTAGGAGATAACTGCTGAGAAGAGAGATTAGAAGTCACAATATGGACCAAAAACCAAAAGGCAGCAGATGAGGAAAAACAACAATAGACTGTGATCAGATAAGGAAATTTCTGAGTTCATAAACATGGACATTCTATGAATATCCAAGGAAAGTTAGAGACCCTTCATATCTGCCAAGCAAGGTTAGTAATAAAGTTTCCTCTCCTAGGCAAAAAAGACATTCTCATCTTTGGCATTTATTTACCACGTTCTCTTTAATTTCAAAACAAGTTAAATGAACCAACCTATATTCTTCCTTCTTTTCCATATTACTCTTAAGATTTTTTCTTCTTATAATCTCATGTTAAAAGAGTACTTAGACATCAGGGATAAGATAGATTTCTGTGAAGTGACAGGGGCTCTAATAGTATAATTCATGTACCAGGCCTGGGACTTTAACCAAGAGGCAGCTCCAAATTGTTTTTCTTAAACTCTTGGGAAGGTTGGAATAGTTAACTTCTGGCCTGCTAGTTGCAGAAATGCAGGAGTCATGAGGGATCCTTGATCTCTTCTAAAGTGGATGTCTTTCTTTTTCCATAAAAATGTAACTTTCCAGAATGTAACTCCCTTAACAGAAACCTCACTACTTGACAGGCAACCTGTTTCTCTCTTCTCGGATGAAGAATACTGATCAGCAAGGTAGGTGGTTGACCCCTGGGATCAGACACTCAAATATTGCATGAATAATAAATATAAATGGATGCCAGATAAAGTAATCACTATGGCACTTTCTAGACTTCTTTCTCATGCACTTAAAATTGTATACTCTCTGAAGATATCTCTTCTTATAGAATATTACAGCTTTTCAGCTCACTTTTGTATGCTGTTTTTCCCATTTGTATTTAAGTTCCAGGAGGGCAGGGACTGTCTTGCTTATTTCTGCCTGTATCCTCAGGATTTTATCTCAGTGCCTGGCACAAAATAAAGATGTTTGATCTATCTAAGTCAGAGGCATAACTTATGCCTAGGTCTTCTTGTCTAAATCTGTCTCTTTACAGTATTATCCCATGCTGTCTCTCATATATAATCTTACATTGAATTTTTCAAACACATTAACATTTCACGTTCACATTTCTTCTTCTTACAATGAACTTGTAAGCTAGAAAAAACAATTTCCAGGTTTGGAAATTGAGACAGTCAGAGGATAAGGAACTTGCTCAAAGTCAAAGAGGAAGTCTTACTAGTCCTTATAATATCCTGGCACTTGAAGGAAATGGGAACAGGAAATAAATTTATTCATATGATATTTATGGAGAAAAATACTGAGATAGGAGGTGAGGAAAGGAAACAAGCATTTATATAGTTTCTACTCTGTGCCAAGAACCGTGCTAAGAGCTTTACAATTATTATTTTATTCTGTCCTCATAACAACCTTGCAATATTGGTGCCAAAATTATGCCCATTTTACAATTGTGGAAATTAAGGTGAAGAGAGATTTAAGTCACTTGCCAGAATATATAAGTAAGGCAAGATTCGTGATATCGATGTTGACCATGAGTGTGTCTCTATAGTTTGGAATCGCAAAGTATAAAAGATTCCCTGTATAGAAGGCAGAAGAAGTAAAACATTTATTCAGATGCCAGAGGATCAAATTCCAGAACCAATAATCCCAATTCCACACAGCAGTAATTGTATTCCCAAACCAGTAAGTCAACCTCAGTGTAAGAGCAAGGAGATTAAAACACAGTATCACAGCAAAAAGCCAAGTCATCCTGTAACCTTCCCTTCTGCTAGAGCCTTCCTGTAAACACTCACTCACAAATCCTAACTGTCTGCTTGCCTGGTCCTCTCCTCCCACAGTCCTGAAAGCCCCTGCAGTTCTCAGAGCCCTTCTAATTCTCTCTATCTCACAGTTCTCTCTTCTTCTTAAAGTAGTATCTTCTTCGCATCTGTCTTGTCTCCACTCTCTGAAGCTCTCCAGTCTGTAGTCTCCAGTCTCAGCTTAATGGCTACCCACAGGGTATCTATACCTTGCATAGGCCTGGGGCTTAGCATTTAGTAGCAAATGGGTGTAGACCTGCCTACAAGCAAGCTTCTCCTAATCAATCTTCCCTTAACTAGCTCCATGTAAGGCCTCTTGAATGGGTAGGGAAGATCTTTGATCACATTAGCACCACACAGAGTCACACAGCTAGTAAATATATGAGGCTGGATTCAACCTCAAGTCTTCCTGCCTCCAGGCACAGCATACTATTCACTATTCCATCTAACCACCTCTATAAAAAGGTGCTTGTGTATAGGCTGGTATTGAACTCTGACCTTTTGCATAGCAGGCAGAGATTTCTACCACTGAACCAACTAAGCAGAGAATTAGGACATAATGAATAATTGGGTCAAATTCTTACTAAGGTTTTTAATAGTAATTGATTCCCAATTTAGTATCCTATGAAAATTTTTTTGGCTCCTTTTTGTTAATTAAATGAATCATACTTCAGAAAACATTTTTGTATCTTAGCATTCTTAACTTGGGATCCACAAACTAACTCACAAGGGGTTACTTGAGAAATTTCAGAGAGTCCATCAACTTGAATAGGAAAACATACATCTTTCCTTTGATTAACGTCTAAGTGAAATTTATGAATTAAACTTATGAATTTAAAATTCCTTCAATTTTGTATTAAAAAATTCTGAAAAGGACTCTAGGCTTCACCATACTACCAAAGGGATCAGAGAAAGCTAGATAGAGCTTTAAATTCCTTAGATAATGTATCAGTGTTATTATGGGAATTTTCATTGCAAGAAAGTTGGGAGCTATACAAGTTTTGCTAGATACATTCTTTCTCTTTATTGTCCTGAGGTATCAAGGCACATTGATACCTGAGGGAGAGAAAGGAGGCAATAGGTCCTAGGAAAGGCAAACCATCATGATCTTGACCACCTTCTCTCCTCAGATGCTTATTGAGACAACCTATGACAATGAAGACAAGACTCTTGGGAAAATAATTTTCCCTAGGTAACCAAAACTGCTTCCACCCCAGTCCTCATATTCATCATTGAGGGAAGGAAGCATTGTGGCAAAAAGGCCCACCTTTCACATCACTGCCAGAAACAACTACTGACCAACTGTCACCAACAGGAAGATTTAGCAGAAGAGCACTTTAATTTCTAGCAACTCTCTCCTCTCTTTCCCCAACCAGGTCTTCTTATAGCACAGCCCTCACCTATATCATGTGGGGAAATAACTACTACAGGAAATAAGACATCCATCTCTACAAATTTCCACTCACAAGACAGGTTAAGTATCAAAACACCCAGTGGGAGAGATGGTAGACAACATGGGCTAGTCAACTTAAATCACTACCATCACCTTGATCACCATCTCCTATCAGACCCTGATGGAGATAGCCTAGTACCCTGAACACAAGAACCTTTGAAATTGGTCAATTTATCAAATGACTAACAGTCATCATTCTGGGAAGCAACCTCTATGGAGGCTAAGGTTACTGCTCTTGCAGGTTCTACAAGGCCATCTTTTGAAGACCCAGGAAAGAAATGTCTTGCCACCAAAGTCCTTGGCACTGTCAAAAGCTTCAGCATATGAAACTGAAATCATTTTTTTACCAGTGGAAATGACATTAAATAAATGACACTACCATCTGCTTTGCCTTTGTACCCTAAGGACCTTGGGATCCTTCTATCTGGATCTCAGTTGAAACCTTGCATGTATGTTGTCTCTGCCCTCAAAACATGAGCTTCTTAAAAGAAGAGACTATCTTACTTTTCTATTTTTATGCCCACCACTTATCAAATGCTTTGCACTTAGTAAATACTTAATAATTAGTTTTTTCAGTCATAACTAAAAGAGCTACTAAGCAATATTCTTATGGATGTTTATAAAACAAAAAAGTACATCTGGAAAAAATGAGGAGAATACAAATACATATAATGGGAAGTAATATAAAGAATTAAGGTGAAGAGAAATAGCATTAAAAAAGGATAGATTCTTTTTTTCCCCATTAGAGCTGAGATCCTAATAGAAGAGATGATATTTACATGGGCTGAATTGAGGTGGAGGGAGCCATAAAGGAATACAAGTTCTGCAATGCTGAAATACTTCTATAGCATTCCATAAAGTCATTTACACAACCTCACATTGAGCTCAAGCCAAATACCAACTGAGCATCTATTTCACTTATGTAAATACCATTCCATTTTTTAAAGGACTGTCATCTTTCAACTTCTATAAAGGGATTTTAACTACTTCATCCCTTACCATGCTACAAGATGTTTAGGAAACCAGGTTTAGGGATGAGGAGTTCATTGATAATGGTCTAATGGAAATATGGCATTGTCTGTGATAGATGAGTTTCAGAAGCTGGCAATAAGGTATTAGAGAATGTCCAGGAAATGAAAAGTGCTAAAACTACTGCCCTTTTTAAAATTTTCCGAAATCTTATTAATGTGTTTTATTTTTTGCAACACATTTATGATTACTACAATTCTGTGAGAAGTCTCTTGTAACAAAGTAAAACAGTTATATAAAATGAATAATAAATACAGTGACTTCATCTGAGGCTTCATGCACATTTTTACAACTGCAGCATACCCTCTCTCTATTAAAATTAACAGAAATATCCCATGTCATGATGGAGGGTGTGTTAAACCAAATGTCTTTTAACAAATATGCATAGTCAAGCAAAATTAATGCTTGCACACACAGAGCAATATCCACACAGAGCCAGTCTCTTCTCTATTATAGGTAGCATGTTTCATCATTGGTTCTCTGGAATTATGAATGGTCATTGTATTGATTGTATTTGTTACAGCTTACCAAGTTGTATTTATACTTTTATTGTCAGAAAAAAAGTATTCTCCTTATTCTGCACATTTCATTCTTCATTAGTTTATAAAAATCTTCAAGAGAAAATCATGCTTTTGCTGTTTTAATTTTTCTTGTTAGAGAACATATTCCTTCTCTTTTCTTGCTATTCATCTTTTTAAAATACATAAAGAAAATATGTGATTTTTTTTATTTTGGGAATTGAGTGTATTTATGAATTGAAATCAGAATGTGATTTTACAAACCCTTTTTATTTCAACACAGCAAAAGAATGTATTAAAGGTATCCATTAAAAAGATTCATAGGCATACTTTCTTTATGCATCACATGCATGTCATAAGATGGCCCACACTCTTCTGCAGCAAGTCATCTCTTTTACCAGTATTTAAAAGGAGAAAAAATAAAAAAAAAATAAAAACAAAGCACAAACTAATCAATTCATTAGACCATGCCAACATGTGTAGTTTTCCACTTGGATAATTTATAAACTATAGAAAGAGGATAAGTGTATTTTTCACATACTATTCTGGGCCAAACTTTGTCATTACAATGACATTTCGGTTTTTTATTTTTGTTCTTTCTTTTTACATTGTCTTCACAGGTTTTATTGTTTTCATGGTCCTTATTGTATTCTCTTTCAGTCCTACAGGTGTTATCTTGCTCCTCTAAATTCTTCATTTTCATCATTCATAAGTTGCTTAACCATTATTCCTTTCTTCTAAGTCTTTGCTACTAAATAGATAGATAGATAGATAGATAGATAGATAGAAAGATAGATAAAACAAAAGCAAAGCCTAGTAATACTATGGGAATGTTAGTGCAAATGAAGCTTTTCTTTCATTTTGCCCACATTGATATAAGGAATCTTAAGGCTAAAATATATGGAGTTATAGCCATTAAAAACAAACAAAAGTAAAAACCAAAAAAAAAACCCTTTAATTCCAAACTCCTTTCCAGAATGATTCAATCAATTCATAAGTCTACCAACAGTTTATTACCTTACACTACCACTAATACTGAAAGTTTCCATCTTTTATCATATTTACCAATTTGTAGAATGTAAGGTGAAGCCTCAGAAATGTTTTGATTTTCATTTCTGATTTAAAAAAATCTTTGCAATTTCTTTGAGAGTTCTCAAAATCCTTTTTTTTTGGAGAACTGTTTATCTCCTTCGACTACATATCCATTGAAAAAGGATCTCTGGATTCTATATTTGTATTAAATTACTATATATTTACACATAAGGTTTATGTCATTACTTTTAATGCATTTTTACTAATCAATAACTTCTCTGTTTATTCCACATGTTGTAGAAAAGCTTTTAAAATGTTCTGTATTCAAAATTGCCTATTTTATCTAATATGCTTACATTTATTCCTTTTTGTTTATAAAATTTCCCAGAAAATTATAGCTGTTAAATATACTCGATCTAATACTTTTCTAACATTTTTATTGTGCTGCTTTTTATATTCATATTTAAAATTCCTCCTAAGTTTATTGGGCTATGTGTTATAAGATGTTAAGTTAACTTTCAAAATGCATCCTTATTTTCTTCTTTCTTCATCAGTAACATTTTCTTATTAAAATGAATTTTGGCAATCTTTAATTTTATCTAAATATTTACTTCCCTTCCCCATCCAACCAAACATATGAGATAACTGAGTCTTAAAAAGGAGGAAAAAATGTAAAACCAAACAGCACAACAACTTTAGCTGATAGCTTATACAGTATTCCACAACCACAGTTGACCACCATGGCAATACAGAGAAGGAAATGATGCATTATCCCAAGTCTTTTCTTGGGCAAAACTTGGTAATTATATTAATTATATTTCCCAAAATACAAATGTTTCTATGTCTTTTGAAATTCATGGATGACATCTTCAAGAGTAAATTCATTCCACTAATTGATAAATGGTCAAAAAGATATGAACAGGCAGTTTTCAGAGGAAGAAATGAAAGCTATCTGTTGTCACATGAAAAAAATTCTCTAAATCACTATTGATTAGAGAAATGCAAATCAAAACAGCTCTTAGATACCAAATATCACCTGCCAGATTGGCTAATATGACAAAACAAGAAAATGATAAATGCTGGAGAGAATGTGGGAAAGTTGGAATACTAATTCATTGTTAGTGGAGCTGTGAGCTCATCCAACCATTCTGGAGAGCAATTTGGAACTATGCCCAAAGGGCTGTAAAAATATGCACACCCTTTGACCCAGCAATACCACTTCTAGAGCTGTATCCCAAAGAGATCATAAAAATGGGGAAAGGACCCACATGTACAAAATTATTTATAGCAGCTCTTTTTGTGGTGGCCAAGAACTGGAAATTGAGGAGATGCCCATCAATTGAGGAATGGTTCAACAAGTTGTGGTATATGAATGTAACGGAATACTATTGTGCTAAAAGAAAGGATGAACAGGTGGACTTCAGAAAAATCAGGAAACACTTCTGTGAATTGATGCTGAGTGAGGGGAGCAGAACCAGGAGAACACTGTACACAGTAACAGTCACATGGTACAGGGACTGATTTTGACAGATTTAGCCCTTCTCTGCAATGCAAGGACCTAATACCTTTCCAAAGGACTCACTAAGGAAAATGCCATACACATCCAGAGAGAATGGAGTTTGAATACAGAGTGAAGCAGACTATTTTCTCTTTTGTTTTGCTTTGTTTTATTTCTTATGGTTTCTCCCATCCATTATAATTCTTCTATTCAATATGACTAACGTGAAAATGTGTTTAATAGGAATATGTAGAGCCCATATCAGAATACATATACATGCCATCTTGGGGAGGAGAGGAAGAGGGAGGGGGAGAAAATTTAAAACTTATGGAGGTGAATGTTGCAAAACGAGAATAAATTACTTAATTAAAAAAAGAAAGGAAGGATGGGAAGAAAAATGCTAAGGAAAAAAAAGTGCAAATTCACATGTTTTAATATTAATTAATAAGCACCAAATCAATGCAACACACTTTTCTAGGTAGTTCAATTAAAATAAAAACATAAAGTAACAAAAGCTCTCCTATAAAAGGATTATATTTTCTTGAAGGAGGTAACATGTACACATATCAGTAAATACAACATAAGTATATGCAAAACACATAGAAAATAAATTCAGGATAGTTTTGAAGGCAAGTATTAGTACTTGGGAGGGATCAAGAAAAACACCATTTGACCTGACCTTTAGAATAAATTAAGTATTCTTAAAGGCAGAGGTAAAGAGGAAATACATTACAGGCATAAAAGATCCACCTCAGCAAAAGTACGGGTAGGGTCAGCATATAAAATATAGCATATCAAGAACAGCCAGAAGGCCAACTATATGAGTCACAGAATATATGATGAGGCTTAATGTAGAATGAGCCTAGAACATTTTTAAACAATATATATACTTTCATATTAAAATCAGTCATCATCCCTCCCAATTTGAATAAATAATAAATTGTGTTTGAGGCAAAATATTTACTCAAAATTCCATATTAATTTATTGCCATATTACATACTTCTTTTAAAAAAATTCTAATTAGATCAGTATTTTACTACAGAAACTGAGAATACACACATATATTATATATAATGATGCTATATACATACATATGTATCTATATACACACACACATATTTTTTAATTCATAAACCTTACTCTGCTTCATAGTAACTGAAGGTAAAATTGGTAAGCAAGTCACAAAGAAATATGTTTTCTCTTGTCATTTACACCAAAAATATCATCAACAATTCAATTGAATTCAGGAAGCATCAATTAAGTCATTAATATATGGAAATCTTTGTCCTAATATTACAGAGACAAAAATAAATTGCAATAGCTCCTAAATCCGAAGCTGTGCTTTGAAGGAAACTAGGATTCGAAGAGTTGAAAGTAAGGAGGAAGTACATTCTGGACATGAGAAATAACTTGGGTGTTAGATAGCTGTGTAACACCATGAAATCAGGAGATGAGATTTAATAGACAGACCAGTTACAGTAGTTAGACAAGGACTGGAATTGAGAAGGCAAGTAGTATAAGTAAAACTATTGTGCATATCCTTTGATCCAGCAATGCCACTACTACATCTATATCCCAAAGAGATCATAGAAAATGGGAAAAGGTTTGAGATGAACAAAAATATTTAAAGCATCTGTTTTTGTGGTGGCAAAGAACTGAAAATTGAGAGGATGTCCATAAATTGGGGAATGGATGAACTACTTATGGTACATGATTGTAATGGAATACTACTGTGCTATAAAAAATTGTGAGCTAGTGGATTTCAGAAAAACCTGGAAAATCATACATAAACTGATGGTGAGTAGAGTGAGCAGAATCAGGAGAACTCTGTACACAATAAAAACAACATTGTGCAATGGTCAACTATGATACTTATCTCTTCCCAACAATATAATAATCCAAGAAAATTCCAAAAGACTCATGATGGAGCATGTTATCTATCTCACAGAAAAAATCATGGGTTCTGAATGCACATTGAAAAGTACTATTTTCATTTTTTTGTTTTTTTCTTCCTTGTGGTTTTTTCCCTTTTGCTCTGATTCTTCTTTCACAACATGACTAATGTGGAAATATGTTTAATATGATTGTACATGTATAATCTACATCAGATTGCTTGTCCTTTGGGGGAAAGGGGAAGAGAGGAAGGGAGGGAGAAACAAATTTGGAACTCAAATCACTTAAAAGTGAATTTTGAAAGCTATCTTTCCATGTAATTGGTAAAAAATAAATTGTTAATTAAGTGAGAAAAAATATAAGAAGACTTGTAAATGTGAGAAGGCATGTGGGGATATATAAAAGAAGTTTATAGTTGATTCTAGAGACAACTGGTAGTTAATGGAGTTGCGGAGATGGAAAGGAAAAAGGTATTGAAAAGATCAGATTTGTGTTTTAGGAAAGTCGCCCGAACAGCTATATGTAGGAAGGATTGGAATGGGAAGAGACTTGAGTGAAGGAGAAAAAAAATGGATTGCCAGAGTCTAGGTAGGAGTTGATGGGGAATTAAATATTATGAAAGCTGAATGAGCAGAGAAGAGAGCACTGATTTAATCAAGAGTAAAAGAGAATTGTTTGAAGCAACTTATGTGGATGCAAAGATAGACAAAGAATAAAAGTATTAGAGTTGAAAGAGAATTTAGAGAGGCTTATTTCAATATATTTATTATTCATATGATGAAGCTGAGATCCTCAGAAGTTGATGTGGCTTTCCAGAAGTTACCATTAGGAACTCACATTGACAGGATACAAATTCAGATCTTTAGATTGCAAACCCAGGGCATTTTCCTATTACAATGCTTCTATCAACTCTTTAGTCAATAAAATTTTACCAAAAAAATAAAAATAATTTTTTATAAATTAAGAAGATATGAAGATGAAGATGGAAACAAAAGCACTTAACTGCGAAGAGAAAGATTGGCTTTGTCCTATAATATGAATATATCTAAAAGCCATACTCATTTAAACCTTGTAGTAAATGTAGTAAAAGAACTACAGAAAGGTGAAATTAGCTTGTTTTCGTGTGTTTTTCATACTGTTTTTAGCTACAGATAAAAGAAAAGAAAACAATAGAATAAGGATGTTGCTTAAAGTGGAACATGATAATGAAGATAGGAATAATGAAGGATAATGAAAAAAGAAATACTTATTTGAGTTTTTTTTTTTTTTTTTTTTTTTTTTTACCACTGGCAAGGAAACAATGTTTGGACTGGAAAATATGGAACAAAAGAGAGAAGGGAATTGAAGCTTGTGACAAATGAGTAGATAGCAAAAAAAAAAAAATTACCTAAAAGTTCTTAATATTTTCAAATCCTAAACAAACTGAAAGAAAATATGGGAAAAAATGTCTGGGCTATTGCAGAATGGGATAAAGCAAATATTTTAATTTGGCAGATGGGATTAGGATTTTTTTTTCTAATTTTAGATCAATAGACTTGAGTTTAATTATTGACTAGTTTAACTAGGTTTTGGAAAAGTGACTTGTCCCATTCCAAAAAAAAAAAAAAAAACTATGACTCTTAAGAGATAAGGACAGGGAATTTGTTAAACTAGGTTTTGGAAAAGTGACTTGTCCCATTCCAAAAAAACTATGACTCTTAAGAGATAAGGACAGGGAATTGGACTGTGATTTCATTTGACTCTGAAATTAAAAGATGAAAAATTCCATCTATCAATGCATGTTCTCTGCAATTTATAGTCTTAGAGGGTTATCTAGAACCTCAAGAGGTCGTGATCTGCTAAAGGTAGAGACCCAGGATGTGTCAAAGACAAAACTTGAACTTAGGTCTTCCTAGGTTGTCTGACATACTATCCACTTAACCACCCAAATTTAAAATGAAACCCTATCCCTCAACATCATCCACGTAGCTAATTCCTATATTATACTTCCTTTCCTCAAAAAATTAAAGATCTGTGGCAAGAACTTCAGTACCCAAGATCATCTGGACTTCAAAGTCTATGTTGAGATATTCCATGCCTTTTTTAATGTTGTCATTCATTCCCCTAAATGACCTTAAAATATTTCTTACCATGAATAAAAAAAACCAAAAAACAAATATAATCTCATTTCTATCTTAGGGGCATCTGATTTAATCTTATCTTAGCTGATAACTTTACATAATTCTTAGTGACATAAATGGCTTAGATAAGTAACTTAAAAAAAAACAATTAGGATGGAAATATTTTATTCATTTGAGAAATAACAACATTGTCATGAGAATTACTGCATCAAAATCTTTGCACATTCATGTCCCCCCACCCAACCCAGATATAACCTTAAATGGAAAAACAAATCTGTAACATTTCTGGTTTGTTTGCTCTTATCTTCAAGATGATTCCATGTGCATAAATCTTAAGAATAAAGAAATCCACTTGAAATTTCTCTTGTGAAATAAGCCTTTCTCCAACATCAATGGCACCACTATTAATGGTTGCTTTCCCCAGTCCATCCCTTTCATTGCTGTTAGTGTACATCAGACAAGTATTCTTTTGCATTAAGGTCAGTTTCATCCTTTATTTTTAAAAAGCAAGAAATTCAGATAACTCTGGTTTGAATGCTAAAGGGTGCTGATAGATTTCTGAAACTAATAAAATATTATGCAGTCAAGAATGCTTCTATTTCCTCTTAAAGAATGGCAGCATTTTCCTTGAATGGTTTTTCCCTCTCCTACTGGCATGAACACCAATAATTAAATCAGAACATTTACTTAATTTTTGCAAACCACACGTAAAAGATTTAGATTTGGATTTTCTCCTATGCTGAAATTTCACAAATTTAATTTTCTATGCCCAACTTCTCTTTTGACTACCAACATCATATCTTCATTTTCCCCCCCTACAAATCATATCCACCTATCTTGATTTTAATCCTAGCTCCATTGACCTCTGGAATATCCTATTCCAAGGCCTTCCATCCCTTAATGTAGAATCTGCTAGATCTTGTATTATTCTGATTGTGTTTCCACAATACTCAAATTGATTCTTTCTGGCTGGTTGCAGTATTTTCTCCTTGATCTGGGAGCTTTGGAATTTGGTGACAATATTCCTAGGAGTTTTCTTTTTGGGATCTTTTTCAGGAGGCAATGGGTGGATTCTTTCAATTTCTTTTTTTTTTTTTTGTGAATCAAAGTAAACTATTTTTCACTTTATTATTGCTTTTGGTTTGTGGTTATTTTTTTCCACAAGATGACTAATATCAAAATATGTTTTGCATGATTGTACATGTATAACCTACATCAAATTGCTTATCCATCTCAGGGAGGGGGAAGGGGAAGGAGGGAGGGGAGAAAAACTGGAACTAATTTTTTTTTTTTGGCAGAGGAATTTATTTTATTTTTTTTGAATTTCTTTATTTATTTTTAGTTTACCACACATGGTTCTACATGGTTTTGAGTTCCAGTTTTTCTCCCCTCCCTCCCTCCTCCCTCCCCAAGACGGCATGGAATCTCATATAACTGTCATGTATAACTTCACATTGAATTAATTTATGCACTAGTCAAGTCGTGGAGAAGAATTTTGACCAATGGAATGAATCATGAGAAAGAAGAGAGAGAACCAAAAAAAAAAACCCCAAAAACAAAAACAAAAAAAGAAACAAAGAAGGCGAGCATGTAGTGCGCCTCGATCTGTATCCAAACTTCACAATTCTTTCTCTGGATGAAGATAGCATTCTCCATCGTGAGTCCCCTGGAGTTGT
This sequence comes from Trichosurus vulpecula, assembly GCF_011100635.1. Taxonomy (NCBI): domain Eukaryota; kingdom Metazoa; phylum Chordata; class Mammalia; order Diprotodontia; family Phalangeridae; genus Trichosurus; species Trichosurus vulpecula. Next base: position 379,387,109 of record NC_050576.1, read on the forward strand.
CCTTGCCCCTTAGGTTGCTGAGAAAAGCGCAGTATGTCAGGGTTGGTCCTCACGGAATCCATATATCTGTGGCTGTGCACAACGTTCTCCTGGCTCTGCTCCGCTCACTCAGCATTATGTCATGTAGGTTTTTCCGGGTTGTTATGAAGTCTCCATCATCCCCATTTCTAATGGCACAATAGTATTCCATCACCTTCATATACCACAGCTTGTTCAGTCATTCCCCAATTGATGGGCATCCCTTTGATTTTCAATTCTTAGCTACCACAAAAAGAGCTGCTATAAATATTTTTGTACATGTGGGTCCTTTTCCCGCTTGTGTGATTTCTTTGGGATACAACCCTAGAAGTGGTATTGCTGGTTCAAAGGGTATGAACATTTCTATAGCCCTTTGGGCATAGTTCCAAACTGCTCTCCAAAATGGCTGGATCAGCTCACAACTCCACCAGCAATGCAACAATGTTCCCATTTCCCCACATCCTTTCCAGCATTTATCATTTTCCTGTTTTGTTATTTTAGCCAATCTGACAGGAGAGATGTGGTATGTAAAAGTTGTTTTGATTTGCATTTCTCTAATCAGTAGTGATCCAGAGCATTTTTTCATATGCCTATAGATAGCTTTAATTTCTTCCTCTGAAAACTGCCTGTTCATATCCTTTGACCATTTCTCAATTGGGGAATGGCTTGTATTCCTATATATTTGGCTTAGCTCCCTGTATATTTTAGAAATGAGGCCTTTATCAGAGATACTAGTTGCAAAGATTTTCTCCCAATTTTCTGCTTCCCTCCTAATTCTTGTTGCATTGGCTTTTTTTGTACAAAAACATTTCAATTTGACATAATCAAAATTATCCATTTTGCATTTGTAATGCTCTCTATCTCTTGTTGGGTCATGAATTCTTTACTTTTCCACAATCTTCAATTTCTATTTTACCCTCTGGCTCCTTGATAATTTCTTGAAAGATGATATCTAGGCTCTTTTTTTATCATGGCTTTCCAATAATTTTTAAATTACCTCTCCTGGATCTATTTTCCAGGTCAGTGTTTTTTTCAATGAGATATTTCACATTGTCTTCTACTTTTTCATTCCTTTGGTTCTGTTTTATAATATCTTGATTTCTCATCAAGTTACTAGCTTCTACTTGCTCCAATCTAATTTTAAAGGTAGTATTTTTTCCAGTGGTCTTTTGGACCTCCTTTTCCATTTGGCTAATTCTGCCTTTCAAGGCATTCTTCTGCTCATTGGCTTTTTGGAGCTCTTTTGCCATTTGAGTTAGTCTATTTTTTAAGGTGTTTTCTTCAGTACTTTTTGGGTCTCCTTTGGCAAGTCATTGACTTGTTTTTCATGGATTTCTTGCATCACTCTCATTTCTCTTCCCAATTTTTCCTCTACTTCTCTAACTTGCTTTTCCAAATCCTTTTTGAGCTCTTCCATGGCCTGAGACCAGTTCATGTTTTTCTTCGAGGCTTTTGATGTAGGCTCTTTGGCTTTGTTGACTTCTGGCTATATGTTTTGGTGTTCTTTGTCACCAAAGAAAGATTCCAAAGTCTGTGTCTGATTTTGAGTCTGTTTTCACTGCCTGGCCATGTTCCCAGCCAACTACTTGACTCTTGAGCTTTTTGTCGGTGTCTGACTGCTTGTAGAGTAGAGAGTACTTTGTTCCAAGCTTGAGGGGATGCACTGTTGTTTTCAGAGCTACACAGCAAGCTCTGCCACACCACCGCTACTCCTCCCCTAAGAACTGCCAACCTGGACCAGATTCATATCTTAAGCATGCTCTACACTCCCTCTGGGATCCGCCACTTAATTCCTTCCACCAGGTGGGCCAATGGCCAGATGCAACTGCAGCTGTAGGTAGTTCTATAGCTGCACCAACCCCCACTGGCCCCGGGATGGTAGCTGAACCATGAACTCCTTTCACTCTGTCACTGCAGCTTTTCCCCCTAATCTTCTCTGTTGTCTTTGGTGTTTGTGGGTTGAGAAGTCTGGTAACTGGCACACTTCACTGATTCAGGGCACTAGGACCTGTTCCACCCAGCTTCTGGTCTGGTTGGTCTGAGTGTGGCCCATGCTGGGCTCTGCTCCGCTCCCAGCTCTGTGCATGATAGACCTTATCCAGTGACCATGCAGGCTGTCCTGGGCTGGAACCCTGCTTCCCTCTGCTATTTCATGGGTTCTGCAGTTCTAGAATTTGTTCAGAGCCATTTTTATAGGTGTTTGGAGGGTCCTGGGTGAGAGCCCTAGGCAAGTCCCTGCTTTCCAGCTGCCATCTTGGCTCTGCCCCTCATCACCTTATCTTTCTTTATTCTCTGATAAGGTTTTCTGCAGGACTAGCAGGAAAGCTTGTTAAGTCCTTTTCAGGGCTACTCATCCAGTTTTGGTGTCCACCTGTCACCCAACTCTCACCCATGGTTCCGAAAAGCTGTATCATGTACAGTGGCCACACACCAGTTAAAAGAACTTGACTGATTAAACCAGATTGAAAATAGCCAACAGGCTTCAAACCCTTTGGTGAGTTCATGAGATGCCTACCCCAAACATGTGAAGACTTCCAACTCCAGAATGGGTGCATAAGAATCATTTTGTTCCATTAGCCATGAAGGTAGCTGTAGCAGGTGCTGTGGAGCATTTAAAGCTTGGTTAGACACTGAAGATGCCAAGATCATCCACTGCCTTCCAGGCCATTGCCAGTCATTCTGACTTTTGTCTTTCAACTGGACTTTGATACTCTGGAAGAATGAGTGAAGCTAGCAACTTTGTGCAACTTTGCCTCACTTAAATCCAATTCATGTACCAAGGATCAAACTGTGATGTCATTGGTCCTCTTCAAAAATGAAGGATGAACAAAAACAACATTGCAGTTGTATTGGACTAACACTGATGGGCAGATGAAGGCTTGTCATTTTATAGATGAAGCAATCTATTATCTACAGATATCTAATGTATTTTCTAACCTATCTATCTATCTATCTATCTTTCATCCATCCGTATATGCCTTTATTGTTGCTATGCTTTTTCCTGAACTTCCTTTTGCCTGAAATGTCCTCCTTTCTCTTTCTTCCTGATGGATATTTATGCAATTTTTAACTCCCAATACAAATCTAGTTACCTTATATAGGAAGTTGTCCTTCATCTTAAACAAAGGTCATTACCCTCTAGATATCTTGTTACATTGTGCTCAAATCTTTGTCTTTTTCTGTCTTTGTCTCTCATTCTTTCTCTCTCATGAATATGAGTGAGTGTGTGTGTTTATGTGTTTGTATTTTTCTTCTTTAAACTAATTTATCCTTTATGGTGCATTTTGTAAAATCAAACACACAAGTGGGTGCTTTTAAACAATGCTTTTCAGTTTTCAAGTGAATTCTGATCCACAGAATGCCTCAAATGTAGGGTATTTTCTCTAAGGATACCCACTTAAAGTGTCCTCAGTGTGTTGGAAATATATGTTGAATTTAAATAGGCTCAGTTTTTATAAGTCTTTGACATTGATTTTACGACTATTATTGTTCTTTGAAAGTAGTCATAATTTGAGACTTAAGCTATGAATCTTGTCCTGGTTTTTGATTTGTAGGTTGCTCAAGCTACTCAGCATCAAGCATAAATAGTGCATGGATTTGGGGGGAAAAGGAAGAGGTAAAAAAGAATTAATACTTCTACTAGCCATAAACAAGCCTTTGTAGAATTGCTAAAGAAGTCCAAGTCTTTTCTTAGTATCCACCCATACCCATTTGTTTCCTTCAGACTTACTCTAGAATGGTCCCATTCTGATTTCCCTCTCCCTAGAATAAATGGTATTCTTAAATTCTGGTATCTGCCTTCTTCCGCTCTTCTGTTAATAATGCCTTCCTGATCACCTCCTGACAGATCGATGTTTTGATCTTTGGTATCTGCCCCTGGCTTCTTGCCTAGTTACTTCACCTGCCTGTTTGATCTCATCCCTTGTGACCACTGCCTTGATCCCTGCTTACCCTTTGGCTCATAGGCTAAGCTTTTAATATCCTGATCACAACCTTGCTTTGTCTCTGAATTCTACTGTTGTGGCAGGTGGGCTGAGACAAGTGCATTGGCTCTCTGCCTGATTCCAGCCTGGAAAGGGACAGGCATGCCAGCAAACATATATGTGGGGAATATACTCTATATTGCCAATCCTAAAAAAAATCTGAAGTTTTTACAGGTTTTATCAAGAATCTTTTAATTGAAATATAATGGGGGGAGGGATAAGAACATTTTGATAGATCCATTAAACCAGACACTAAGGAGGCAAATGGATATGAAAATAATAATAATAATAACAATAAACATCACTACTGTGTTCATGTATTCACAAGAGAAAATAATAGGGAAGATGCTGAAATTTACTCATGATCAAAAAAGTCTATATAAAATTCTCAGAATATCGATGACATATATGTATAAATATGTGTGTGAATCTGTGAATTATAAGGAAGAATAAAATGCAAACTATGATTTCTCTTAGCAAATATAGTAACAAGATAAAATTGATATGTTAATAAATGGGTAATAATAATCAGTAACTGGTCTTAGGGTTATGATGATGTAGCAGTAAATTGTTTCTCTGCAAAAAATAAGGTGTATGGCCATAGGAAGTTAACTTAACATATCTGTGTTCTTGGCAAGTTTCTAAAATCATAAATTACAGAACAAGTGACAATTCACATAAGGAAACAAGTTATCACAGTAGAAGGTAACTACATTGCTGAAATCATAGGTTTAGATTAAAGAAATACACACAAAAGATCTCAGGTAATTTGTGATACATGACATCTTTAGATGATGAAACTGATCGTTAAGTCCGTAGCCAAGACTATCATTTCAAGAAGCCCCCAGGCCGCACTCACTTTCCTCTCTACTGCATTTCTCACCTTCTCCTCAAAAACTTTATCTAAATCTCCCTTTCCAGCTCTCCTTAATATGTTTTCTTTCTCCATTCAAAGGCCAGCTAAGGAGGATAGGGGCTATGATTTTTCTTTTTGTAACTTCAGCCCTTGACATGTTGCCTAGCACACAGTAAGCACATAACAAATACTTTATCTATTTATCTGTTTCATGGCCAAAGAGTCTAAGTGAGTCACCAAAAGTCATACAGCTATCACGGGAAAGAAGGAAATCTGATTGTCTGTTTCAGCGGCATCAAAAACACAATCCTGACAAAGTTGTAACAACTTTCCAGAAAAAAAGGAAGAGATTATAAAGAAAACTGTGTAATAATAATAATAATAATAATAATAATGATAATAATAATAATAATAACAATAATAATCTCTAATTTTAAAAAGAAGTTACTTAAGATACCGAAGAGAGTACGAAGGTACTCTTAAAGAATTCAAATCACCACTGGCAGAGCCAAGATGGTGGGGTCAAGTCAAGGACTAGCCTGAGTTCTCCCTGATTCCCCTCCAAATAACTTTAAAATAGTTCCTCAAAATAAATTTGGGAGTGGCAGAACCAACATGGAATACAGTGAAACAATTTTCCAGTATAAAACAACTTAGAAGGTTGATAGGAAAGGTCTCTCTTACTTAGGTAAGAGTGGAGGACAGTCAAGTGCCGGCCGTGCCCCAACAAGTGAGCAGCAGAAAGCAGCCCAGGAAGGCAGCAGTAGGACAAGCCAGGAAAGCCAACAGCACCCTGGCAAACTAGCAGCAAGACAGACCCAAGCAAGCCAACCGCATACCTTGGGGTGCAACTCAATGGCAGCAAGCAGCTTCTGGAGCTCTCAGCCCGCAGACAGCAAAGTGGTCAGATAGTTAGTCAGAAGCAGATTACAGGGGACTCTTTGCTGTCAATGGGTAGTAAACTTTGTTGCATTGCCCATATGGGGATAGGGATGAAAAAGTGAGATGTATTGGGAGAAGGGGAAAGGAAGAGGAAGAGGATAAAATATCATACATAAAAGAGGCTTGCAAAGAAGAACTTTGACAGAAATGGAGGTGAAGGGGTGAGGGAAAACACTTAGATCTTACTCTCATCCTAATTGGCTGAAAGAAGGAATAACATGCATACTCAATTGAGTATAGATATCTATCTTACCCTACAGGTAAGTAAGAAGGGAGGGGAACAAGAGAAAGGGGGTGGTGATAGAGGGGAAGGCAAATTGGGGGAGGTGATAGAAGCAAAGCACTTTGGACTATGGACAGGGTAAAAGGAGAGAGACAAAGACAGAGAAACACACAGAGAGAAAGAGAGACATAGACAGAGAGACACATAGAGAGACAGAGACACAAAAACAGAGAGAAACAGAGACAGAGACAGACAGATAGACAGACACGCACAAATAGAGGGGAAAGTAGGATGTGGGGGAAATACAGAATTAGTAATTATATCTAAGTATGTGAGTGTGATGAACTCACCCACAAAATGTAAGCAGATAGCAGAGTGGGATTAAAAACCATATTCCTCTAATATATTGTTTGCTAGAAACACACAGAGTAAAGGCAAGGGACTGGGGTAGAATCCATTATGTTTTAGGTGAGGGGAAAGAAAAAGAAAGGGTAGAAATCATTTTGTCAAAGTAAAAGCAAAAATCAATATAATTAAAAGAGATAAGGAAAGGAACTACATCTTGCTAAAAAGTACAACAGACAATGGAGTAATATCTATACTAAACATGTATGCACCAAATACTATAGCATCCAAATTGTTAAAGGAAAAGCTAAATGAGTTACAGGAGGAAAGAGGCAGTAAAACTACACTAAGGAGGGGCCTCAAGTTTCCCTCTCAGAGCTAGATGAATCTAACTAAAAATAATATAAATGATAATGAAGTTGAGAAGATGGATAGAATTTTAGAAAAGTTAGATATAATAAAGATCTGGAAAAAAATTGAATAGGAATAGAAAGGATTATCACTTTTTTCAGTGGTATATAGTTGTGACACCTAAACCTGGATTAGGGCATAAAGGCCTCACAACCAAATACAAAAATCAGAAATATCAAATGCTTCATTTAAAGTTCATAATGCAGTAAAAATCACATCCAATAAAGGACCATGGAAATGTAAATTAAAATTGGAAACTAAATAATCTAATCCTAAAGAATGAGTTAGTCAAAGAATAAAGCATATAAACAATCAACAATTTCATTAAAGAGAATAACAACAATGACACAACATACTCAAATTTGTGAGATGTGACCAAAGCAGAACTTAGGAGAAAATTTATATAATTGCTTAATGCTTACATCAATAAAATAGAGAAAATGAATTGGGTAAACAAAGAAACAAAAAAACTAGGAAAAGATTAAAAATTCCCAATTAGACACCAAATTGGAAATCCTAACAACCAAAGGAAAGATTAATAAAATTAGAAGTAAAAACTAAAAAAAGTTAATTTCATTGTTTTAAAAAGAAAAATAGAAATAACTAAATTAGCTCTATAAAAATGAAAAAGGTGAGTTGCAGGATATAAAATGAATCCACATAAATCATTGCCATTTTATACATTACTAACAAAACCCAATAGCAAGTGATAGAAAGAGAAACTCCATTTAAAGTTATCATAGACATTATAAAATATTTGGAAGTCTACCTGCCAAGACAAACCCAGGAACTAGGAAAACAATTTCAAAACACTTTCACACAAATAAAGTCAGATATAAATAATTGGAAAAAACATCAGTTTCTCATGAGTAGGCCAAACTAATATAATAAAAATGACAATTCTACCTAAATTAATTTACTTATTCAGTGCCATACCAATCAAACTACCAAAAATTATTTTATAGAGCTAGAAAAAATAATGATAAAGTTCATTTGGAAGAATAAAATGTCCAGAATATCAAGGAAATTAATGAAAATAAATCCTAGGGAAGGTGGCCTAGCCATACCAGATTTTAAATTGTATTATAAAGCAGCAATCATCAAAACTACTTGGTACTGGCTAAGAAACAGAATGATGGATCAGTGGAATAGGTTAAGTACACAAGACAAATAGTCAATGATTTTAATAATCTACTCTCTGATAAACTCAAACACGTCAGCTTCTGGGATAAGAACTCACTATTTAACAAAAACTGCTGGGAAAGCTGGCAGAAACTAGACAGAGACATAGACAACATCTTACACCATATACCAAGATAGAGTTAAAATGGGCACACAATTTAGATATAAAGGCTGATACTATAAGCAAACTGGGAGAGCAAGCAATAGTTTACCTGTCAGATTTATGGAGAATGGAAGAATTTATGATCACACAAGAAATAAAGAACAAAATGAAATGCAAAATGGATAATTTTGATTACATTAAATTGAAAAGTTTTTGCACAAAGCCAATGCAACCAAGATTAGTAGGGAATCAGAAAACTGGGAAAGAATTTTTACAATCAGCATCTGTGATAAAGGCCTCATCTCTAAACTATAGAGAGAATTGAGACAAATTTATAGGAATACAAGTCATTCCCCAATTGATAAATGGTCAAAGGGTATGAACAGGCAGTTTTCAGAGAAAGAAATGAAAGATATCTATAGTCATATGAAAAAAAAGAGTGCTCTAAATCACTATTGATTAGAGAAATGCATCTCAAAACAACTCTGAGATACCACATCATGCCTATCAGATTGGCCGACTTGACAAAACAGGATAATTATAAAAGTTGGAGAGGATATGGGCAAATGGGACATTAGTACACTGTTGATGCAGCTGCGAAGTGATCCAATAATTGTGGAGAGCAATTTGAAACTATGCCCAAAGGGCTATAAAAATGTGCATGCCTTTTGATCTAGCAATACCACTTCTAGGTCTCTATCCCAAAGAGATCATACAAATGGGCAAAGGACCCACATGTTGTTATGGTAATTAGGGTGGGACTTTTTTTTTTCTCTTTTAGAATGCTAAGGTAATCAAGTACCTTTGATAATTCTTGCCTTTCAATGTAATGACAAGCAAAGTGCACTTTTGGTTGTCTTTTGTCTTTAACTGTATTATAAAGTGGTACTCATCAAAACAATCCAATAACTAGCTAAACTATAGAGCACTGGATCAAAGGAATATATTGGGTATACAAGATACAGTAGGTAATGACTGTAGTAATATAGTGTTTGATAAAAAGAATGATCCCAGATTTTGGGGTAAGAACTCACTATTTGACAAAAATTGCCAGGGAAAATGGAAAGCAGTTTGGCAGAAAATATGTATGTACTGGTCTCTCACACCACATACCAAGATATGATCAAAATGGGTACATGGTTTATACATTAAGGGTAGCAATTTGTTAGCAAATTAGGGGAACATGAAATAGTTTACCTATCAGATCTATGAATAAGGGAAGAATTTATAGCCAGACAAGAGAAAGAGAGCATTATGTGATAAAAATGGATAATTTTGATTATGTGAAATTAAAAAGATTTTGCAAAAACAAAATCAATGCAGCCAAGTTTCAAAGGAAAGTAGAAAGCTGGGAAACAAGTTTTACGGTATATTTCTGTGATAAAGATCTCATTTTTTTTTAAATATATGTAGAATTGAGCCAAATTTACAAAGATACTAGTCATTCTCCAAATGAAAAAATTCTCAAAGAAGATGAATAAGCACTTTTGAGATGAATAGATTAAAACTTTCTATAGTAACAGGATAAAGTGCTCTAAATCACTATTGATTAGAAAAATCAAAATTAAAAGAACTCTGAGGTATACCTCATACATGAGGTGGGGAGGAAAATGAGAAATATTGGAGGGGACATAGGAAAACTGGCATGTTAACACACTGCTGATGGAGTTTTGAATTGGTTTAACCATTTTGGAGAGCAATATGAAATTGTGCCCAAAGGGCTATAAAACTGTGTATACAATTTCACTTAGCCATACCATGACTAGGTCTGTATAACAAAGAGATTTTTAAAAAATGCAAAGAGACCTATATCTACAAAATATTTGTAGCAGTTCTTTATGCATTGGCAAAGAATTGAAAATTGAGGGGATGCCCATCAATTGGGGAATGGTTGAGCAAATTGTGGTATATGATTTGATGGAATACTATTGTAATAAAACAAATGATGAGCAGGTGGATTTCAGAAAAATTGATGCTAAGTGAAGTGAGCAGAGCAAGGAGAATGTTTTACACAGTAACAGCAATATTATGCAACGAGCAACTGTGAATGACTTAACTATGTTAAGCAATACAAAGATCTAAGATAAATCTGAAGGATTCATAATGAAAACTGCTATCCATCTCCAGAGAAAGAACTTATGGTGTCTGAATGCAGATCAAAGCATATTTTTTTACTTTACTTTTTCACATTTTTTGGTCTATATTTTCTTTCACATGACTATTATGGAAACTTTTTGCATGACTTCACTTGTATAATGCATATAAATTTGCTTGCTCTCAAGAAGAGGAAGGTGATGGGAAAGATGAAAAAATTTGGAACTCAAAATTTTTTGTTAAAATATAAAAAAGCATTCAAATTACCTCCACAATTTAATTAAACCCTTGTCCATAGAACAAACTGGAAGATATTACTGATATTTAAAAGATCATTGAAAAAATGGAGACAATTCACAAGATTTTAAAAAGGAAAATCCCCTATTTTCAAATGAGAGTCTGCAAAAAATAGGTTAGGGATCTTGACTTTGATTCTCAGGAAATTTCTTGAAAGGATCATTATCAAAAGAGTTGGCAGACCCATGGAGAAAGGAAACAATGATTACAAAGAGTCAAAATTACATTATCAAGATTTAGACATGCCACACTCATTTACTCTATTCTCAAAATCACTGCTGACTAGAGAAATTCAAATTAAAAGAACTCTGAGGTGCAACTTCACATCTCTCTGACTGGATAATATTACAAAAAAGGAAAATTACATATTTGAGGGAATGTGGGGAAATTGAGATACTAATACACTGTTTGTGGAGCTGTGACCTAGTCCAAACATTTTGGAGATAATTTTGGAATTGAATAGAATTGCTAAACTTGTAGTTGAGGATGATGGTTGAGTAGATTTTAGCAAATCTTTTTATAAGGTATCTCATGCTGCTATTGTGAAGAGCATGAAGATATTTAGATTAAATGAAATTATAATCAAATGATTTAATAATGGTCAGGTAGCCAGCACAGAGGTTATGTTCATTAAATTTGCAACTATAACCAAGATGGATAGCAAATACAATGAATGACAAAGTCGTTCAAAAAGATGTAGCCAATTAAAACACTGGATTGATTCCAATTAGGTATGATTTCTTTGGAATGAATATCATCTTGCAATTTGGGACATGAACATATATGTAAACAAAATAAATTCAAAAATACAAGATGAAGAGAGAAGCAGTTATTCTGGAAAAGAGGATCTTGCAATTTTAGTGAGCTATAAAATCTATATGAGTCAGTAGTGAATTATGAAGGCCAAAAAAATTATCTTTGGTTACAATAAAAGGGTTATGTCTTTTAGGAAATGGAAAGTGATCCACATGTGGAATATTGCATTCTCCGCTGAGTTTCACGATTTAAGTAAAGTATTGATAAGGTAGAGAATGAGAACAATGCAGATGGTGAAAGGCCTTGAGTCCATGAGCTGAGAATCAGTCAAAAGAAATGAGCATGTTTATCCTCGAAGAAAGTATGTGTGTATGCATGTATGTACACACATGTATTACACAAAACATATATCCCTTATATAAATATATCACATTTATCAAAATATGTAAAATATAGATATATTAAATGTGTGTATGTGTGTGTATGTATATAGCACTTGAGCAAAGTGTTTGGTAGGGTATTTGGGGGAGGGCCAGGGTTTGAAGGATTGTGATGTAGAGGAAAGATTTTTCAATTTTACTCCAAAGGATAGTGATATGGAAGGTGATCAAGGAAGAAAGGCAAAAGTCAAGAATGTACTATAAAACAATAAAAGGAAAGAAGAAAAAAAAAGAATGCTGCAGATAACTCAAAAGCTTTAATATATATATATATATATATATATATATATATATATATATATATATATATATGGTGAAGGGAATAGTTCATAGTTTGAGAAAAATTGTCCATTGTTAGTAGAAAATGGCTCCCATTTGGTTCTGTAATCTCTTCAAGGAAAATGATATTTCTATTTATATGAGTCAAATAAACATGGTTAGAATGCCATGAATTCCAAGAATAGAAAGGAAGTCACAAGATTGTATACAGGTACTTGTAATGAACTGAAGTCTTTGGACCTGGAAAAATTATAATCTAGGGAACTGAAACTACTTGCAAAAGTGATTGCTAGAAAACCATTAGCAATTTAAAAAAAATAATTATGGGAAAAAGGAAAGATTCCAACAGACAAGAAGACTGGCAATTTTTGCTACAGTTTTCAAAAAGTGAAAAAAGGTGAATTCTAATAACCAGCAACTGATGGTTTTGACATTTATCCCGACAAAATTTATAATGGACTATTGAACAGATGGTTAGTGAGTATTTAGAAAAGAAATTAACGATCACTAAGGGACACCAAAGGCTTATTAAGGACAAGTAATTCAAAATTACCCTCATTCCATTTTATATATGTTTAGTAGCCAAGTAACGCAATAAATTTATTAGATCTGAATTCTAACAAGGTATTGGGTGAAGTATTACCAAAAAAAATCATCATGAACACAATGGAGAGGTGTAATTAACAGACTATAGTTAGGCATATCTAGAGTTGAAATAGCCAACTATACACAAAGTGCATTGACTATCAGATTAATATCAACCTCAAGTTCAGGAAGGTTTTACTGATCTTAAAATATTATAGGTAGAATTTCAAAGATATACTGCTACCCATGCCCCTGTGCATCTTATAGCACAGTAGATTACAACCAGAAGCTTGGCTTCTAGCTGATGAATTTTTTGACCACAGTGATCCATGAAACAGATAAAAATAGAAAATGGCCTCCAGGCTCTTATGACCCCCTTATTATGCAGGGATTTTGGAATAGTGTTGGGAAAGAGGAAAAAAATAGATAGTAAAAATCACATTTTAGTTGACCTAAAAGTAATAATATATTTGATATTGCTCTTAATGAGCATTTTTTTCTAATATCTTACTGGGGGAAATCAGTCACACTCGAATTGGTGTTTCCTTGACAAATAAATCCTGAAGATATAAAAAAAACAGGTTTTTACTAAGTTCAAGGATGGCTCATAGGCTGTCTTGGGAGATACACATAAAGCATTTGAAAATATGATTTCATTATATATTCAACGATAACAGGAAAGATCATTTCCTGGGAAACTCAGATATCTTACTTTACAAGTTTTACAAGGAATAAAAGGAAGTCAACTGCAAGGAAAATAGTGGGGAAAAATCAGGAGAGTGGTTCAGTGAATATGATATTGGACTTGAAATCAGGAGGAGCTGAGTTCAAATCCAGTCTCATATGGTTGCATTATCTGGGCCAGTTATTTAATTTCTCTCAGCTTCTTCACCTATATAGTGGGAATAATTATATGATCCAACAAAAAGAATTACTGTGGCAATTAAATGACATAATGTGTGTAAAGTGTTTCATAAACATTAAAATGTGACACAAATCTTAGCTATTATTAATATTAGTACTTTATGTTTACTTCTGTTGCATCCAATCCAATTACAAAAGGCTTGACAGCATACTACAAACAAAGTCAACATTTTAAGATGTTCAGTGACTTCAAAGCAAAGGTTAGTAGAAGAGAGCCTGATGAAAATGAAACTGGTACATTTGGTCAGGGATCAGAAATGGAAAGTTAAAAGGTTTGTAGCTTATTTAGAAATTTTACTGTTGTACATCAAAGATATATTCCTGAAAAAGAGAGTTAGAAATCCCTTTAAATTACTAGTATTGAAAAAGAGACAGGAGAGGAAAGGAGAGAGTGAGAGAGAGAGAGAGAGAGAGAGAGAGAGAGAGAAGGAAAGTAAGAGAGAGGAGGGAGAGAGGGAATTCAGGAAGGAAGAAGGAAAAGAGCAAAAGCAAGAAAGAGGAAGGGAAGAATGAAGGAAGAAAGAGAAAGAGGGAATAAGGAAGAAAGGAAAAGAGGGAAGGATGAAGGAAGGGAGGAAGCAAAGTGCTTGAACAATAGCAAGCGATATATAAATGCTTATTTCTTTATATGCACACACCCCACCCCCATGGTGACAATCTCCTGATGTTTCATAATGAAAATCATATTTGCTCAAAAAAGTTAGGTCTAGTTATCCATATAGGCTAAAACTGGTAGATGTCCAGTCTATAATTTGTAGTTAGATAGTACATAGGGCAGGCCATCAGTGATATAACTTGGGCAAACATTGCACATAAATGATTATTTGAGTTTATAATTGAAAGAGAACAGTGGGTTTCATTGCTTTTGTGAATTTAATGGTTCTAAAATATCCCTGAAATAAATAAATTAATGAATAAATAAATATATATTTATACATATAGTATAAACATATACCCAGACAAATTTACATACCTTTATTCATATATGGTTATTCATGTATACACATGTGCATATAAGCACGTGTGCACAGAAGCATGTTATATGCATACATAGTATTCTTTTTATAAGGCAGTATGAGTCATGGAAATGCACAGTCTCCAAAACATTAGACTTATGTGTGACCCAAAGGGAAGTTGGGAGATGCATGTTGGGCATGAGTTGGATGTAACATAATACCAATGAAAAAATGTGCAGCAATACATGTGTAAATGAGATTACTGAGCATTTCTGACTAAGAAAGAAAGCAGTATGCTTAAGTAATGAGAAAGAGGGATAAACCTTGGACAGCCCACATGCTTCATTGGCATCTAATGTCAGGAAATTTAGAAGCATCTAAGTGGCACAGTTAGTTTACTCTTGTACATTAGAAAGACCCTACTTACAGGATATAGACAAATGTTACACAGAATGAAAAGGAAAGCATAGGATGTAATCTATAACTGTGTAAGGACTATCACATGATAAGATTGCCTTTCTATCAAAGTACTGAAGTCTCAAGGTAGATGACAACTAAAGTTGAAGAGCAATATTATTTCAAAATATTGAAAAGGACCTGATATGAAAATGAGATTGAAGAGCACTTCACCTGAGACTTGGCTTATTATCTTGAGACCTTCAAACTGTAAAGAGGCAACCAAAAGATATGATATCACATAGATCTGCTGAAATTTGTTAGGCAAACTATTATCATCAGCAAGACCTGGGAAGCCACTGCATTTGGGATCTTCTGTCTTCACATCCACTCTAAAGCATGAGGAAGAGAGAAGATCAAGTACATATAAGGAATCTTAGAAGATAAAATTGGAAAGAACATGTTACACTTGTCAAATATGTACAAAAGGCTCCTCTACTATTGGTGACAATTTTAGAAAAGCATTTGGAAGTTTGAATTTTTTTTTTTGTTTCAAAGAGTGAAACATTTCTGGAAGAAAGGGGAAAAAATCACAGGAACTATTAAGAAAAGAAAGTAAATGAGAAATTATCAGCAAGTACTATCCTATATAACTCCTTTATCTTTTTTTGCTTTTATAGAAAAAAATGAGAATATTCAAAACATGCATTCAACATATTTTTTAAAAAATATTAAGGCATCAGATAGTCTTTTCCTCAATAAAGGGTTTTCTTCAATTAACATTATCTTTATAACTACATAACTAACTATGACCTGTAAAGTAAGACTCTGCATGGTCTGTCATTGATTGCAAAAAAGAAAAAGAATAATAGAATAAAAGTTACTTTTTGATATCTATGCTCTCCTCAAACAAGGTCCTACATATGTGTTAATATCATACTGCATTCAATAACATATTTTACCATGGAGTTAATGTTTTTTTCAATGTTCAGCTGATTATCAAAATCAAATGAAGTATCAAAGAGGCCGAAAGATGCTAAACAAATATTGTCTTCAGTGTCATGGAAAATATCCTGTGCAAAATCCATATGGAAGAGGCATGCCATATAGCTAAAGAATTTCACTTTTGATAGTCGTATAGGTAGTTATGTCATTGTGCTGATTGCCTTGAACCCTGACTTTATCCAGGGGAACCTTGGTCAATGTAAGCCCATTTATACCAGAAAAAGAAAGTAGATAAAGGACAATTATTGCCTTGTTTACGCTATTCAGTTGGAAAGGCAACTCATTCAGTTTGCCAGCACTGCCAACACACAACCACCTGGGCCTAGAATAAAACGGAACACAAGGAGGTCTGGTCTGAGAAATCGTGTGGCAATTCTAAAGATCTTACACTACTTATCTCTGTGAAAGATTGTCTTTTTAACATCAATAGCCCCTCAATGTTGTTGCATTTTTTGAGCTATTGCAAATGATCCAAAGACCATCAAAGAGATATGTTACATGATAGTGCAGCATTAAATTGCAAGTCATATCATCATCTCCCTGACATCATGGTCCTCTTCAAGAATGAAGGACAAACCATAACCTGTGAGTAGTCTGAGCTACCCAAATGGGGACCCAGCTACCTTCTCCTCCCCTTCTCTTCCCTCCCCTCTCCTTCCCTTCCCTTTCCTCCCCTCCCCTTTGTTCCTCTCTCTTCTCTTTCCCTTACCTGAGGGTGTTCTGCCCAAAGGAAGGTAAACTTTGATGGCTGAAACTTACCCAGTTTATTTGGGGCTTACTGGCTAGATTTCCTTCTCAAAGACCATGCCTTAAACCCAATTCACTCTGTATATCATTAATTGAACAATAGGTTCCTGCCTAAGTACCACTCAGTGCTTATTTTTTGGACCCTCTGGGGTCAGAGTGAATGTACATAGTAACTATGTCTCTTTTGGCCAGCAACCTTTAGAGTCTTCCCCTCCCAGTGTGATTTTTTTTTATCAAAGCGGCCATTCTTTGACTCACTTCTTAAAGAGGTCTATTCATTGAATGTGCATTGCCTTACTCAAAGTGAGAACTTGAAAAGACTTTAGTTTACAACACTCAGTTCCACATGTTTTTGAGTTCCAAATTGTCTTCCCCTCCCTGCCCTCCCCCCTCGCCCTCAAGATGGCATGTGGTCTAATATAGATTCTACATATACCTTCGCATTAAGCTCATTTACACAATAGTCAAGTTATAAAGAAGAATTATGACCAATGGAATGAATCATGAGAAAGAAGAAACAAAACCAAAAGAAGAGAAAAAAAAGAGAGCAAATACTTTGCTTCAATCTGCATTCAGACTCCATAGTTCTTTCTCTGGATGTAGCTAGTTCTTTCCATCATGAGTCCTTTGGAGCTGTCTTTCAACCTTGTGTTGCTGAGAAGAGCAAAGTCTATCAAAGTTAGTCATCACAGAAGCAATATGTCTGTGGCTGTGTACAATGTTCTCCTGGTTCCACTCCCCTCACTCAGCATCATATCCTGTAGGTCTTTCCAGGTTATTATGAAGTCCATATCTAACCCATTTCTTATAGCACAATAGTATTCCATTACATTCATATACCACAACTTGTTTAGCCATTCCCCAATTGATGGGCATCCCCTTGATTTCTGATTCTCTGCTACCACAAAAAGAGCTGCTATAAATATTTTTGTACATATGGGTCCCTTTCCCAAAAAATAAAAAATCTAAAAAAAAGAAAATTCAAGAAACAATAAAACAAAACCCAAAAGATGTAAGCTTTGTGAGGGCATGGACTGTTTTCACTGTTTCTTTGGATTCTCAGTGCTTATCACTGTGTCTAACACAGTTTCTAGAAAGTGCTTAAAAATTGTACATTGGTTGATTGATTATAACTTTAGAGAGTTTCTTGAGGCACTAAAAGATTAAATGACTTTCCCAAAGCCACATTGGCAGGATGCATGGCAGAGGTAGCCTCAAACATAAATCTTTGGGACTTCAAAGCCAGCTCTCTATCCACTTACATTATATTATTATTATTAATATATTATATTATCCATTTGCTATACTTGCTTTCATATAACACATCTGAGCATTTAGTTATATAGTCTAATGTATTGGGCCTAAGTTTTCATACATGTGATTCTTGTCTCCCTAATAAAATAGTTAACTTCCCCCCCAAAAAAGATTTTAGCTTAAAAAAAAAAAACAAGGTATCCTGCTGCATCCTGGGCCATCTCCAGGAACTGGAGGTATTACTGAATGTGGATATTGTAGAATAAATTTAATTATATTTAAATGTAAAGTTCTGTGCTTAGGTTTAAAAAAATCACTTTATAAGTACATTGTGGAGATAGCAATTTGATAGCAATTTATGTGAAAAAATATATCAGAATTTTAATTGAATGTAAACTCTAGATTTTTCAATAGTATCACATGGCTACAAAACAACAAAAAATATTATTTTTGATTTTATTAATGAAAACATGATGTACAGGTTAAAGGAAGTAGTAGTTAACAAAACACTTTTATTAAATGTCTGTTATACAACAAACACTGTATTAAGCACTATGGATACAAAGACAGTAAAAACAAAAGAAAACAAAGTAATATAAAAAATTTCTGCACTCAAAAAGCTCACAGCTGCATGGGAAAAATCACATGCAAATGAGCAAGATACATACAGAAATACCTGTAGATAATCAAAAGGTGGAAAATATTAACATTAAGGAAGATAAGGAAAGGCTTCCGTAAGGAGGTATGATTTTAGCTGGGCCTGAGGAAGTCAGGGAGGTCATCATGGAGAATAGAGAGAATTCCAGGACTAAACTAGAGTAAAAAAAATCTTGCAGTCAGCATATGAAATGTTTTGTGTGAAGAACAGCAAGGATAACAATTTCACTAATTATACATGGTTATAGGTGGGGATGGGATATCTCTCCCCTCTGTCCAATGAGTCAACATACGGAATATTACATACCACATCCTAAGAGGGATATTGACAAGATTTTAATGCCTAATAGGAGGAAATCAGAATAGTGAAGAACATGGAGATCACACTATGTAAGAAATGAATGAAGAAACTGTCAATATTTCACCTAGAAAGGATATTATGAAAAAAATCGCTATTTTCAACTGTTTCAGGATGTCATATGGAATGACTTATTCTGTGTGTGCTTCAAAAGCAGACATAGGCACAATAGATGAAAGTAATGAGTGGAGAGGGAGGACGAATTATGATTTAATGTAAGAAAAATCTTGCTATTAGAACTATTCCAAAATGTGACACATAATATAATGAGTAATGGAGGTAAGCTAGCGGAAGGTGGAGGTAATACTGAATGGGGATATTGTAGAATTTTGTCAGGCACTGCTCAGTTGGTTGGATCGGATGACCTAGAAGGACCTTCCTAAATTTAAAATTCTATGATTCTCTGCTATTTCATTTTCTTCGGGGTCATATTACTTCATACCTTATGGGAGGTATGCTTTTTCTTCTTGTAAACAAAAAGGAACACTAAGCATCACTACCTCAGGCAATCATTAATTAAGAATTTTAAAAACTTCATTCAGTGAAGCACCTTAGACAGCATAAAAATTCCATTGTGATCTAGAAATTATGATAAAAATTAGTAGTAAATGTATTGCAATGGTTCTCACCAGTGGTATTCTAGGCCTCAGTTCTGGTGTAATTGGGCAAGGTTCCTTTAAGGGAGGAAAAAGTCAGGGCTTCTGAGGTGACTTACTACTCCTCTATAATTCCTTAACTGTTTGCTGAGAGTACATGAGTAAAATTGATGTTCATAAGTCATTTCTGGGAACCAGATTTAAATCCATGACCCATTTTATGTGAAATTTAAGCTAATTACAGCATATCTCCAACTTTACAAGCTTTGAACACTGAAGTACAGGTTTCTTTACCAATCCCCTCAATCTTCCATTCTCCTTATTGAAGCCATTGGTAAATATAATAGAAGGATTATTACAATTGCTTCTCTCTTTAAATCACTAATTATCAATTCAAAAACATATGAATGTTCTAGCAGTCAAAGTCATTTGTGAGAAGGTGGAATAATGTTCTGAGTCTGTCATTCATATAAATTCCAAACTAAAAGCATTTAGACACTAAAATGAAGAGAAAAGGAATTTTTTTTGGCATGGAAATAATTTCCCCAGGCTATAAAATTACAAATTGCTTTGAACTACCTTTTGTACTCAGTAGAGATAATCAAAATAATATTGCCTGAACTGTGTTATCATCCACAAAGCATGCCCTTTAATAGTAATACTTTGATAGAATTTTTAATTCCAGGATGTTCAAGTATTCATCACCATTAAACATACTTCCTTAAAAATCCACGAATTAGGCATCTGGTCAGTAGTGCTTTTGCTTTTCAAACAGAAAAACTAAGAAATGAGAAGGTCAAGTGATTCAAGATATGTCAAGTCTAGGTTAGAGTCATTAGTTGAATCTTCCCCTCTGCAGCAACATATTCTCACAATGCTTGAGACTCAGGTGGAAAAGATTTCTATAGTTAAAAAATTGTTCAGAACATGGTAGATATGCTGTCAAACTAAAGGGATGAAAAAGCTCAAAATAATCTTAATTAAAGGAGTGTCTTGGTATTCGTAGTAGTCTGTCATGCTGAGAATCATATTATCCATTTTTATAAAATATCAGAAAAAATATAGAATCCTAGAGATAGAACTTCAAATAAGTTAACTTTGAAGTAATGTAGTCTAAGTCTAACCTCTCTTGTGGTGTGCCATTTTTTTTTCTATAACACCCAACCTTGATATTGTCAGCTGGTTTCGGCTTGTATATTTGCAGTATAATAAGAGAATTCTGATCTGTAGTGAACCTGAGACATCATATAGTCTAATCTCCTAATTGTATAAAGAAACTTGGACCAAGAAAAGGTAAGTAATTTGTCCAAGGTTATATACCTATACCTATACCTATATCTATACCTATACCTATACCTACACCTATACCTATACCTACATCTATACCTATATATCTATATCTATCTATCAATCTCTATACTGGGGGAAATTACAGATACAGAGGGAAGGTACTCACTAGCACTAAATAACCTCAAGAAAGGCTTCTTGCAAAAAGTGAGATGTTAGCTGAGACTTGAAGGAAGCCAGGGAATCTGAGAGAAAAAGAAAAGGGAGAAGTATCTCTGTCATCAGAGATAGCCAAAGAAAATGCCCAGAGTTTGAAAAATGAATGTCTTATGTGAAGAAGAGGATAGAGGCCAGTATAACCGGATCACAGAATATATGGTAGGGTGTGAAGTATGAGAAGACCAAACCATTATTAAGAGGCTAGATTATGGAAGGTTTATGAACTAAATAGAAGGGTTTATATTTTATCTTGGAGGCAATGGGGAACCATTGAATGAAGTTGCTTGAATGGACAGTGGTGACATGATCAGACTTGCACTTTAGGAAAAGCAATTTGACAACAAAGTGGACAATGGTCTGGAGTGGGGATTTCACAGGAGAGAAGGGGGTGTATATTAGAAATGTTATGAGAATAAGATTGATAAAACATGGCAATTGACTAGATGTGGGGATGGGTAGGGTTTGTGAGAGAGAGTGAGCAAAGATGAAACTTAGGCTTTAATCCAGGGGGATTAGATGCATGGTGGCATACTTTCTTCTAAAGTAATAAGGTCCAGGACTCATTGTATTAAGACATACTTCCAAGTGTGGCTAAGAGACAGTATTATTTCCCAATTACAATATAAGTATCAATTATTGCTTAAATTTGACTCAAAATGCTTTGCATTTATTATATATTATATATTTGAAATGTATGAATATGAAATCTATGAAAATTTGAATATATATTACATATATTTGAACAAATATGTTTATTCAATAACTGCAAAAAGTCAGTTCTTCATTGATATGGACAAGGTCCAATTTTGGGGACCTCTCTTGCCAATTATGCTAATTGTATTCTTTTCATCACCAACAAGGGTTTCCCCGGGAAGGTCAAATGATGTCTCTGATCTAGGTCTCTGAAGAAAACATAAGGAGACTTTGGCTCCAAAAGGAAAAGTACACAAGAATTCTAGAGGTTCAATTAACATTTTCTACCTTCTCCTTTCCACCTATTTTGAACTTCCAGATATATGGTTCCTGATTCCACTCTCCTTGACAAAGCAAAGGATAAATAAAACAAAACAAAACAAAAAATAACCTCTGTCAAAACTGCTGAATCAGAAACAAAGATCACCATTGCCCAAACATGCTAAAGACAAGATCTGTGACTCAATACTAGAACATGCAACAATGGAGACAGGTACAATCCATGCTTCTGAACACCACTGCCAGAGGAATGGTGATCAGACACATAATACCTACCTATATACATGTATACCATAATAGAAAAAAGAGGGGAGACATCAAGGATTTCCATGTTACCATGGCAAGACCATTGTGTCCTCTCTTTTAGTATAATTGGTTTCACACTACTACTCATATTCTCTTGCCAAAATTCTGTTGGCAATAGCATTGGCATATGACCCAATATTCATCCACAAGATGTGAATGAAGATGGATATTTTTGCAACTTGTGTTTGTGTGTGTGTGTGTGTGTGTGTGTGTGTGTGTGTGTGTGTGTGCTAGTTTTATGGTACATTAGGAGTTAAAGCCAGCTAGTACATTCCACAAGCCTGATGATTCCCTTCCTGCCACTGTAAGCCAAGTTAGACTGTCATCCCTACTTGGCTAATGTCTAGTTCTTATAATGTCATTAATAAAGTATAAACAGTATAAACATTTTATAAACATTTTTTAATTTCACACTTAAACATTAACATAGGGTACCCTTTAGAAGAGAAAGTATCTACTTACATTAACAATGAGGTAAATTCAAGATTTAATATTGCATGTTTTCTCAAAAGTCCTTTATAATCTGGCTCTAATCAATCTTTCCATCCTTTTTATATAATATGGCTCCTTCCCCTCTCCCCCCTTCACATGCACTATTTTCTAGCCAAATTACCCATATTATTATTCTTCATACATAACATTTCCCTATGCCATGCTTCAAACATACTCTTTCCTCACCTCCACCCATTAGAATTACTATGTTTTTTCAAAGTTTAGCTCAAATGTCACCTCCTGCGTGAAGTCTATCCTCTCTTGCCTCAGCCTTGGTACTAGTATCTGTCCCTTAAAATTACATATTATTTACTTTGTATATACTTGTGGTTGTTCAAGGTGTCTCTCATGGCAGGATGTAAATTCCTTGAGGATAAGGAATGTGTCATTTAGGTCTTACTATCTCTGGCACTTATCACAATAATATCTGCCACAATGTAGATGTAGACATGGAGAGAGAGGGGGGTGGGAGAGGGAGAGAGAGAGAGGAGAAGAAGAAGAAGAAGAAGAAGAAGAAGAAGAAGAAGAAGAAGAAGAAGAAGAAGAAGAAGAAGAAGAAGAAGAAGAAGAAGAAGAAGAAGAAGAAGAAGGAGAAGAGAAGAAGAAGAGAAGAAGAAGGAGAAGAAGAAGAAGAAGAAGAAGAAGAAGAAGAAGAAGAAGAAGAAGAAGAAGAGAAGAAGAGAAGAAGAAGAAGAAGAAGAAGAAGAAGAAGAAGAAGAAGAAGAAGAAGAAGAAGAAGAAGGAGAAGGAGGAGGAAACAGAAGAAGAAGAAGAAGAAGAAGAAGAAGAAGAAGAAGAAGAAGAAGAAGAAGAAGAAGAAGAAGAAAGAGAAGAAGAATTGTCTTTGTTGTTCTAGGAAAGGTACATGGGGCTTGGAGGTACAGTGTAGCATGGGGAAACAAAAAGAATGCATTATGAGAAGGAAGAGTTCATATAAAATAACGTTTGTTTGACCTTTTTTGCCTTCAAGTAGACCTGTTTCTTAGCATTAAAAGGTATAAATATGCTTACTATGCATACAAATGTATGTTCAGATAATTCTGGTTAAAGGAAATGAATGAATGACCCTTGATATTAATACTTTATTCATCTACAACCATGTTTAATTAGTCGATTTTTCAATTTTGTTAGTCCATCAAATTCTGTCTAGTAGAGAGATGCAGGAATAGAGATGCAGGCTGAGACCTTAATAATTGGTTGATTTGCTTGACCTAGTATTACTTTTTTTAAATGCATTTGGGGTTAAGTGACTTGCCCAGGGTCACACATCTAGTAAGTGTCTAAGGTTGGATTTGAACTCAGGTCTTCCTGACACCATGCCTGGTATTCTATCACTGCACCACCTTGATGCACCCTAGTATTACTTTTTTTAAAAGCCATGAAATTATGATATGAATCTTAGTTTGTTTTTAAAGAAAAGTAAACCAAACTGATAATTTTTATGTTCTCATGTCCAACACACCTACTGCATATATGTTATTATATTGAATTCTCATAACACAGGAATTAAAATTCAACATGACAAGGTGTCTTATCTTATTATTTAAGAAATATTTAGAGAGTAAAATACCTGCCTTGGCAAACTATTCATTTTTTAAAAATTCTTCAGTTCTCATGGAAAGCATATTCATCTCCATTACATATTAAACCTGAGATCTGATTTCCATTTAGTAAATAATTGTAATCTTTATGCAAGCTTATTTTGATACTTTTTTAAAAGGTCTAGAAATAATAAGACTGAAAGACATTTGTTTTAATAATCATGGGGAGCTTTGCTTTTAAATAAATCATAATTCATTTTTCATAATTCATTTTTATTCTATTTGAATGACTGATGCTACAGGTATAGCAAATAAGAGAGAGACATTATGACTCCTTAAAGCTCTCCCTTTTAAATAGTGAGGCACCCCCAGGATACAAATTGGCAAAACATTTGATTTTCAAATGTATAATAGTGAATTGGGAAATTATTTGTTCTTTCATTAAACAAATATTTATACAAAAGCAGTTGTTATTAAGGAAAATATGTAAATTTTAATTTATAAAGATTGATTAATTAATTATAAATTTTGTCTTATAAAATTCTACACAAATGAATTTGGTTTATTGTCATGAGATAGTTGTGCCTAGAACTTTTCCATTCTGGTTTTTGGCTAAGAAGCACAATGTACTTAAAAGGTGTTACATACATAGGATGAATCATGACAAGCTGATGAGAGACAAATAACTGCTATAATGTAGTGATATTAAATAACAGAACAAAGTCACTTTGGAAGAAAAAAATGAAAACAGAAAACTAATCAATAAAATAAAATAAAAATAAAAATAATAAAAACATGTGGCAAAACCAAAATGTTTTCCTGGGCTTATCATTACTATTCATAAATTAATGATTTTTGGAATCTGTTTTTTAGTTCTATTATGTATTTGGGTTGTGGCATAAAAGTGAATCCTGATACAAACAGGCCAAGGTGAGACTGGCCAGGATATTTATTGAGTGACCATAAGTTAACCTTTAAGAAAGTGAGACTACAAAATTTTTTCATCCTGTGATGAGTTCTAATAAAAGCTGTGTGCCTCTCCTGTGCATAGAGTGAAAAGGATTTATTGTATTATATGAATGATTAACCTTCCAACTACTACTAAGAATAAATATTTGATGAATGAGTGAATACAAGTTGAACTACCAATACCTCATCTATGGATTAATAGGTTCATTCATTTTGAAGTAATTGTAATTTTCCATACCCTCACCTCCCACCCATCCAACAGCTGGTCCTGAGGGCAAACAGGTTGCTTTCCAGTCCCCTAGCATTCTTCCCTCCAATCTCCCATAAAGCAGTCATAAATCTGGATGAAAGGGAGACTGTCAGGGGAGAAAAAAGCGTGTTTCTTCTCTATGTGCAGGATGACTGCAAAGTTAATACCCTCCTGATCCCAAAGGGCAGAATATAATTAATTGAAAGAAGTTCTGCTCTGCTACCAGATTAAGTTAAACCTCTTCAAAGCTTTATTCATTTATTGCACTGAACTATAGCCAGTTCTTGTTAATACAAGAGATAATTAACCAGTTTGTGGATTATCTAGTCCCTTTGCTTAATCTCAAGGAAGATGTACCAGAAGTGGAAAATGTCAAGAGAACTAAATGACCAAAAAGATGAAGTACTTTTATACTGGAATAGAGTTAAGTGATTAGGATGCTTTAGACTACAGATATACAATTTTTATTTTTCTTCAAAAGAAGCATGAAGGAAAAGAATGGGTAGAATATAAGCTCCATGAATAGAAGAACCTATTTTAGGTACAGTGATGTCTTTCGTGTTGTTCTTCAAAGATTAAGAGTTTAATGATTTTTTTTATTAATTGAAAGTATATGTTTCTTTGGTTCCCATGACCATAACATTAATTACCAAGTGTCCAGTCTACTCAAAGTTTTATGGTAAGACCTAGATAAAGTCATTCTATAATGTCTGGATGAATTGTAATCTTCATCAGCAGATGGTGTAACTACATCAGTGAGATAGCTGATCCATCAAAACATCAAGTTATCACATTGCATTGATCATAACGTTATGAAATTTATGAATTAGGTCATATCCCCTTGAAGTTTGAAGCACATTTAATTTAAATAATTGATAATCAAAAGGTATAAAGTACATAAGATAAATGGATTAAAGGAGAATTTAGAAAAGTTATCTAAATTCCCTGATGAATGGGGAAATAGAACTAATGGGAACATATGTGTATATTTTGTAAAGAAATTATATATATATACACAAACACACCCACAACCTTAAATCTTTCCTAAATTTGCTTAATTCTTGATGACAAAATATGATAAACATCTCTTGATGTTTCAAGTACAATATGTTGAATGGACCAGGTCACCGATCTGAAATAGTCTGCCATTTCTGATGTATTTATATCTTACTTTTTTCTGCTGTCCTTTTGGGATTAGGAGAGGAAGTTATGTTTTGCCATGTCTGTTAGAACTTCTTCCACAGTATGAACAGAACAAAGAGGTGAGGAATTAAACCACATCCACTTTTCAATGGTAAAAGTTATCAATGCAGGGAATTGGAGCAAATTGGTTTTATCTGGGGAAGGGAGGAAGAAGGAAAATATTGAGAGCTAGGAATGGCCTACATAAAAAACCCTAGCCCTACACATTACAAGTTATCCTAACCTAGAAACTAAAATGAGTCTTACTACTATAGTGGGGGGCATCTACATAGTACAGATAAATATTTGATTTTGACCCCCACCTCCTTCAATCTTCCCTTCCCTTCTATCAGTCCTCTCCCTTTTCTTTTCCTTTTCCCTCACTACTTCTGTCCTCCCTTCTAATCACCCCTCTCCCTTTTCTTCCCCTTTCACTTCCTACTGCCTGTAAGGACAATTAGATTTCTATAGCTAACTGAATATGGTATTTCTTCCTTGAACCAAATTCAATGAGAGTAAACTTCAAACAATGTTTATCTCCTTCCCTTCTTTCCCTGTACTTTAATATGTTTTTGTACCTCTTCATGTGATGTAATTTACCCTTTTCTGCCTCCTCCTTTCCTCTTTCTCCAATCACAATTCCTTTTCATCCCTTAATTAGGTTTTTATCATCACATCAGTTAATTTATACCCATGTATACACTGTATACATGTATATCCCTCTTAAATGTCTTAATAAAGATACAATTCTCAAGAGTCACAAGTATCATCTTCCCATGTAGGCATGTAAACAGCTTGCCCTTATTGAAAAACATGCTTTTTTTTTTCTTTTCTGCTTACCTTTTATGACTCTTTTGAGTCTTTTATTTGAAGGTCAAATTTTTTGTTGAGCTCTGGACTTTTCATCAGGAAGCTCTGGAAGTCCCCTGTTTCACTGAATGTCCATCTCCTTGCCTGAAAGATTATGCCTGATTTTGCTGGGTATTTGATTCCTGGTTGCAACTCGAGCTCCTTTGCCTTATGGGATATCATTTTCCAAGGCCCCCAATCTTTTAATGTAGAAGCTTGCCTGTGTGATCCTGACTATAGTTCTATCAAATGTGAATTGTTTCTTTTTGGCTGTGGTATTTTCTCCTTGAACTGATAATTCTCGAATTTGGCTACCATCTTCCTTGGCATTTTCAACCTGGGATCTCTATTAACAGTTGATCTATGGTTGTAGGACCTTGGGGTGTTTTCCTTGTGGATTTCTTGGAAAATGCTGTCCAGGTTCTTGTTTATATCATGGCTTTCAGGTAGACCATTAATTCTTAAATTATCTCTTTTGGATCTATTTCTCAGGTCAGTTATTTTTCCAATGAGATATTTTATGTTTTCTTCTATTTTTTCATTCTTTCTATTTTGTTTGACTGATTCTTGATGTCTCATAGAGTCATTAGCTTCCACTTGCCCAATTCTAAATTTTAATGAATTGTTTTCTTCAGTTAGCTTTTGTAAATCCTTTCCCATTTGTCCAATTCTACTTTTTAAGGACCTGTTTTCTTCAGTGTACTTTTTTCCATTTTGTCAATTGTACTTTTTTCATGATACATATACATTTATTTAACAAGCTTATGCAATGTTTAAGAAGCAAAAGATTCCCCAAAAATTTATACTTGTAGTATTTCAGTAAAATCACATTTAAGGGCAAAAAACAAACTGTGAACATAAGAACATGACAAGAACAATTGTATAAGTATCAAAGTACAACTATTTAGTGAGTCGACCTACAGCTGTTTGAATAAAGAAACTATAATCTTACAGTCTTTAAAGATCATCAAATTTTTGAAAATTGAAAGCTAACTGAGATTGCTACAACTTGAAGAAAAGGCACAAGGCCACCTACCTGAATTAATGAAGTAAATTAGGAAGGCTACCCACGATACTGGCAGAGCAGCTTTCATAAACTGGAAGAAGAGTTCTGATTCCTTAGCACCTTGCTGAGTAAAAGGCTTTCCAATATTATGCTGCAGTCTAAGGTTTCACTTACATACTATAATGGCTTCTCTCATGGCAACACTCTAGGCCTTCTATTAAGAGAAATATTAGATCACCTAATATTTGTTCTCAAGACACAACTGCATATGCACATAAAACCTACACACATTTCATTTAGAAGTTTGACTGTTGGGAAATCTGTAAGAGGTCACATAGGTAGGCATGTGAGTTTTTCAGTTATATGTTAATGTATCTCAGCACATACATTTTATTTAGTTGCTTTAAAAAGTGGTCCTGCCACTATTTAACACATTATGAGACACCTGAATTTTTCTTCAAGTTTGACTCATTCTTAACTAGAGAAATAAAGCTTTTAATAATGACATCTTCATGATACTTTGTTCATTTCTTCTTGGGTACATTGTCCATTCTGCTGCAATATATGTTGTCTAAACTCTGGAATTTCTGGACTAGAAAATGAAGAGTCCCAAGAAATACTTTCTTTTTCAAAGGAATCATCTTCCTGGAATGCAAATTTTTGCTTGAGGGAGTGAGAAATTATAGACACTGGATCCCAATGTGCACTTTGTCTTCTTGTCTTATGAAAAGGTCTTCCTCCAGCTGACTGACCCTTCAATAGCACACAGCTTTGACTTTATCCATATTCTTCAGAATATCCATTATGCTGGGAACATCTTTAGTTCTCTGGTTTTCTGCATATTTGCTAGAGGTGGTCTTATTTGCAACATGGTGCTCTTTTATAAGTCTTGAACTGCCAGAATCACTGATATTAGATCCTGTTGGAGGATGTGGAAGAGGTGGGGGGCCAGGGGATGAAACACCAAAGTTGAAAAACATTCTCGTACAGGAGAAGGCGAAGAAGTCATTAATGGTAGTGATTCCAAATTATCAGGCATATCATACGATTTTAAGGAATCAAAAGTAGACCTGTTTTCTGCTTCTTGCATTCCAACAATTGCAGCAATCTGGGAACAAAGAATGAATAGGCCATCTTCAAGGGCAGCTATTTCTTTAATCGTTGCTTCAGTAACAGCAAGATCATTTATTTCCTTTCTTGGTCTTGAAACAGGAATTAAAGGTGGAAGCATTGGATTGAAACTTTCAGTTTTGTCCTCCTAATTTTTCCATATATAATTTCTAAATTTGGCACAGCTGACTTCATCATTTGCCATG
Source organism: Trichosurus vulpecula (assembly GCF_011100635.1). NCBI lineage: Eukaryota > Metazoa > Chordata > Mammalia > Diprotodontia > Phalangeridae > Trichosurus > Trichosurus vulpecula. The sequence continues at coordinate 379,416,905 of NC_050576.1, forward strand.
CATAGGATAACAGCAAATGATGGAACTGTGGGGGTCGGAGGGGATCCATGTTGATCATAGTCTAAGGAGTTCATATGTTGGAACAACTCAAAGTTAGGCCTTGGACAAGGTTCCAAAGGAAGAATTTTCCCAATGCAAAGAACAATACTTCGAGTAGATCCATATTCCTTATTTTCCCATATTGGTAGAATAGTGGACCATAACTGGCACCAGTCAGTTCTTGAAAAGAGATGTGAAGGTAAACGTGTCACTATAACTTGAACAATTCTTGGACCATTTGCACGAGCTTCCCATGGTGGTGTAAACTGTTCTATGAGGCCTCCAAAATATTCCAAGAGCTGCCTGAACTGGGCCCTCATGTGTTTGGGAGAAGGAAGAAGTGTCAATCGTATTTTAAAGGAATTGTTCAATTGTTCTCTAAATTGACTTTTAAAATCCATCTTGAGCTCTTCCAAGAAGGTTTTTGGGGCTTGAGACCAGTTCATATTCCCATTTGAGGTTTCAGATGCTGTCTCATCTGAATTTTGTTTTAATCATCCCTGTCCCCATAATAAGAATCTATTGTGTTTGATTTTTCTATGTTCCTTCTTGCTCATGATGTTTGCCTTTTTCCTGGCTTTTAAAATTGATCTCTGATTCTGGGGCACAGGGAGCACTATCACACACTTCTTGTGCTTGAGGCTAGAGGCCTAGTTATTGGCTTTGTGTGCTGGGAGCCTCAGGTTCTGGCAGCTAGAGGCTGTACAGGCTGCAGCTTACATGGTGCTAAGCTAGATCTGGTGGTGGTGACTGGCGTGTGCTGATGCCAAGTGGGGTTTTACTACATTTCCTCTGGCTTACCCTGAAGCTCACGGGTTGATGTGTGAGGATGGATGGGGTGGTGGGGAGAGAGTTGGTCTGGCCACTGTAGGTCACCTCCTCAGCCATGGGCTGCATTAGAGCACAGCACAGGTAGGTTTAGCTGCTGGTGGACACCCCTTCCGCAGAAAAAGTAGTGGTTCTTTGTACTGGTGTCTGGCAGTTCCCCTGTCTGTTCAAAGGAATGGGGAGAGGCATTGGTGCTTGCCTGATCCACCACCCTGGGGCTGATGATCTCCTGCTGCTTTGGTGAGGTGAGACTTGCCACTAACTTGCCAGCATGCCTCCCACCCTTTACTTGTCCCCTTCAGCCACAGCAAGAGGGACCTTTCCTGTTAATTTGCCTGTCCTCATGAGCTAAAAACTGCTGCACCCTGTCTTTCTGCTGGCTCCACTGTTCCAGGATTTTTCCTGGGTCAGTATTTTATAGGTTTTTCAAAGTCAGTAAGGGAGAATGAGAGCAACGCACTCCTTACTCAGCCAAATCTTGCCTCCAGAATGGACCACAGCTAAATATTTGTATCAAGATCTTCCATAAAAGAAGGAGAAAGACAAATCCTATACAGGCCAATGTCACAAATCTCTCTGAAACTAATGATTCATGGCTGTCTTCCTCAAATGCTCGGAGGAGTTACTTCAGATAAAAGATGTTTCAACTTCTCAGCAAGGAAGTTCATATAGGATCATATGTTCTGGGAAATTCCATTTCTATAGCATTTATAAATCTTGCCATAAATAAATTCTTTGAATTTGTTCATCTCAGTTGGAACATTCAGCAATAGGACAAAGAGTATTACCTGATCCCAGTTAGCGTAGGGATCTATGAGTAATAATAATAATAACTAGCATTTATATAGTGCTTTAGGTTTTGTAGAACACATACTCTCTCTCCCTCCATATATATACATATGTGTGTGTGTGTGTGTATATACATATGCACATGTATGTGTATAAGTATGTTTATATGTTTATATGTGTATATGTGTGTATGTATGTGTGTTATGTATGTACATATAAATATATATGTATGTATGTCCATATGTGTGTATGTATGTATGATTTGGCCTTCACACCCACCCTGGAAAGTAGATTTTGCAGATATTGTTAATATTTTAAAGAAGAAGAAAAAATATCATAGAGACATTAAGGGTTATAAAAGAAGTATTCAAGATAATATTTAAACCAAAGTCTTCATAATTCCATATTCAGAACTCTTTCCAGTATAAAAGCCTTGGAATTATTTTCTGCTACACCCAACCACTATAGGTTTTGGTAGTCTGCCTGTAGGTGGAAATAATGATTGGTCTGAGAAAGTCAACATCTTCTTGGTGATTGCCGTTGATAAGATCTGGTCCTAGACTAACCTACCTAGGTTGCTAAGAATGTGAGGCTGGGGCTCATCCTGTGTCTTTGCTCAGGAGTTAAAATTTTTGGAAAAAATAATACCATTTTAAAAGGTCTGGTAAAAACTTGAAATGATTGGAAATAGATGTAAAATGTACTCTGTAGCTTCAAGTTAACCAAAAATTTCAAATAGCTATGTGAATAAATTTTTGTAGTTTCAAAAACAAGTCTATCAATCCCCAGACATAATTGATACTCTCTAGTAAACTAGTGGGAATACAAATATCCATGAATATGAATATGGTTGAATAATTAATATTCAGTAAATTAGGGGTTAACATAGATTAGATTTCATGGTGATCTAATTGGTTCTCTTCATTGATCTGATTCTCCCTCCCTCTCTTTCAAATGAAGGTGAGATACTGACTTAAAAATAGTTGAAAATGACATGGGTAAATCAAACATCCTGGTGGTGTAGTGAGTAGAGTGCTAGACTGGGAATAAGCCTCTAATAGCCTTTTACATGAAACTTTTTTATATGGAGGATTTGCATTTAATATCTTTGGACACATACAATCTCTACGCCATTAATATTTAAAAAACCCTCTCAGCAAGCATCATTAAAAAAATAAATAACCAGAAACAACACAATGAAAAAAAAAGATAGTCAATAATTTCTTCAAAGAAGCTTAATATACAGTAATTCGGGTTTTTTAATTTAAATTTATTTATTTAACATATTTGGTTTTCAACATTGATTTTCACAACAGTTTGGATTACAAATTTTCTCCCCATTTCTACCCCCCCCCCCCACTGCAAGATGGCATATATTCTGGTTGGCCTGTTCCCCAGTCAGCCCTCCCCTCTATCAACCCCCTCCCCTCTCATCCCCTTTTCCCTTCTTTCTTGTAGGGCAAGATAAATTTCTACGCCCCATTGCCTGTGTATCTTATTTTTTAGTTCCATGCAAAAACTTTTTTTTTTGGAACATCTGATTTTAAAACTTTGAGTTCCAAATTCTCTCCCCTCTTCCCTTCCCACCCACCCTCCTTAAGAAGCTTAAGAAGTCGAGCAATTCAACCTAGGCCACACGTGTATCATTATGTATAACCCTTCCACAATACTCATGTTGTGAAAGGCTAACTGCATTTTGCTCCTTCCCAACCCATCCCGCTTTATTGAATTTTCTCCCTTGACCCTGTCCCCTTTCCAAAGTGTTTGTTTTGATTACCTCCACCCCCATCTGCCCTCCCCTCCATCATCCCCTCCCCTTTTATTTTTTTTTATCTTCCTCCCTCTTCTTTCCTGTGGGGTAAGATACCCAACTGAGTATGTATGGTATTCCCTCTTCAGGCCAAATCTGATGAGAGCAAGGATCACTCATTCCCCCCTCACCTGCCCTCTCCCCTCCTCCCACAGAGCTGCTTCCTCTTGCCACATTTATGTGAGATAATCTACCCCATTCTATCTTTCCCTATCTCCCTCTCTCAGTATATTGCTCTCTCACTCCTTAATTTCATTTTATTTCTTTTAGATATCTTCCCTTCATCTTCAACTCACTCTGTGTCTACTCTCTCTCTTTTACATATATATATATATATATATATATATATACACACACACACACACACACACACACACACACACACACACATACATATACACATAGATATATACATACATACACATTCACTTATATATATATATATATACATAAACATATATATATATATGTATATACATATATATGCATATTCCCTTCAACTACCCTAATACTGAGGTCTCAAGAATCATACACATCATCTTTCCATGTAGGAATGTAAACAAAACAGTTCAACTTTAGTAAGTCCCTTGCAATTTCTGTTTCTTGATTACCTTTTCATTCTTCTCTTGATTCTTGTGTTTGAAAGTCAAATTTTCTATTCAGTTCTGGTCTTTTCACTGAGAAAGCTTGAAAGTCCTCTATTTTATTGAAAATCCATATTTTGCCTTGGAACATGATACTCAATTTTGCTGGGTAGGTGATTCTAGGTTTTAATCCTAGCTCCATTGACCGCCAGAATATCGCATTCCAAGCCCTTCGGTCTCTTAATGTAGAAGCTGCCAGATCTTGGGTTATTCTGATTGGGTTTCCACAGTACTCAAATTGTTTCTTTCTGGCTGCTTGCAATATTTTCTCCTTGATCTGGGAGCTCTGGAATTTGGCAACAATATTCCTAGGAGATTTCTTTTTGGAATCTATTTGAGGAGGCGATCGACGGATTCTTTCAATTTCTATTTTGCCCTGTGGCTCTAGAATATCAGGGCAATTCTCCTTGATAATTTCTTGAAAGATGGTATCTAGGCTCTTTTTTTATCATGGCTTTCAGGTAGTCCAATAATTTTTAAATTATCTCTCCTGGATCTATTTTCCAGGTCAGTGGTTTTTCCAAGGAGATATTCACATTGTCTTCCATGTTTTCATTCCTTTGGTTCTGTTTTATAATATCCTGATTTCTCATAAAGTCACTAGCTTCCACTTGCTCCAATCTAATTTTTAAAGTAGTATTTTCTTCATTGGTCTTTTGAACCTCCTTTTCCATTTGGCTAATTCTGCCTTTCAAGGCATTCTTCTCCTCATTGGCATTTTGGAGCTCTTTTGCCATTTGAGTTAGTCTATTTTTAAGGTGTTGTTTTCTTCAGTGTATTTTTCAATATTTTCTGGGTCTCCTTTAGCAAGTCATTGACTTGTTTTTCATGGTTTTCTCTCATCCTTCTCATTTCTCTTCTCAATTTTTCCTCTACTTCTCTAACTTGCTTTTCCAAATCCCTTTTGATCTCTTCCATGGCCTGGGACCAGTTCATGTTTTTCTTGGAGGCTTTTGGTGTAGGCTCTATGACTTTGTTGACTTCTTTAGGCTGTATGTTTTGGTCTTCTTGGTCACCAAAGAAAGAATCCAAAGTCTGAGAGTGAATCTGGGTGCGTTTTCACTGCTTAGCCATATTCCCAATCAACTAACTTGACCTTTGAGTTTTTCAGTGGGGTATGACTGCTTGTAGACTACAGAGTTCTTTGTTCCACGTTTGGGGGGGAGGTGTCAGCTCTGCCACACCAGCACTGCTCCTTCCCCAACCCCCAACCAGAACTGGGCTAATGTCCTCGGCAGGCTGTGCACCCCTGCTCTGATCTGCCACTTAATTCCTCCCACCAGGTGGGCCTGGAGCCGGAAGTAACAACAGCTGTAGCTGCCCCACCTCCGCTGCCCCCGGGACTGGAAGCCGAACCGCGAACTCCTTCTACTCCCGCAGCTTTTCCCACTAAACTTCTCCGCAGTCTTTGGTGTTTGTGGGTCGAGGGGTCTGGTAACTGCCACAGCTCACTGATCCAGGGCACTAGGGCTGGGCCCCCTCCTCCTGGCTTCTGGTCTGGATGTTCCACACTGCTCAGGCTGGGCTCTGCTCCACTCCGTTCCCAGCTACCAGCTCCCAGCTCCGTGTGGGATAGACCTTACCCAGAGACCATCCAGGCTGTCCTGGGCTGGAGCCCTGCTTCCCTCTGCTGTTCTGTGGGTTCTGCCATTCTAGAATTGGTTCAGAGCCATTTTTTATAGGTTTTTGGAGGGACTCGGGTACGGAGCTCACTCCAGTCTCTGCTTACCAGCCGCCATCTTGGCTCCACCCCAGAAATGTCACAGTAATTCATTTTTGCCATCACCAATGAGTCTGTAAGCTGGTTAACTGAAGGAGGTTTTGCTTTCAAAATCTCAAATTTTGAATTCATATTTAGATGTATCAGTGAGAGATTTGCCCCTGACATAAATGATATGGTCTTCATTACATTGTTTATAATAAGTTCTTTTCATGGTTACTGTCTAAACTAAGTGAAAGAATGGCTTCAATTTTCTTTCTAAAAGGCAGGTCAAGTTATTAACCTGACTATTAGTTTCCAGAGGGTTGGAGTCAGCAGAACATCTGTCTTGTCTATAGACTCAGATCCAGTGAGGATGATTGTTCAAATGTAGCTGCCACTTAAAAAAAAAGATAGTCTGACACAATGATTATACTTATAGTATTTTGTTCATAGCATCTGCTCTTCTATTGAACTGAATTAAATTCATGCATTATTTTCTAAATCTCAATGGCAATATAAAAACATTTTTGTCTGAATGCTTTTAGAAGATCTAACTGTTTAAAATAATCAAATTGCTATTATTTGTATAAATAAGAGAAAGAAATACGCAAATAAATCAAGATTTTAGTTTTACTTCGTGTAAATATTCCAATCACATAGAATGTAAGGAAGGAAGATAGGTTAAATTATTCTAACTTCGCCCTGGGTGTATCCATGCTATATTGTATCAATAAGGCAAGATTAATGACCTTGAGGATTACCATGAACATGCCTTCATGGTTTGAAATTGCAAAGTATGAAAAATTCCCTAGATAGAAGGCAGAGGAAATATAGCATTTATTTAGACACCAGAGGATCCATTCCCAAGACCAATGACTTCAATTCCATATAGCAGTAATTATATTCAAAAACCAGTGAACCCACCTCAGTGTAGGAGCATGGAAATCATAACACAGTATTATGGCAAGGAACCAAGTCATCCTGTGCCCTTTTTCCCTGCTAAGGCCTCCCTGCAAACAACCACTCAGGAATCCAAATTATCTGTTTGCCTGTGTCCTTTCTCACAGTTCTGAAAGCCCTCGCAGTTCTCAGAATCCTTACAGTCTCCTGGATTCTCTGGATTCTTAGTTCTCCAATCTCCCAATACTATAGATTCTCAGCTCCTTCATTGTTGTGCCGAGAAAAGCAAGCAAGACCAGATATAAATTTTGATGTGGATTTATTCAAGTGTGCAACTGTTAGGAGTAAAGACTCAAATCGAACAGCCCCGAGCAGAGTTAGGGTCAGGTTATTTAAAGGGAAAAAACACAAATTGATTTCCATGGAGATGGGAGCACAAACAGTGGGACAAGCTGGGGCAGGATTATTTCCGTGGAGATGGGAACACAAACAGTGGGGTCCGTGGGGATGGGAGCACAAACTGTGGGCAAGCTGGGGCAAGATGGAGGGTAAACTGGGGGACAGGGCACAACACTATCTCTGCAACTTTTTGGTCTGTGCTCTCCACTCTGCAGTCTCTCTCAATGCTGGCTGCCTTAATGTCTTCTTGATGTCACCTTCTCAATTCACCTTCTCAATTCTGCTGCTCTCAGTTCTGCTTCTCTCACACCCTGGGCTCTCTTTATATACAATCCTAGCCAACATCTTATTGGCTAGAAGTCAGGTCTCTGATTGGCTGAATTCATACACATCTGATTGGATAGAACTCAGTGAACATACAATTGGCTCTGCTCTTAGCACCTCTCTTTAGGGACCTGAGGGTTTCACGCCTCTGGTGATCTAAATAGAAAAAAGGTGTGGGACTGAGCCCTCACACCTAGCAAGTAAAGGGTGTAAGCCTGTCTACAATCAAGCCTCTCCTAACCTAGTTTCCCTAAACTAGCTCCACCTGTGGCCTATTGAACAGGCAGGAAAGATCTTTAATCATAATATCACCACATATATCTGCCATAATTTTGAAGGCACTGAGAGACTAATTCTTGTGATATCTGAAAAAAGATATCAAATATTTGGGTGGAAAATCAGATATTTCATTACTGAAAAAGATAGTTGAGACATATGTGCCTACTTTTCTATCTCTACAACATATTTACAAAAAATAATTCATAGATTCATTTAAATAATTGGGGATGAGGTAATATGAAGACAAAAGGACTACTTTACAAATGAGGAATAATATATAATTGATTGGAAAATGTAGAGATTGCATGATACAACTGTGTTTTATTTAATCTGTTAACAATGAAAAAGAGATTTAATTTTATGAAATTCATTGACTGCTTCAAGGTCTTTAAAGGTCTCCCATGAATATGTCAATGTTGTAAAAGCCTACTTGGATGATTACTTTGTACAATGAATTCTAATTATTATTATCAAATTAGCAAAATACCTATGTTTACCAAAGTGTTTGTTATTGTTGTTTGTTCAGGTTTTTGTATTTTCCAAGAGGAAGTCCTCTGTAAAATCCAAATCAAGAAATGATTATCTTTGTTTTGTGAGATCCTTTAGGTACTTTCCTATGTAAATAATGTTGTATTGACTACATAGCACCCCAGACAATTGCAGAATTTCCTAATTGAGATCTATGACCACTCATAAGTGCTCCTAATGCTATCCACACTGGAAAGAAAAGTGGATGCAGGATCTCTATTGATAATTCGATTTAATTAAACAAACATCAACCAGCCATGTACTGAGTGTCTACTATATTAGGTTCCACAGATACAAAAGTCATTGCTAGACACTACAGATACAAAGAGGAATGAAAAAATCCCTAACCTTAGGGAACTAGCATTCTAATGGGAAAGACAGTTTCTTCATAATAAATATCACATATATCTGTATGTGATATATATGTATATGTACATGCGTGTATATATGTATGTATATAAAATTTAAGAAGAAGAAGGGGTTCTGTCTATAATTTTTTGGAAAACCATTCAATCTTTTTAATGACTCAAACTTCTCACCGAAACAGGGTCTTTTTTGAACATGAACTTTCAAATATCAGTTGTGTTTGCCTTTCAGTTTTGGAATTTCCAATTCTCTGAGGAATTATATTTTTCATTTAAAAGAAAGAGCAATTTAAAGATACATTCTTAGTGTTAGAAGTTTCCATATTATAAGGAGGAAATTAATTAAATGATACCATTAGAAGAAGACATGGTTAGAAAAGAAGGTACGGAAAACCAGGATTTTGTTATACCACATTATGAAACAAAATACATGTTCTGAAACTGAACTATTCACCTTGACCCACTGATTAGAGCATGGAGTCCTCAAGCTTATTTGAGTATTTTCCCTAATCTTACTGAGGACATGATTTTCCAAAATACTATCAATATGGCTAATAAAGTTGAAATTGGTTTATAACCACCTTGAAGGAACCATGTCAGCAAAAAATGTAAGATTGTGAAATTTCACAGTGATGGAGAAGGAGAAAAAGGTAAGTATCGGGATATAGTACATGAAGGAAAAGTGTTAATGGAGGTAGAGAAAATCCTGATGATTGCATATGATTCAAGATCAGATATAATACACTTTTCTATCTTATTATATTGATCACATATTGATCATATATGTATCTTATATTGATCATCTATCTTGAGGTAAAGTCATAGCCCATTTGGAGTCATGCCATGACCACCAATGAGAGAAATATTTTGTTAGTATCCTGACAGTGGTCTGAATTAACTTCTCTGGACTATATTATTTTTTAACTTTTTCTGTTATTCAGTATTTTCTTCAAGATTCTATTAATCTTAAACAAAGGTCAGGGGATACTTCTGTATATCATGTACTAAGTTTTGTTTTGTTATCTTTTGTTTTTGTTCATTTTTAATGTTTGTTTTCTACAACTAATTCTTCAATGCCTATTGATTCCAGTAATAAAAACATTGAGTGATATTTATTTTACTCTTTCCTTTTAGCACATCATTTTCTTCCTTTTAATGTTCTATTTTTCTCCTAGAACCATTTCTGAAAAAAAGATAAAAATCATTTCTGGTGATTTTTGCTGTTGTTGTGAATTTACATCTAAACTTTCATTGACAAACACTAAAAAATATGATGCTTTGTGCAGTATAATTAATTTAGGCAGCTCACATACAAATAGTCTGAGAATAGATGTCCTGAATGACAACCTTCTAATGCTCTTTTCAGGGTTTTCTATAGAATACCTTGTTGTGAAATTTTCTTTTTACAGACAGTTTTATTTGTTTGACAAAAGACTGTCAGACTCTCAAAAGCCAGCTGTATGCAGCTTTTTTCTGAAATCTTCAAGTTAAGTTCTCTGTCTCATTTTTATAAAAATAGAAGGTCCTGTTTTAGGAAATACAGATATAGTGAAGATTTCATTGATGATATTATCTTTTATAAATGTTTCTAGGATCAATATTCTCTGGTTGACAGAACCTTTATTCAAATAATAGGCTTTTTTTTTAACTAATACATTTTGAATATTTTTGAGAGTTTTTTTTTATCACTTTCCCCTCCAGATTAAAAATTCATTTTTAACAAAGAAATATCAGTTAAATAAAAATATCGACTGATAATCCTAGAAATCTTTAACCTTTCTACTGGCATGGAGAAAGTGTGATTCATTAACTCTTTGACAGGACCTTCTTTGCTTTTACCATTATGCAGAATTTAACGTTTAGTGATCTTTTCATTTAAATCATTTTAGCCATTATGTATACTGTTCTGGAGGTTTTACTGCATTAATTCCTACAAATTTTGGGATTTAATTTTTGCATTGATCCTTACAAATCTCCCCATTTTGTCCAACATCATATCTTTTATTTTTTATTACATGAAAATAAAGCATAACATTCATATATGGTAAATTTTTATAGCTATTTTTTCAGCCAATAATATCTCATTTTCTTCAGTCTTTTTCCTACCATAAATAGATGCTATGAAAAAAGAAATATAGATAAAGATCTGTATATGAACATATGATTCGTTCATACCTTAAAGCATTGCTATGAACATATATGTGTGTGTGTGTGTATATATATATATATACATATATACCAGTTTATAGAGACATTAGTATATAAATATATATGTATATATGAGATGTGTGTGTCTATATACACACGTATATATTAGTATTTTAAAATTCATATATGTATGTGTATGTATATACACATATATTCATAAGAATTCAAGTTAAGAAAGAACCAGAACTAGGATTCCATCAATTTTTCTTTCCATTCTCATCCTTTCTTTACCTTTTTTTCTCCTCTGTGTATCTAAGTACTACCTTCCTTCTAAGGTATAGCTCAAATTCTATCTTCCTTTAGAATCATTGTCTAATGTTCCCTTTCCACAGTCATCTCCTCTTCCAACATCATTTCTTGTGTATATTATTACACACACACACACACACACACACACCACCACCACCACCACCACCCAAAGACTTTTGGAGGAACTTTGAAGCACTTCAAATATTTTAGATTTCAACTTCGAGTCTTTCAGGAAATGTGAATCAACTCTCTATAGAATTCACTCCAGGCACATACTCCAAATAAGTCAAAAGGAGAAACAGAAGATCTAGTGTATGTAATGTGGAGGCATAAATTATTGTTGTGTCTTTGAGCACAGTGGAGAGGTTATATAGGAAAGATGTAATAATAGGAACAAAAAGATTTTTCTACCAATTGGATATATGGAGTAAATAAAAATGAGGAATTGTGGATGATAATGATGTAATGGCTGACTGTCTAGTGGTATCCTTGACAACTACAGGCAAATTTGAAATTATGTGGGCTGGGGAGGGGAAGAAAAAGGAGGGAGAAATGAAATCACATTTGGACATTTTGAGTGTGAAATGTCTCTTGGACATCCTTTTTGAAATGTTTAAAAGTCAATTCACTAAAATTTAGGATACTGACTAGGGCTAGACTAGTGAATCATCTGCACAGAAAGAGACATTGACTTCATAAGAGCTAATGAGGTCAACAAGTGAGGGGATCTAGATATGAAGAGAAAACCACTCAAGACAGATACTTGGGGTCCACTCTCAGAAGGTATCCCATGGAGGATGAATCTGCAAATGACACTAAAAAAGGAACAGACTGACAAATAAGAGGAGAACTAGGAGAAAAAAACTATCACAAAAAACATATTCTAGGAGGAGAATGTGGTCAACAGTGACATATGCTCCTAAGAGGTCATACAGTGGTCACACATACACTAACCTGAGAATACAGGTTAGTGGATGATAGGTGTTAATTAAAGAATTTACAGAAAAAAAAAATATTAAGCTTTTGGAAATGGGAGATGATTGTGGGCTAGGATCATCAGAGAATACTTCTTAAGGGAGGAAAACTTTGACCTTGGAAGAAGAGTAGAGCTTAGATACACAGGGGAGAAAAGGAATGAATAAGGAATAGTGAGCATAGTAGAGAAGTGCTAATGTATATAACATTAGGGAAAAGTAAAAAGAAAAATATGTGAAGGAGAGGTTTTGCATAGAAGGTTACTTTGAAATAAAGCTAAAGAGTGCCATCATTTAAAAAGCAAGGAGTAAGCTTAGATCAGGGGTTCTTAGACCTTTTTGTGACTAATTCCTCTGTCAGTCTTTTGAAACCTATGGATCCCTTTTTTTAATTTAAATTTAAATTTATTTATTTAACATATTTAGTTTTCAGCATTGATTTTCACAAGAGTTTGAATTACAAATTTTCTCCCCATTTCTTCCCTCGCACCCACTCCAAGATGGGGTATATTCTGGTTGCCCTGTTCCCCAGTCAGCCCTCCCTTCTGTCACCCCACTCCCCTCCCATCCCCTTTTCCCTTCCTTTCTTGTAGGGCAAGATAAATTTCTACGCCCCATTGCCTGTGTATCTTATGTTCTAGTTGCATGGAAAAACTTTTTTTTTTGAACATCTGTTCTGCCTTTCAAGGCATTCTTCTCCTCATTGGCTTTTTGGAGCTCTTTTGCCATTTGAGTTAGTCTATTTTTAAGGTGTTGTTTTCTTCAGTGTATTTTTCAATATTTTCTGGGTCTCCTTTAGCAAGTCATTGACTTGTTTTTCATGGTTTTCTCTCATCCTTCTCATTTCTCTTCCCAATTTTTCCTCTACTTCTCTAACTTGCTTTTCCAAATCCTTTTTGAGCTCTTCCATGGCCTGGGACCAGTTCATGTTTTTCTTGGAGGCTTTTGGTGTAGGCTCTATGACTTTGTTGACTTCTTTAGGCTGTATGTTTTGGTCTTCTTGGTCACCAAAGAAAGAATCCAAAGTCTGAGAGTGAATCTGGGTGCGTTTGCACTGCTTAGCCGTATTCCCAATCAACTAACTTGACCCTTGAGTTTTTCACTGGGGTATGACTGCTTGTAGACTAAAGAGTTCTATGTTCCACGTTTGGGGGGGGGGGGGTGCCAGCTCTGCCACACAAGCACTGCTCCTTCTCCAAGAACCCCCAACCCAGACTGGGCTTAAATCTTCAGCAGGCTGTGCACTCCTGCTCTGATCTGCCACTTAATTCCTCCCACCAGGTGGACCTGGGGCCAGAAGCAACTGCAGCTGTAGCTGCCCCACCTCCACTGCCCCCTGGGCTGGTAGCTGAACCGTGAACTCCTTCCACTCCTGCAGCTTTTCCTACTAACCTTCTCTGCTGTCTTTGGTGTTTGTGGGTTGAGAAGTCTGGTAACTGCTTCAGCTCACTGATTCAGGGTGGTAGGGCACATTCCACCCGGCTCCTGGTCTGGATTATCCACCCTGCTCACACTGGGCTCTGCTCCACTCTGCTCCCAGCTTCTAGCTCCTAGCTCCCAGCTCCCAGCTCCGTGTGGGATAGACCTCACACAGAGACCATCCAGGCTGTCCTGGGCTGGAGCCTTGCTTCCCTCTGCTGTTTTGTGGGTTCTGCTGTTCTAGAATTGGTTCTGGAGCCATTTTTTATAGGTTTTTGGAGGGACTCGGCAGGAAGCTCAAGCCACCATCTTAGCTCTGCCCCCCCCATGGATCCCTTTTTAAGAATTAACAAAAAGGGGGTGGAGCTAAGATGGCACATGGAAAGCAAGGACTTGCCTAGGGTTCTCCCCCAAGACCCTCCAAACACCAATACAAAATGGCTCTGAACAAATTCTAGAATTGCAGAACCCATGAAATAGCAGAGGTAAGCAGGGCTCCAGCCCAAGACAGCCTGGATGGTGGCTAGGTAAGATCCATAGCACACGGAACGGGGGGCGGAGCAGAGCAGAGCCCAGCATGGGGTGTGCCAGGACCAACCAGACTGGGAGCGAGGAGGAACAGGCCCTAGTGCCCTGAATCAGTGTGATGTGGCAGTTACCAGATTTCTCAACCCACAAACACCAAAGAAAACAGAGAAGGTTAGTGGGAAAAGCTGTGTGGACAGCATGAAAGGAGTTTGCAGTTTGGCCACCACCCCCAGGGAAGCGGAGGTAGTGCAACTACAGAAATACAGCTGTTACTTCCTGCCCCAGGCCCACCTGGTGGGAGGAATTAAGTGGCATATCAGACCAGGAGTACAGAGCCTGCTTAAGATTTGTGTCAGGTCCAGGTTGGTGGTTCTTGGGGAAGAGGAGAACTGGTGTGGCAGAGTTTCCTGTATAGAAATAGTTCTGAAAACAACAGCACATCTCCTCAAACTTGGAACAAAGTACTCTCTACCCTACAAGCAGTCATACCCCAATGAAAAACTCAAGGGTCAAGTTAGTTGGCTGGGAACACAGTCAGGCAGTGAAAACGGATTCAGATTGAGACTCAGACTTTGGAATCTTTCTTTGGTGACAAAGAAGACCAAAACATACAGCCAGAAGAAATCAATAAAGTTAAAGAGCCTACCTCAAAAGCCTCCAATAAAAACATAAACTGGTCTCAGGCCATGGAAGAGCTCAAAAGGGATTTAGAAAAGCAAGTTAGAGAAGTAGAAGATAAATTGGGAAGAGAAATGAGAATGATGTGAGAAAACCATGAAAAACAAGTCAAGGACTTGCAAAAAGAGACCCAAAAAATACTGAAGAAAACAACACCTTAAAAAATAGACTAACTCAAATGGCAAAAGAGCTCCAAAAAGCCAATGAGAAGAATGCCTTGAAAGGCAGAATTAACCAAATGGAAAAGGAGGTCCAACAGACCACTGAAGAAAATACTACCTTAACAATTACATTGGATCCAAGGCAAAATATGGACTTTCAACAAAATAGAGAACTTTCAAGCTTTCTCAGGGAAAAGACCAGAGCTGAATAGAAAATCTGATTTTCAAACACAAGAATCAAGAGAAGCATGAAAAGGTAAACAAGAAAGAGAAATCATAAGGGACTTACTGAAGTTGAATTGTTTTGTTTACATTCCGACATAGAAAGATGATGTGTATGATTCATGAGACCTCAATATCATAGTAGCTGAAAGGAATACGCATATATATAAATATATATATATATATATATATATATATATATATATATGTGTGTGTGTGTGTGTGTGTGTGTGTGTATGCATATATATACATATGTGTGTGTCTATTTATGTATATATGTAGATGTATATGTGTATGTATATATATATATTTATATACATATATATACACAAAGGGCACAGGGTTAGTTGAATATGAAGGGATGATATCTAAAAAAATAAAACCAATTTAAGGGATAAGAGAGGAATATATTGAGAGAGGGAGAAAGGGAGAGATAGAAGGCGGTAAATTATCTCGCATAAGAGTGGCAAGAAAAAGCAGTTCTCTAGGAAGGGAAGAGGGGGCAGGTGAGGGGGAATGAGTAAATCTTGCTCTCATCGGATTTGACATGAGGAGAGAATACCATACACACTCAATTGGGATCTTATCCCACAGGAAAGAAGGAGGAAGAAGATAAAAAAGGGGGGATGAAAGAAGGGAGGGCTGACGGGAGGAGGAGGTAATCAAAAGACAAACACTTTTGAAAAGAGACAAGGTCAAGGGAGAAAATTCAATAAAGGGGGATAGGTTAGGAAGGAGCAAAACATAGTTAATCTTTCACAACATGAGTATTGTGGAAGGGTTTTACATAATGATACACATGTGGCCTATGTTGAATTGCTTGCCTTCTTCGGGAGGGTAGGTGGGGAGGGAAGAGGGGAGAGAATTTGGAATTCAAAGTTTTAAAAACAGATGTTGAAAAACAGCAACAACAACAAAAAAGTTTTTTCATGCAACTAGGAAATAAGATACACAGGCAATGGGGCATTGAAATTTATCTTGCCCTACAAGAGAAGAAGGGAAAGGGGGATGGGATGGGAGTGGGGTGACAGATGGGAGGGCTGACTGGGGAATGGGTCAACCAGAATATATGCCATCTTGGAGTGGGTGGGAGGGAAGAAATGGGGAGAAAATTTGTAATTCAAACATTTGTTAAAATCAATAGTGAAAACTAAATATAATAAATAAATTTTAAAAAAATAAAAAACACAATTAGATAGGAGCAAGTGGAAGGTAGGGACTTGATGAGAAATGAAGATACTATAAAACAGAACCAAAGGAATGAAAACATGGAAGACAATGTGAAATATCTTATTGGAAAAAACACTGACCTGGAAAATAGATCCAGGAGAGAGAATTTAAAAATGATTGGACTACCTGAAAGCCATGACCAAAAAAGAACCTAGATATCATCTTTCAAGAAATTATCAAGGAGAACTGTCCTGATATTCTAGAGCCAGAGGGTACAATAGAAATTGAAAGAATCCTCCCCAAAAAGATCCCCAAAAGAAAACTCCTAGGAATATTCTCACCAAATTCCAGAGCTCCCAGATCAAGGAGAAAATATTTCAAGCATCCAGAAAGAAACAATTTGTGTATTGTGGAAACATAATCAGAATAATACAAGATTTAGCAGCTTCTACATTAAGCTTGGGACAAAGTACTCTCTACTCTACATTCTCTACTCTATATTCTGGAGGTCAATGTAGCTAGGATCAAAACCAAGAATCACCTATCCAGCAAAACCGAGTATCATGATCCAAGGCAAAATATGGATTTTTAATAAAAGAAAGGACTTTCAAGCTTTCTCAGTGAAAAGACCAGAGCTGAATAGAAAATTTGACTTTCAAACACAAGAATTATCTTGCATAGAAGTTGTAAGAAAAAGCAGTTTTGTAGGAATGAAAGAGGGGGCAGGTGAGGGGGAATGAGTGAATCTTGCTCTCACCAGATTTGACCTGAGGAAGGAATAGCACACACACACAATTGGATATCTTACCCCACAGGAAAGAAGGAGGAAGGAAATAGAAAAGGGGGGATGATAGAAGGGCAACAGATAGGGGGAGGAGGTAATCAAACACAAACATTTTTGAAAAGGGACAGGGTCAAGGGAAAAAAATTGGATAAAGGGGGATAGGATAGGAAGGAGCACAACATAGTCTTTCACAACATGAGTATTGTGGAAGGGTTTTGCATAATGATACACATGTGGCCTATGTTGAATTGCTTGCCTTCTTGGGGCAGGGGGGTGGGAACGGAAGGGGGAAGAGAATTTGGAACTCAAAGTTTTAAAAGAAGATGTTTAAAAGAAAGTTTTTTCATGCAAATAGAAAATAAGATATACAGGCAATGGGTCACAAACATCCAACTTGCCCTACAAGAAAGTAAGGGAAAAGGGAATGGGGGGAGTGGGGTGACAGTGGGGAGGGCTGCCTGGGGAATGGGAAAATCAGAATATATGCCATCTTGGAGTGGGGGGGAGGGTAGAAATGGGGAGAAAATTTGTAATTCAAACTCTTGTGAAAATTAATGCAGAAAACTAAAAATATTAAATGAATAGATGATTTATTTTTAAAAAATGGTGATTATTATATATAAAACATTATATATTTGATTTGACCAAAAAACACGGGTTAAACACCCAAAAAAGGAATTTAAAAACCCAAAATGTGTAATTTCATTTAGAAGCTAGTAAAACAAAAGTGCATTTTTTCTTATCCAAATTCCTAGGCACTCCAAAATTTCACCATGGACTCTTTGCAGGGATCTTTGGGGATCAGATTAAGGATCTTGGCTTAGATGATTTCTATTGTTCTTTCAATTTCCACCATGATGCAAGTGGTAGGTAGAAGCCAAACTGAGTTAGGCTGTGAATTCTAGCCTGAGGAAGACAGCTAACACCACGAAATGACCCTGATATTAAGAACAACCTAAAAGTTAGAATTGTCTCAAAGCTGAGTTGGGTACTTAGGAATATATTTTTCCCAGTGTTGTAGCTTATCAGTATTATATTAGTAGACTGAGTAATATAATTAACAACAAAATCAACTAGCATAATGGCATTTTGAAGTTTCCTATATGTGTGTTAACTCAGTTGATACAACAAACCTCTGAGGTAGTTACTATTACTGTCACAATTGTACAAATGAAGCAGCTATTCAGCAATATCTAGGTAACCTACCACTTGCTGAGGAATGTAGAAAGAGACTTCATGCTTCAGATCGGGATTGGATTTGATGACCTCTAATATTCCTTCCAATTCTAAAACTTAGTGGTTTTGTGATTTTCTATAATTTTTTATTTTATTTTTTGAAAGTCTGTGATTTCATTGATATATAGAATTACTGATGAGAAAACTTACTCTAAGCATGCACATGGACACCAGTTCTAGATCTTACGGGCTCTAAATCATTGCATGGGACTCTAAGATATTAAGAGGACTTGCCCAGGGTCATCTAGTCAATATGTGTTAGAGGTAGGATTTGAATCCAGGTCTTCCTGACTTCATGGCTGGCATTTTTTCCCCAAAACACGGTGCTGTCTATAATATAAATAATGTTATTCAGTATTTATTGTATGTATACACTCTACACAGGTTGTTTGCCCTTTCCACCCATATCATCCATACTCTGAAGTAAGGATGGGAACTTTTTATCATGGTAGAAGAGGTCAACGTAGCTTAATAATCAAATCACAATACAGAGAAGCTGGTTTCAAGGTTAAGTAGACCATTTACAACACATTAAAGTGAGGTCTAACTGAAAGATCCCAATCCATGCATAACATTATGCTTAAGGTACATGGGAGCAAATGTTCAGTAGTTTCGCAAACCTGGGTTTTTAGAAGTGCTAAAACCTAGCATATTCCAGAGATGTTGGCCTGTTCACTGTGAGCTTTTCCAATACCATGCAATGTTAAGGAACGGCAGCACCCTTGGTAAGGAAAGTTTAATGTGGGTTTCAAGAATAGCAGTTTCAATTTTCTTCCTAATTCTAATCATTAGAGGGCACAGAGAGAAACACGTCCTCAGAGTGACTTTGTGAAGGTGATAAAGCTGCAGTTGCTGACAATCTAAAGGCGTCTAGCATTCCTTTTTTTAAACTCGATATAGAAATCATTCATCTCTTTTCTCTAGGTAGCTCTGGTTCAATACTATGGTGTGAAAGCATTATACTTCACAACCTTTAGCTGGTTTGTCATTGATCAGTGTCATTAATATATCTGTATATGACACACAGGACAAATTAATATAAATTTGAGCCTCGGTGACTTTATCTTGTTAGGGAAGAAGGAGAGTGGATAAAGGGAAGGGAAGAGGGGAAGCTGGATACAAAATAGAAAATATTGCACCTAGATCTAATGCTTTTAACCTTTCTTGTCTGCCTCTTTGATGTGAATATATACACAAATTTGGTTTCTCTTTTAAACATGGTCAGTTCAATCTGGTAAATTTCCCACTTGGGAAAATTCCTGCTGGGAGTGGGGGAGCTAACTTTGATTATTCAGTACCTGCATTTTATAATTCTAAAAATCACATATTTAATTTCATTATTTATCTTAAAGCTCAAACAGATTAAAAAAAAACTAGGAATAGAAATATATCGATATTTCTCCCAAACATTACACCTTAAAAGAATGAGTACTTGATCACAAAGGTCAGAATAAATACCAGAAAGTACTTTATAATCATTATCTAACTAGTTTGCTATTCTTGGCTAACTGACCTGATACAAGATTATTTTCTTTTATAACTACCAGGCCATACCATGCTTAGGCAAAATTACAAAATAGGCAAATTTGTCTTATGCATATCCAGGCCTTTTGGCACAATCTTTCCCTTTTCAGAACATCCAGGTGTCAATTGCCGTATTTTTTTTTTTCCTTTCGGTAGTCAAGGAAGTGCCACAACAGAGCCTCCTACAGACTTGCCATTCCTGGGCAATGAATCAAGTCTCAGTGTTTCCCTTCACCTTGTTTTCCTTCATACCCCAATGAAAAGGCTCATTTGCTCAGGATAAATGATCCTAGATGATATCTGGAGGAAAACAGTTGATTAAACATTTAACCTTAAAGTATAAATAACTTATAAATGACTTAGTGGTATTATATAGAAGGGTTTGAAAGAGAATCAGTGTGGTATAGTCAGTAAGTGGTGGATCTGAAGTAAGGAGGACCTAGATTCCGATGTGATTTCTGATTTGCTTTTCTACTATCGATAAGTCCTTTAACCTGTATTGACTTATTTATTTATCTTTATTGTTTTGTTGTCATTCGGTCATTTTTAGTTATCTCCAACTTTCATGATCGCATTTAGGGTTTTTTGGCAAAGACGCTGGAACAGTTTGTCATTTTCTCCTCCAGCTCATTTTGCAGATGAGGAAACTGAAGCAAAGGGGGTTAAGTGACTTGCCCAGGGTCGCAGAGCTGGTAAGTGTCTGAGGCTGGGTTTGGACTCAGGAAAATCAGTCTTCCTGACTCCAGGCCTTGCACTCTATCCACTGTGCCAACTAGCTGCCCCTTACTTGTCTCTAAAATGGTATTACTAATAATACAAGGAATCTGAGGCAAACAAACATTGTTAAGTGACTTGCCCTGGCTCACACAGCTTGTAAGTATATGAGGCTGGATTTGAACTCAGGTTCAAGCTTAATGACACTTTATCAACTGTGCCACCTAGCTGCCCTAGGGAATAGTTTGTCAGGATATATTAGAAAGAGAGAAAGATTTTTGTTTTGTTTTGCTGAATACCTTAAGAGAATATCAACAGTATAGTTCCTCTATCCAAATTTTGATCGAGACCTACTACAGATAGGTCATCATTTGCTACCAGCTGTATATTAGAAATTGTTAGATGAAACTTTCTTGGATCCTGACTCATCAACTTTCTATACACATTGTTCTCTTGTTTGACAGAATCCAGATAACTTTTCTAAAGGCAATGGTAATTATTGAGTGCTGTCTTTCCAAGGACTTCACTATTTTTGAGACCTGGAGATTATGCAGCTTGTTTTAGCTTTAGAAATGCATTTTAGTTATATTATTGAGTAATCCTCTATGAGTTCTTCTTAACTTTGACTGTAGTTTGGTGGTAGACTACATTCTTCCAAATGCTCAGGCAACTGATGGACTAATTTTCAAGCTCCCTATCTTCTGATATTCTAAAACTCAGAGGAATGGACAAAATTTGCTATTGCCCAACATTGGTACTTAATGACATAATCACCCTGGAATTCTCAATGGCTTTGTTTGTGAAACATGAGGTCTCATGTTTAAGCTTTAGGGACCCCATGCATGCTTACCAGTCTGTGATGAATATGACTGTGAATCTCTTGGGCATGATTTGTTGTAGTTGTAGATTTCTTCATTCATGCCAGGTTGAGCACCTTCTGGTTCTAAAATTTGCAATGTTGATCTAAATGCATTCTGGAAGAGAAACCATACTCAGAGAAATACTTTTTCCATAATACTTTGATTACTACAGACATTTTCTGAGACCTCATTTATTCTACTGTATTAAGTTTTGTTTATTTTTTTTTTGCTTTTGCCACATTCAACCACTCTTCTTGGCAACTGTTTTTTACTCTTTTTTCCTAATCACCTGCATCAACTCTAAATAGATGTGTACAATATCCCTTTGATTCACTCATCAAAAAATACGATTATCAATATCATCACCACCATAACAATGATCATCTACTTCAGTGTTTACATTGATCCTTCACGCTTTCAGAAAATTTTAACTGTGCAATTTAAATTGATCACTAAACCAACCCCAGGGATCAGATGTTATTATCATTCCCATTTTACAGGTGAGGAAATTAAAATTGAGAAAAGTCATATGCCTTTCACATGGTCATTCAGCTAGTAATTAGGAAATGTATGTGAATAAAAAATAGAAGTTATCAACAAAAACAGTTTTTTTCTTAATAAAATGCTCTGGAAGATGTCTTGTAAGATGGAAAAGTGAAAAATTGCCTCAAGTTACAACTAATCACCACTACCTCAAAGCCATAAGCAATGCACCAAAAAAAAAGAGAAACAAAGAAGTGACAAGTTAATATTAGCAAGGGAAAAATGTGCAAAAGCCTACATTAATAGTGCTTAGTGATGCCTAGCATGTGCCAGGCACAGCCCACTACATAATTGTAAGATTGAGGCCCTTGAAGTTTACAAATTCTTGGGGTCAGGGCAGGAAAAATGGGAGACTACAGATGGGATTGTGGCCCCAAAACAAGGGCATCATTATAACACTGCAGATTATGAAATAGAAAAGAAAGGGCATGCAGTATTAAGGATGAATATACAAAAAGTTTTATTTTTAAAAAAGTGAAAGACTCTCAAAATAGGCAAAATGAACAACATTTTGGAAAGGGACACAATATACATAATTAGCATTACTGAAAGAAAGAAATTACTCAACCCCTCCAAAAGAACAGAAAAGCATTTCTATGAGACACACTAGTAATTACAATTGAGTAACTTCTAAAGATTCAAGAATGATTCCAAAGAATAATAAAACACAAAAAGAAGAATAAATAAGAAATGTAACTATCAAGGAAAAATTAATTAAGCCAAGTCATAGAGAATGTAGAACAAATGGCAGAGAAATGCCAAAACAGATTTTCTGAAAAAAGAAAATTCTCAGCTCTGGAGAGGAAAAAAATACTAAGGAAAAAAATATTAAAAAGACTTGAGATAGTTATAAGAAAAGGAAATTGAATTGAACACAAGATGCAATTTAAAAATGAAATTTTAAAGAACATTTTAGAGTCATTGTACATGTTCCAGAATATCCTAATTGAATTTAAAATGAAAACATGAATACTATACTTCAAGAAATCATACAGGAAATTGCCTAGTTCAACAGAATCCAAAGCACACCAATATAGAGAAACCACACATTTATCTCCTATATAAATATTATGGTCAAATATCAGAACTAGAGCATCAAATAACAAATATTACAGGCAAAGCATAAAAAGACATCCATCAAGATAAGTAAGTCATTCAGAATCATTTGTGACTACTAGTTTTTGAGAAATCAAAGGAAAAAATGGAATATGAGATTGTGAAAAGCAAAGGAGATAGAATAGAAAAACAAAATAAAATAACCTTGTGATGAAAAAAACTGACTTTCAGCTAAAGAGATGAATTCAAGCCTTGACTAAACGAAAGTAGAGTGCGCAGGGGATTTGAGATGCAAACTCATTAAACTAAGCATAACAATGGTGAAAAAGGAACTTTAGAAAAAAATATGATATATCATGGTGTCATAGAATGAAAAGCTATTCTTTCCATTTTACCACATGTCAGTAAAATGTTTTATTTTGGCCATAGTTATAAGCTGAGGAATAGAGAAATACCTCTGGCACTTAAAAAAAAGATTAGCTATGAGAGTATAGGTTTATAATTATAAACCATTTTCTTAAGTGTTTATCGCACACAGAAAATCCATAGTCATACGGGGCTCACAACCAGTGAGACGATGACCTTGAGATAATTTGTTGTATTCCTAGATAGAGGACAGGAATTTGCTAATCTGCTCATCTGTCTTTGATTTCAAGGATATGAGAAGGTAGGGTAGACCCTGTCAGTTCGAATTTTGGCAGACATCTTTAACTGAGGTGTGATACTTCTATAAACAACTTTCCCTAAAATAAGCAATGGCTTATAAAATATGTTTTCATCAGTTTGTAAGGAGATAATTGTCAAACATATTACGAAAGCTCAAAATTGTTTCATTTCTGGTTCCACTCAGCACTAAGACTTCAGGTTTCTCTCTCTTTTTGTCTAAGAAGATGACATTTTGAGTAGTGCTTTTATAGTCCATTACAGTTGTGGACAATGTGCCATGTCCATCAAGGCAGAAAATTCCATTCTGTAAATGTTTTCAGATGCTAAAAGGAATAGCAGTTCAAGTACCTCAAATCTTTTGATTGTATATGAAGCAAATAAAACACTATGATCTCCCAATATTCCCAAGTTTTCACTCAGGTTGAATTTCCATTTGCATCTCACACTACTGGCTTGCTACTTTAAATTTCTATCTGTATCACAAGGAGTATTTCCAACTATAAGATGTGTACTGACCTTGCTGGGAACTACCAAAATTCTTTTTTGTCTTTTGGTTTCTCTCACCCAAGATCTGGGGTAACAGCAAACAAAACAAATTGAAGGGGTTAGAAATGACTACCTGTTTACGTGGAAATGGAGTTACGTACTAAAATGACATTAGCAATGTCAGGGAAAGGAAAATATAGGATTTTTCAATCTTCCATCATAATAGACTTCAAGCCCCCTTGTTACTCCCATTTTACTTTACCTCTACAGATGTCATGCACTAACCCATCTAAAATTCTGTTACATTCCACTCTCTGATATTTCTATGTTCCTCATTGATATTTTTGCTATTTTCCTTCCTTCTTAGCCATCGTCCACTGAATCCCATTCTATTTGTGCTTCTTGCATCTGATGTTGTCATGACTGTTACTTTGGAAGCCATGACTATATTAGAATGAAACCAGCTAAGCCACATGTCTCTGTATTAGTCAACACATTTTTGGCCCTTTTTTAAACTCACTTCATAGGTTTCCCTTGCTGATCCACAGAAAGGGTTACTTAGGCTGCTGCCAAACATTATCGTCCACCTTTTTCAACAAAATTTCCCCTGTTCTTGCCTATGAATTCTCTTTACCTCTTTTCTAACTTAGGGTTCAGGCAATGTGCCCTCTCTATGATCAACACAGTATAGCAGAGCTTACAGTTTCTTTACATAACTGAGGAAAAATACCAACCTCTTTTGATATGACTTTTCAACTCCCATAATATCCGTGGTAGGTTGCATCCAGATATGCATTTTTTCCTGAGGCTTTAATAAATTCCAAGCAACACTAGAAGGGAGAGACAAAGGTTAGGAGCATTTGACACCATTCAACCTATCACTTAAAATCCTATATTCCCCTAACCTTGCAGATAATAAGAACTGTGGTTAGCAGAACTAAGACATTTGTTTATAATATAAGAGCTATCCAACCTTCTTGTTTCTGCACAAAATTGAGAAGGATGATAGTTTGAAAAAAAAGGTGCCTTCCAAGGCTGAATATCCAAATTAAACTGTCTTTAATGATTTAGAACACTTTGTAACAACAATCAAAAACAATCTTCAAACTTAATCAACAAAAGAAAGAGGGTTTTTTTGAGCTTCCATTATACAGGATGACATAACAGTTTTGAAATTAATTCAACAAACATTTGTTAAGCAATTATTATATGCAAAACAATGTGTCAGACACCCCTGAATACTAGCATATAAAAAGGTAGGCAATCCTATTTTGCAGTAAACAAACAATCAACAAGGAAATACAGATTTTAATCAGGTCTCACCTCTAATTTTGGTCATAGAAAGAATTTGGTAGCATGATTTAACATTAAAATAGTAGAGATCAAGTAGCTTTGTGTTGTAGATGTATGAGTGTGTGTGTGTGTTTGCTCTATGTATGTGTTTCTGTATTTGTGCATGTGTGTGTGTACTCCTCCTGTGAGGAACGAAAAGTGAAAGGACACTGGCCGTCCTGCTGGCTACTCATCTTGAAGTTATTCACTACCTGTTTGCCTTTAACTCTACGTCTCAGTAAAGTCATCAAGGAGATTCCCACTAGGATAAGGATTCACAAATCCATGAACCATCACACAGTCATTCATTTCGCTTTTAACTGCCCTAGGCTAGTGAATATGTGTTAATATGGGTGAGTGATGGAAGATGAATATGGAGTCAATGTCACAGGCAGAAAGAAGAAAGGTTGAAGAAAGAAGGTGACTAAGAAAATGTAAACAGTCCTACAGCAGTGTAATGAACAGCAAAAAAAAAAATTGGAGGGGAAATATTTTTACATGATGATTAAAAAAAAGTAGGAACATGAGGTTGTGTATTCAGAGAGGTGTTTATGATGAAAAGTGAAGCCATAGTTTGAAAGGGTCTGAGTGGGAGTGGTACAGCCTGGCAGAAACCAACCAGGCCCCCATCTATTCTACCATTGAATTTGAATTATTGAGCCATTTTTATAAGAGCAAGGGAGCATCCTGAAGTGAATAATGGCCAAATAGATTGACATTTATGCTAGCAAACACTATTTCACACTTGGAGACACCTGTGAATAATTTTTTTTTTTCAGTAGTCAGTGAGTATATGCCATTTCAAAGGACAGGGCAAGCCATCTGTTCATTGGTTAGTATCATTGATCAGTGTTATCGAATTGTCAATGTTTTTCTGTCATTGTACTAAATCAGCTTTCTGGAAATAGATAAAATTAGCCTTGAAGCAAATAAATCAATTTTACTATGAACTCCTCAATTATGATATTTTGGAAATGACGGAAATGACTACAGATGTCTGTGTCTATATCTATGTTTAAATCTACACCTATCAATACCCCGGATCCAGAATGGCCCAATGCTATTTCCAAAATTAATACCTTGTTGCTTATGATACATCCTGATGTGGTAGGTTATTTTAAAAAGACATTAAGCCATATCAAGGCAGCTGGACCATGAAATAGGTCTCATTTTTGGAAAACTTTGTGTGTCTCCCCCAGAGATGCTCCATTTATGTTCTTTAGAGAAAGCTAACATGATCTTGAGTATGTTAAAAATGTGGACCTAAATTAAAAGTTTAGACTCATTTATTTCCAGCTACAGTGACTTGTATTTTCAAGCCTCTCTGCAATTTTACCTAGAGAATTGTGCAGTTTTCATAGCCTTGATTGGATGATGACCATCTTTCTCTTTTACTGTAGCCTATTGACCTTTCATATACTTCCTTTTTTCTAAACAACCAGAAGCAAAATCAACCCTGTCTATTAAACGAATAGTTAATTGCTTGAGTACGAATCTTTAAATATCTATGATGTTATTTCTCACTCTTCTTAAAATGTAATGAGCAACTAAGTTACATTCACTACACA
Source organism: Trichosurus vulpecula (assembly GCF_011100635.1). Classification (NCBI taxonomy): domain Eukaryota; kingdom Metazoa; phylum Chordata; class Mammalia; order Diprotodontia; family Phalangeridae; genus Trichosurus; species Trichosurus vulpecula. Next base: position 379,443,890 of record NC_050576.1, read on the forward strand.
TTATACACTAAATAATTGATAATCATTACTTAAAATATTCATCCATAATTTGTTATATCTGGTCCAGAGATTTAGAGTTTTAATGCGCATCACTTTTTTAAAGGTTTTGATTGCATGGCAGCATATTATGCATTTTGTAGTAAGAGTCTTGAAGTGATTTAGATCTCAGCTTGACTTAAAATGGTATACATGATTTAAAACTGTTTTTGAGTTCTTCCCAGGAGATAACTGATCATATTTTATAAGTGCCCCTAAACAACAACATAAGCAACAGGGTGCTTTCTTTGAATGTATTTATAATGCAAGTCATCTTAAACCATTGTGTGAAGAGGCTTTTTATTTTATTTATTTTTTTAAGTCTCAGAATGTTTCAAACCAACTGTATTCAGGAGCAAGTGATAAAACATTAATGAAAAGAGCTTCTGGAACATTCAAGGAAGGGAAATAGTCACTTCATTCTACATCAGACATTCAGAGAGATTAATCTGGAGCCCCTCTGCAGATATAGACAACTATAGTTCCTAATTATAGATATCCTTCCTAAGTCACTAGTGAAACAATCAACAAAGCCCAAGATTCATGGAGCCATGCTTGAAGCTCTATCTATTCCTGAACTTGAGCATGGTACCAAAAGTATGGAGTCACATATATCATTACTGTACTTGACTTTTGATTTGAATTCCAAGTAGTGCTTGTTAAAATTAGACAAGATGATATCACCTGCTGGTGATCATAGGAATGTGAGAAAATGGAGGGCTAGGAGGAGGACAGGAGCATTAGGCAGCAGATGCAAGTAGGTGAATGATTCCATTTCTGTCATAAACATCTGTCAGACCAAAGTGGTTTAGTCTGAGCAAATCATAGAACACGGTAGGAAAGACTTTCTCATTAGGTACAATTATGTAGATGTAGACAATTTGTTTCATTATGAAAATTCCTCCCCTCCCCACCCAGATACAATCATTGTATTTAAGTGACTGAGATGGTTGCCATTTCCTGCAAAACAGCCTTACATATGGGTTACAAAATAATCTGTCAAATCTATCAACCTGACAAAATTTCACAAGTCCTTCCCACATTTATCAATGTCATAGTGGTAATGTTTCACTAGCCTTTCCCACACTCATCAATGCCATAGTGAAATTGCAGTACACATAAGTGGCTCTAAGCAATAGAACACCAGGGTGGAAGTTCAGAATTTCAATTAAAAAAAGGTTGATAATTCTATTTCTCTTATGTCACAGTCATTTTCTTTCACCAAGGCTATAGTGCCACTTATTTATTTTTTTATAGAAGCAAGATTTGGTCCTATGCCAAAAATTATACAATAATCAATATTTATATTCCCAGAGAAATATTAATTTTACATAAATGAACACAGCATCTCATCTTTGCATTTGTTTCCTCTTTAAGTCTACAAGATGAGCCAATTCATTGGGTCTTGTAGCTAAAATGAACAGATAAAATGGGCAGAAGAGACTACCTGTCTCAGTTTTATTCCAGCACTGTTTTAGAAAGAGGGCTAAGTAGAACAATGACCAAAATAATCCAAAGAGAAACTTCAGTAAACTTCATAATCAACCAGAAGATTTAACATTGCCATCTACTTTAAGGCCTAATCTTCATACCATCCCCCAGTATTTTTATACTTCATCAATTTTCAAATATTCCCTTTTCTAATTTAAATGAATGAGGTTCCTAACACAGTCATTTTCCCCACATCCACATCTATAATTTCATTTTTGTCTCATATCTTGCCCCATTTGTGAGAAAGTTACTCCCTCTCCCTCATTATTTCATCAGCAGAACCTACTCTGTAACTATATGTATATATATATATATATATATATATATATATATATATATATATATATATATGTATGTGTGTGTGTGTGTGTGCATGTGTGTGCTTGTATTTAATGGCGGGAGTAGATTCCTAACCTATCTTTTATGTCCTATTGACCTTATTTCAATCTTAGATATTACGGATTTCTTAATTGAAATATTCGCTTTTTTTCCTTTTGTATAAAACAAGCACCTGATCATCATTTAGCCTTTTCAAGTTTTTCAAACTGGAATTTCTAGATTTCTCATTGTCTATTTTCTCAATATAAAGTTTGCATTTGTCTGAGGAATTTTTAAGACTACTTAGAAATCATTCAGTTTACTGAAGGTCCTTGTTTTCCCCATTTTACAGAATAGAATATTCTTCATTTTAAAGTTGGTCTTTTTCTTTTGTCTTGTTCTGTAGCTTATTTGAAACTTGCCTCTCCTTTTATATTATCTACACCAGGCCTGCCCAAAATGCAGCCCGCAAGCCTCATATGGCCCATATTGCAATTTATGCAGCTCACTTACAAGCCTAGAAATTACATAAATGCTTTAGTAAAGAAGCCAAGCGGAGCTACCACAGAGCTCTCACTAAAATGGCAAATCAAACTATACTGTCTATTGTTTCAATAAAAACCTAAGGTTGGACAGTCCTGATCTACACATATCTTTGATATAATCAAGAATGTAGACCCTTGACACTTGGAAGCATTGGCTTTTTGTGGTCACTGCCCTCAGCATACTAAATTTTAGATTTTTTAGAAGGTAATCCAGAGTTTCATAACCTCTGTTTAGGTTTCCTTTTGTCCTTATTTAAACCTTAGCTATGATTGAGTTTTAATGGAAATATTCTCCCTTATGCCACTGGATTCCCATGTGCTCTCTAGTTTGAAAATTTCTGAGCAGTTCACACATATTATTTCTTGAAATATAATATTTTTTTATTGTTTTAGTATAGCTCTCTGAAGAGCACAAGTTATCTCTCTTCACTTTTTTTCCCTATAAGACAGTTGTTTTACATTCCCCTTTAAAAAATGTCTCGTATCTGTAAGAGTTTAGACCTAACATGTTTTGAGTCCCTCATGTACATAAAAAGCCTATGTGTAAAGAGAAATTAATGCGTATTGATTTGTATAGATAATGTGTAGATGATCACAGTTTTCAATGGACCTGTGTGGCCCAAAGAAGTATAGAATAGACATCTCTACCCTCTTCTCTTTCTACCCTTCTTCAAGTGACACTCATTTCTGCCAGAAGGGGAAGCAGGAAATTGGGGACAGATGTCCTCAGAGAGAATGTATACTGGGCTAGGTGTATATCTCTCTACTCCCTTAAATATTGTTAGTCTAGGTCACATGATAGAGTTTAATCTACCCGCTGATTTCTTTCCCACTCTTAGTGTTAAAGGGCGAACCCATGCTTTATATTTAAGACTTAACTCCTTTCTTACATAATACCATTTCTACAATGTATGCACATGGCAAATAGCAAAGGAAAAAAAAACATTTATGCAAATTGGTAGCAAAAAAAGAAATCCGAGAAAGTATATATAGGAGGATATATACTAGACGATGCAGAGTGAAAAAAAATTCTTCCCTTTGTGACTGAGACAACTCATATCAACTGAGAGAGAGAGAGTTAATTCTAGATCTTACCCAAGGGAAAAAAAAAAACTCCCTGCAGTATCTAGTGTAGTAAGTAGTAAGCTGGGGATAGGGACATGATGGAGACTCCCAGAGGTGGAGTTCCTGAAGTGGAATTAACCTCTTCCATTTTCCTTCTCAAAGCTAGAAGCCGGAATCACTGGAAGAAAGTCAAAGCTTTAAGAGTTTTGAAGTCTTGAAGCTTGAAGAGTCCCAAAGAAGAATAAAAAAAGGTCTGAGCTGCCCCACTCTCATTTACTTCATTCTGCCCCTCATTCAGGACAGGGAATTCACCTTCACAAATGAGGAGTCACTTGCCAATAGTCTTTGAGACAAGGGTTACTTTGGAATGTTTTTCTTTTTAATCTGCTTGCTCAATGAAATTTTCTCAGTATTTCTACTAGCTTTGTAAATATTCTATCTTCTGTTCTACATTATTTGTTTTCCTTCAAAAGATATTCTCAGAAACTCTAATTCCATTTTTATCCTATGCTTCAATTCTTCGTTCATTTCTTTTAGTAGATTATTCATGTATCATTATCCTTGTTCAACATCCATTTTTTTCTAGTTTCTACTTGTAATTATGGTTGATTTTTTTCTAGAATTTTATGTTGTGGTTCCTTAGCCCACGATATTTTTTTTTAGTTTTACTAGGAAGTGTTCTATTGGTTTACCTAAATATCTGTGTTTGGCATGACTAATAATGGGATCTTTCTTTTTCGTTTCTTTCTCCACAGTTGTGTCTACAATTTTGTGGTTACTATAATTCCAGATGTTTGGTACAGGTCTGATGGTTTTATTTCAGGGCTGTAAACAGTTACATTGTACTCTTAGTCCTTAGTCTTGGCCTGGAGTAGGACAGCCAAAATACTTCTTTGTCTTGTCTCTTTCTATAATCTTGACCTCAAGACAAACAATGAAGTTCAAAAGGAGGCAGACAAGTCAGGGAATCAAGGTCTCTGTACCTTTCACTTTCATATAGTATTAAGTGGATTAACTGACCTTCTTTTAAAGCAGTCTCAGAGATCTTACTCCACCTGTAGTCTTGAACTAAGATGCCAAGCCAGAAAAGATACCTCCTGATTGCAACAGTATTATATGGGGCAACCATATGTTAGGACCACATAGTTTGAGATCTGACTGCATATATATATATATATATATATATATATATATATATATATATATGTAAAGAATGAATGTCCTGATCCTAATCTCTTTCTGCAGTCCTAAATGTGGTATGTGAGCTGGGATTGTTGTAAAATGTTTGCTATCCAGAGGTCCTGTGGGGGCGGAGCCAAGATGGCGGCTGGTAAGCAGGGAATAGTGTGAGCTCCGTACAGAGACCCACCAAAAACTTATAAAAAATGGCTCTGAACCAATTCTAGAACGGCAGAACCCACAAAACAGCAGAGGGAAGCAGGGCTCCAGCCCAGGACAGCCTGGATGGTCTCTGGGTGAGGTCTATCCCACACGGAGCTCGGAGCTGGGAGCTGGGAGCTGGGAACGGAGTGGAGCAGAGCCCAGCCTGAGCAGCGTGGACCATCCAGACCAGAAGCCGGGCGGAGGGGGCCCTAGCGCCCTGATTCAGTGAGCTGTGGCAGTTACGAGACTTCTCAACCCACAAACACCAAAGACAGTGGAGAAGGTTAGTGGGAAAAGCTGCGGGAGTGGAAGGAGTTCGTGGTTCGGCTTCCAGACCCAGGGGCAGCGGAGGTGGGGCAGCTACAGCTGTTGTTACTTCTGGCTCCAGGCCCACCTGGTGGGAGGAATTAAGTGGCGGATCAGAGCAGGGGTGCACAGCCTGCTGAAGATCTAAGCCCAGTTCGGGTTGGGGGTTCTTGGGGAAGGAGTAGTGCCGGTGTGGCAGAGCTGGCACCTCCCCTCCAAACGTGGAACATAGAACTCTGTAATCTACAAGCAGTCATACCCCACTGAAAAACTCAAGGGTCAAGTTAGTTGGTTGGGAATATGGCCAGGCAGCGAAAACGCACCCAGATTCACTCTCAGACTTTGCATTCTTTCTTTGCTGACAAAGAAGACCAAAACATACAGACAGAAGAAATTAATAAAGTCAAAGAGCCTACAACAGAAACCTCCAAGAAAAACAGGAACTGGTCCCAGGCCATGGAAGAGCTCAAAAAGGAGTTGGAAAAGCAAGTTAGAGAAGTAGAGGAAAAATTGGGAAAAGAAGTGAGAAGGATGCCAGAAAACCATGAAAAACAAGTCAATGACTTGCTAAAGGAGACCCAAAAAAATACTGAAAAATACACTGAAGAAAACAACACCTTAACAAACAGACTAACTCAAATGGCAAAAGAGCTCCAAAAAGCCAATGAGGAGAAGAATGCCTTGAAAGGCAGAATTAGCCAAATGGAAAAGGAGGTCCAAAAGATCACTGAAGAAAATACTACTTTAAAAATTAGATTGGAGCAAGTGGAAGCTAGTGACTTTATGAGAAATGAGGATATTATGAAACAGAACCAAAGGAATGAAAAAATGGAAGACAATGTGAAATATCTCCTTGGAAAAACCACTGACCTGGAAAATAGATCCGGGAGAGATAATTTAAAAATTATTGGACTACCTGAAAGCCGTGATCAAAAAAGAGCCTAGATACCATCTTTCAAGAAATTATCAAGGAGAACTGCCCTGATATTCTAGAGCCACAGGGCAAAATAGAAATTGAAAGAATCCATCCATCACCTCCTCAAATAGATCCCAAAAAGAAATCTCCTAGGAATATTGTCACCAAATTCCAGAGCTCCCAGATCAAGGAGAAAATACTGCAAGCAGCCAGAAAGAAACAATTTGAGTATTGTGGAAACCCAATCAGAATAACCCAAGATCTGGCAGCTTCTACATTAAGAGATCGAAGGGCTTGGAATGCGATATTCTGGAGGTCAATGGAGCTAGGATTAAAACCTAGAATCACCTACCCAGCAAAACTGAGTATCATGTTCCAAGGCAAAATATGGATTTTCAATAAAATAGAGGACTTTCAAACTTTCTCAGTGAAAAGACCAGAACTGAATAGAAAATTTGACTTTCAAACACAAGAATCAAGAGAAGCGTGAAAAGTTAATCAAGAAACGGAAATTGCAAGGGACTTACTAAAGTTGAACTGTTTTGTTTACATTCCTACGCGGAAAGATGATGTGTATGATTCATGAGACCTCAGTATCAGGGTAGTTGAAGGGAATATGCATATATATATGTTTATGTATATATATATAAGTGAATGTGTATGTATGTATAAAATGTTTGCTATCCTGTATTCCTGAGCTAGGTAATGGCCTAGACTGGAGCTATTTTGCTGCTTCTTACAGTCTTGTACAAGTTGGGGGAACTAAGGAAAAAGATTTTCTTGACAGGGAGACTAAGATGGGTGTTACTGATTTCTGAGACTTGTCTCTTTTTTTAAATTTTGGAACTGTGTTTCAGTCGGTAGGATAGGGTCTTCCTTTGCACTGGATCTCCTCTCACTTTCTCTATAACAAGGTTGCTAGCAGCTACTGAGTAAGACCAACAACACCAGCATGCAGAAGCTGCCAGCACAGATTCTTTGATTTGCTTTTCTAAGGAAAGCAACTTTAAGGGGTTAACAATCTTACTTTAATTAAACATACATATATCATTCACTTAGTTCAGGGGGAAAAGCCAGCACCCTGAACTTTATAGCAAATACAAACAGAAATTACAGAGACAATATAAATAGATTAAATCACAATATGTAGTTGTCAAGAAGAGAAGCACCAACATCTGGGTTTTCTTCAAAGCTGGGGGTGCTCCAGCAGCTACCCAGAGTCTCCACATCAACACTTCCAGTGAGTGAGAACCCCAAACAAAATGCTAACCTCTGAGCTTATATACCCTGTTCAGGGTCAAAGGGCATCACAAACATAGGACTCAAAGCCATGTAACCCAGGTTTTCCTAGTAAGGTAATGTAAGCAGGTCATCAAAGACTCCGGATTTAATCAAAGAAACAAAGGCCAGACTCATCAAAAGCACTTGATTACATAAGTGCTCCAAAAGAGAAAAGAGTAAAAAAAAAAGTCCCACCCTGCTTAACCTTACATTCTCCTCCTTTTCCTGCCTTCCCCCCCACCCTCCCTTTTCCTCACTTAATGTTGGGGAGGTTGTTGAGGGATCAGAAGGATAATTTCACTGGTCTTTCTCTTAGCTCATCTCTCTTTTCTATTTCTCCTAGAACTCTTGTTCATTTTTCCTGTTCTCTTAGTTCTGGAGTTAGCTGGGCTGGCCTGGAATCTTTAATATTTCCATTTTGACACAATTCTGCATATTTATTGCTATCTTTTTCTATTTGATACTTATTCATGATTTATTCATTAATTGATAATGTAATAAGTATTTTCTTAGGATTTTAAAAGAAATCTTCAGTTATAGCATTTTAAATATAGTAGTTGCTTACTAAATACTTGTTGAAACTAAAGTCTCCCTTTTGATACCATAAAAGTTACTGCATAGATGTGGTATTAGCTCAGAACTCAACTACTTTTGATTAGTTTCAGCAGTCTCTTTTGCAAAATTTGCACAGTCCAGGACAGAAAAACATTAGATTGATTTTTCTGAGCATGGAAATATATTTCTAAAACAACCTGGAATTATCAAGGAATCATTAAAAATAACCACTGTATCCCTGTTTAGATTTAATTGTTGAATGTAAAGTACTTTACTTGACTATTTGAAATAGCTAGTATCAAAAGGGAGACTTTAACAGTCATGAACTTATATGCCAGAATTATTCTTGGCTATGAGCTCAAAGCCATTGGAAACATTACCAAGAAACTTTTGACATGGTTGTAAAATAAAAACTAGTAAGAAAGTCCTTCTAGCTCAAGGTTCCCATAAATGCAGATCTATTAGCCTAGGGGAACATTTAGTTTCTACCTTCAGTCTTGGCAATGGCATGCTCTGATAATAGGTACATACAAAGGTTAACTAAGCCTGTGGAAAATGAGATGGGCTAGATAAATGATTGTGATCCTATTCAGGACAGAAGAATTAAATTTAATATTGTTTCCTTATCAAATCAAATATTTTGATCAAAGACTGTACCAAAAAATCAGTACCTGCTTGAGGAATGACCTGGAAATCCATAAAAATTGAATCAATGTAATCTTATGCTATTCCCCAAAACCTCCTCACTCTCTTCCTAAGTTCTCTATCTCAATAGATGGGAGGTTTTGAGCAAAGCAGAAAACAGAGAGGAATAAACTCGCCCAAGGTGATCCCCAGTGTCCTACAGAATGGCCTCTGAAATTGAGCACCTGAAATGAAGGATTCCCCCAGCATGTGTGAGGATTTACAAAATGCTATTTTCTGTTGCTATTTCTCCTAATTACATTGAAGCCTGTAATGTAACCTCTTCCTACCACCAACTTCTCTATTTCTGTTCCTGCTACCCCTTTTTTTGCAATTGGATCTCAAAGTTACTTTTTTATTTCTAACTCTTTTTATACATCCAATCAGTTATCAAATCTGCCTCTCTTTTGTCTCTCACATCTAAGTGTTTTCTCCCTATTTCTGTGGAAACTGTACTAGTTCACATACTCATTTTTTTCTCATCTGAATCAGTGTAATATTCTTCTAATTGAGCTTGTTGACTAAAATTTATTTTCTCTCCAAACATCCTTTCACAGTACTTGCTGAATAATACAATGCTCAGATTTTGTCCCTCTTATACTTAAAAACCTTTAATGGCTTCTTGTATAGCAAATAATTATAAATTATGTAGACATTCAATTTAGCTCAGAAGCATCCACTCATTTCTTTTATCAGGGTCTTAGATGGAGACACAGATAAAATGCTTATCAAATTTTCATAGGACACAGAACTGGAATAGCCAGCTAATACCTTGTTAGACATTCATGGGACCTAAATAAGCATAGCAATTAATGTAATCCAAACTTGGAATGGGCTTTCTTGGTATATTGTAGGTTCCCCATACCTATAAGTCTTTAAACAAAATCTATATGACCACTAGAGTGGTAGGAAGAAAGAGAGAAAGCAAGAGACAGACAAGCAGAAAGATAGAGACAGACATAGACATTCAGAGACAGTCAGAAAGACAGAGACAGAAATAGAGACAGAGACAGAGAGAGATAGAGTGTGATAGTTAATATCTATGTAACCAAAGTCCCATATAACCCAGCCCAAGCCTGATATCTCTTTCCCATACTAAATTTCTTATCCCTTTATTCTTTCTGTCCAATTGATATACTTGAAGGACAAAACACTTCTATTTCTACCTCCTTTGACTTTTACCAAAACAAATGAGGGAGATATACTTATTAGATTGTACTTTCAAAACCAGTAAGGACTTCTGTTCATCCAGTCCAACATTCTCATTTTAAAGTATCTTTTAGACAATTGGTATTTGTGTATGCACTTTTTTTCTACTCTAGAAGAGAATAATGCTGATCTGCATTCATAGAGACAGTTTCCTTCCCTGAAATTGCTTACACCATTTAAATCAAATGTATATAGTAAGAGGAAAAAAGTATCTTGGAAGACAAAAATATATCCTGTATTCTGTCTTTGTGTTTCTAGCATCTCACATAGTGACTTGAACACAGTAGGCTACTTTACAAATGTTTACCAAATTAAATCTTTGGTTCTTCCAATTCTGTAGCTGAGCAGGTTTGACAGATGGTACTCACTGCATTCTTTCAGATTTATTTTAATTTATTCATTTTAGCCAGACAAGCAGGGTCAAATGTGATAAAAAGACACTTCTTTTATTGTTGATGGAAATTGTTTGCAATAAACATAATTATTAGATTTTATATTTATATAGCACTTAACAGTTTATAAAACACTTTTACATGCATAATTCCATCTGATCCTCCATACAGTCCTGTGATAGTCATAATGGAGGAATTGTCTTCATTAAATAAGTAAGAATTAAAAGCCAGAGAGATTACATACTTTGTTCCAAACCACATAGGTTTTATTATTGCTGGAGAATCAATATGACCAATAGAAAGAGAAGAGATGTAGATTCATGTGATTTGAGTTCAGGTCATTGTTCTTCCATTTAATATTTGTTTCATTTGGACAAATCTCTTTAACTTGTTGAGCGTCATTTCCTTTATCTATTGTTTGGGGATGATCATGTTACCTGCAATAAGTACCTTCCCGATTTGGGAAGAAAATACATTTTAATATATAAAGTGATACACAAACATAAGTTATGACTACTGTACATGAAAGCTGATTTTCTTAGGCTAAATCATGATATGATTGGGGAATATCCATTCTTAGGGCAAAGAGATATGTCATCAATGCTAAACTTAGGGATATGAATGGACCCTATAAATTTAGCACAGAAAATTATTTAAAATTACTGAGTTCTGCACATCTCAGTCATTTCATCTCCAAATAGAAGCTGAGAGTTAGAGGCTTCTGTCATAGAAGAAATGGGAATTTGATGAATAAGCAGCAAAGATTCTTCAATATTACATACACACATATCAATGTATATATATATATATATATACATATATATGTGTATATAATATAGATGTGTGTGTATATATATATATATATATATATGTATGTATACACACACACATGATGATTAGTGTAATAATGAATTCTCTTCAGTGGCTACATGTATTCAAATATCCACTACTCAAAATTATAACTATGCTAATCATGGTAATGGTTTTCAGACTAATGGAAACGTGTAGTACAAATTCAAATAATTGCTTCAGATGATCTGTTTTTCACACTAATAGGCACCTTACTGTTCTCCATTATTCTGGGACAATGAATAGAAGATCTATACACATATGTATATATGCATGTAAATATGTGTGTATATATACACACATATACACATACACATACATACACACATGCACACACACACACGCGCGCACACACACACACTTTCAAGAAGGGATTGAGGAGTTGAATTCTGGGAGCCAAGATGGCAGAATTAGCAGTAAATCCCTGTGACTCTCTCATATCACCTCCAAATGACCATAAAATAGCAGCCCAAAACAAATCCTGGAACATTAGAACAAGCAAAAAGACAGGATGAAACGATATTTTAGCCCAAGAAATTTGTAAGATTGGCAAGAAAGGTCCATTTCACTCAGGTAAAAGAGGAGCACATTCAAGGACAGGAAGAATCCCAGCAAACCAGCAGCAAGTGTCACCTCAGTGAACCAGTGGTTGTTCCTGAGCCACAGTGTAGTGGGGCAGGCAAACGCCACCCCCTCCATGTTGTCTCTTAGTATAGCCAGGAGAACCCGTGGACACCAGCTACAAGAACCACCATGTGCTACAGTATAGCCCAGGGCAAACAAGCATCCTACAGTGGCCAGACCCCCACATTCTTCAGTCTAGCCCCGGGGAAAGGCAGAAACACCACACCAAGGCTCAATATATTCCAGACACCACCACTAGGATCTCAACTCATCACCTGGTAAGCTGCCAGACCTTATAGACTCCAGCAGTACCAGCTAGCCCCTACTCAACCACCTCAGCACAGCACCAGACATGAGGGTTCCCTGGGGGCCACAGGGCAACATCAGCACAGCACTAGGTAAAGAGCAAGGGCTTGCAGCCACTGGCATAAAAAGCATGAGATGGTGCCTCTTCTTTTCTGAATGAGGAGCTCAAATTTAAAGGAAAGGAAATAGCTCCCCCACCCCAAATAAAAAAAAATCTGAACATAGAAAGTTATTATATTGAGAAACTCAGAAGAGGACCACAATGTCAAAACACCTATGGGTAAACCCCGCCTCCCCAAAATGGGAAGTGGTCTCAATCCCAGAAAGAACTCATGGAAGAGCTTAAAAAGGAGCTTATAAATCAAAGAGAGGTAGAAGAAAAAAATGGGAAAAGAAATGAGAGTGACATAAGAGAATCATGAAAAAAGAATCAATAGGTTGGAAAACTGCTTAAAAAGTAGATAAAAAAGAAAACAACCCCTTAAGGAGGCAAATTGGCCAAATGAAAAAATACACAAGCTAACTGAGGGAAAGAACACCTTAAAAGTTAGAACTGTGGAGTAGACATCAAGAATCAATCAAACAAATTCTGAAGAATGAAAAAAATGGCAGAAAATGTAAAATACTCCACTGGAAAAACAACTGACCTAGAAAATAGATCCAGGAAAGACAGAATCAGAAGCATTGGACTACCTGAGAGCCACAATCAAAAGAAGGACCTGATATCAGAAATGGAGGGTGAAACGGGCATTGAAAGTATTCAATTATGACCTCAGAACAGAGATCCCAAAATAAAAACTGCAAAGAACATTATAGTCAAATTTCAGAACCATAATATTAAGTAAAAAAATATCACAAATTGTCAGAAAGAAACAATTCAGATATGAAGGAGTCACAATCAGGGTTACACAGGACTCAGCGGGGGTCATAGAACACAATATTTCAGAATGCAAAGGAGCCAGGACTACAACCAACAATCACGTACCCAGCAAAATTAAGTATAATGCATCAAGAAAAAAAGTGGTCATTCAACGAAGTAGAAGGATTTCAAGCTTCTGTAAGAAGACTAGAACTAAACCAAAAATTTGACCTCCACTATTAAGAGCCAAGAGAATCATAAACAGATAAAAAAGGGGAAAGAAAACATAAGGGACTCAATAGAGCTAAACGATTCAGGTTCCTACAAGGGAAGATAATACTTGCAATTATTAAAAATTATATCACTAATAGTACAGCTAGAAGTAATATGCATAGACAGAGGGTACGAGTATAAGACAAATTTAACATAACATTGTAAAAGTATTAAGCGATGAGAAAGAGTACTACAATGAGTGCAGAAGGAATAGTGAGGTAGAATGGGATAAATTATTTCACATAAAGAGGTATGAAAGACCTATTACAGTAGAGGGAAAAATGGGAGGGTAGGTGACATGCATCACTTGAACTTTACTCTCATCAGTATTGGCTGAAAGAGGGAATCATATACACAATCAGTTGAATACAGAACTTTACCTTATATGACAGGGAAGTATGAGATCAAGTAAAATGGAGGGTGGGGACTGACAGAGGGGAGGTCAGATCAGAGGAGGTGGTAGACAGATGTCAAACACTGGTGAGGAATGAAAGGGGGAAAGGAGAGAAGATAGTCAGGAGGAAGAAGAGGATTGAGATACACACATAGGTTGTAATCATAACTGTAACATGAATGGGATGAACTCTCCAATGAAGCAGATGTGGATGGCAGATAGGAGCCTGCATGTGGAAAAAAGGGGGTTCTAACAAACTACTTTGCATTTTGTAGAACTTGGCTCATTAAACAAATTTTTTTTAAAATTTTATTAGTAATAAGACTTCTCATACCCTAACATTTATTGCTTAAAAGAAGTGAAAAGAATTCATAGAGCAATTGGCATTTTCACTTCAGCCTGGGGACATAGGGAGTAGTAAAATATTTCTTATTGGGGGGTGGGGGGAAGGCAATGCAATTGGAGTTAAGTGACCTGCCCAAGGTGTGTAGTAGGTGTGTAGTAGGTGTTTCAACTGCCTGAGGCCAAATTTGAACTCAGGTCCTCCTAACACTAGGGCTGGTGCTCTACTCACTGTACCAACTAGCTACTCCAGTAAGACATTTCTAAAAGAAAAGTTGAGCTATTTTTTCAATGTGTAGAAGTTGCAAGTGAAGTAGGTTTTGGTTCAGAGTGGGGGGAAATGCTTCCAAGTGATTAGAGCTGTCCTGCCTCAGAAGATGGCAGATTTCCTATTAGAAGAGGTTTTCAAGCAGAGGCTGAATGGCTACTTTCCATGTGTGTCATGGAAAGGAATCCTTTTGAGCATATGGATTAGGCTGGGGTAATCTCTGAATTCTTTTCCAACTCTGAATATCTATGGATCTTCAATCTATTGCATCAGAGACAGTCATTATTCTAGTTGTTAAGAAGACCTTTCTGGCTGAAGAGCTAAAATGAAAAAAAAAAAAAGGAATAGGAGAGAGTGAATTTTGAAATGAATCATGGCAGCTACCCTAACTGTCAGGGAAGAGGCACTTCAAGAAGATGGCACAAAAAGAGAGCCATACAAAGAGTTTCTAGTGCTTTGCATTTTTTATTTTATTCTAAAATGCTACAAAGTACAGTGGACTCTAAAGTAGTAACTATATCTTGGGTAAAATTAAACCACAGGATCACAGATCTTCAGTTGGAAGGAGACCATAGTGATCATGTAATATAATCCAATCCTTTCATTTTACAGAAAGGCAAACCAAAGCCCAGAGACAAGAAACACCCAAGGACACAGAAACAATAAACAATAGATTTAGAAACTTGAAATAAGATTTGCTTCCAAAGCCAGTCCTCTTTCAATTTCACCATATTCTTGAGTTGTGTCTTTCCTACGGATGAGAAAATGAATAGATATGGGAAAAATAATGTGTTTCATGAGTCATCTGGTTCATCCATTTCTCATGACAGAATATTAAACTATTTGGAGACCCACCTCACCACTTTATCAATGCAGAAAACACCAAAGGAGCAAAGAGTCTCAACATTATCATGCCCATAACAGTAGAAGCCAAATTTGAAACTAAGTCTTCTGGATCAAAGTTTGTAGCAGTTCTCACTATAGCACACAATCTCTATGAAAATAAGAAAAAAATTTTCAAAATTATACACTGCTTTAAGTTTGGCAAAACTCTTAAAACAGAAATTCAGTTAGCCCTCACAACAGAGCTCGGAGTGAGATGCTTTTTTATGTAGAGGAGAAAATTGAGGAATACAGAGTATATAAGGGTCATAAATTGGTAAGTGTCTGAGACTGGATATTAGCAGAGGTCTTCTTAATTCCAAGTAGCACACTTTATATATTATACCATTTAACTACTTATAACTTGTTTACATCAATTCTATTATAATTAAACCACGCAATATTACAAATTTTATTTTTCTAACACCATGAAACACTATTGTAAATAAGAGGGCTTTTTATAATTTTTATATAATTTTAATATATTATAATTTAATATAATTTCAAAATAATTAAAATTTTATAAATGTATTTATTTTCACATTGTCAAAGGCAAATTTTACATTATATTTGAAGCTAGTGACTTTCAAAAATGAGTGTGTTTACTTCATGGTTTCCCAATACACTGGCATTGAAATTTAGCTATTTTATTCATTTATAGCAGATTATTTGAAAAAAAATCATCATTAAATGCATGGTTGGTATAGAATTTAAATAAATTATTATGTGACCGCTAGTTAATATATTTTAAATCTAAAATTATTAAAAACATGGGTATTTAAAAATTCATAAAAAATGTTTATAAATGAGTTCAAAGAGCACAACACTTCTTGACCTAAAGAGAAATATACGTAAAAACAAATTTAAAAGGCACATAAATTTCCATAGTAGGTTACTCAACTTAAGGATGATGATGTTCCCTTCACTGAGTAATGAGGCCCTCAAACTTATATATGCAACATAAATGGCATTATATGAATTATGAATATCAGAATTTTACTAGAGAAAGATGATAGATCTATCAAAATGATGAAAATATTACTGTCTAATAAGAGGAATTCATAATACCACATAAAAGTAGACCCTTCATAAATGCATTTTTGATGACTGCAAAAGAACATATGTAAAATCAATTTACATGCTTAGAAATATATTACTTTTTCCTTACCTGCAATGACTCTTTATTGGTTTTAATTGTGGGTATTCAGTTCTTTTTTCTTTATGTGTTTTTCCCTTTATCCTTAGATTGCCTCTCTAGGCCATTTGCATTTTTCCTCAGGTGTATAAAACTATTTATTTTTAATAGCTAAAACAGAATTCTGAGTGGAGTTCTTTTATATACCTTTGAAAACTGTATTAATAGGCAGAGCCAAGATGGTAGAGTAAAAGCACGGAATTGCTTAAGTTCTCCGCCAAGCCACTTCAAATACCTGTGAAAATGATTCTAAACAAATTCTATAGTTACAGAATCCACAAAATGACAGACTGATACAAATCTCCAGCCCAAGACAACCTTGCGGGTCGACAAGAAAAGTCAATCCCACCCAGCTGGGCCACACTAACAGAGAGAGGGCTGGAGCAGCCCTCAGGGGACAGAATCACTGGCACTTGTGTTGGTTTCCAGATTTCTCAACCCACAAATGCCAAAGGCAACATATAAGGTGCCAAGAAGTATCTCTGAAAACAGCTGGGCAAAACCCTTGAAGCTTGGGACAGTGCACTCTCCACTCTGGAAGCTTAGTCCTACCTGGACAAATAGTTGAAAAGTCAAGTAACTGAAAGGAAAAATGAGCAAAGAGCATAAAACATTCCAGACTACAGAATCTTAATTTGGTGACAAAGTTGTAATTCAAACTCTTGTGGAAATCAATGCTGAAAACGAAAAATTGATTTCCATAAGAGTTTGAATGACAAATTTTCTCCCCATTTCTACCCTCCCCACCACTCCAAGATGGCATATATTCTGATCGCCCCATTCCCCAGTCAGCCCTCCCTTCTGTCATTCCACTGTCCCCCATTCCCTATTCTATTACTTTCTTGTAGGGCAAGATAGATTTCTATGCCCCACTGCCTGTATATCTTATTTCCTAGTTGCATGTAAAAACTTTTTTTTGAACTCAATAGTTGATGATAAATCCATTATGAATTCTACTAGTAATACATTCTGATAGACTTATATAATTTTTAAGACTCAATCTTAATTTGGTTGTTTCATAAGGAAAAGATAGACAAATTTCATAATATTCTGGAAAACTATAAGATCTTATCAAGGTGTTTAAAAAATAATGAAATAAGCTTTTTTTCCCCCAATTTTAATTGAATAAGGGGGAAAATGTATTTTAGGACTCTTCTAGTTTTAGCATTGTAAATCTCTATCCTCTTTCCCATCTCCCCCAAACCCACATTCATGTACTTTCATTATCTTGTTTTTTTTTAATTCATTTATTTATTTAAAAATTCTTTTCTGTTTAAATTTTCTCCCTTCTTCCTACACCCTCCATCACCCACTGAGAAGGCAAACAATATGATCCCAATTATACATGTGAAATAATGCAAAACATATTTCCATGTTATCCATATTTCAAAAACAAAAACAAGAAAAATAAAGAAAGCAAGAAATTTATATTTCAGTTTGCACTCAGAGTTCATCATTTCTCTATCTGGAGGTGGATAGTATTTTTAATTGTGAGTATAACACAGTAGCCACATCTTTCACAGTTCATTGTTATTACTACATTGCTGTTACTGTGCATAATGATCTTCTGTTCTCATTTCACCTGGCATCAGTTCACATTGATTTTCCCATGGTTTTTTTTCCCTAAAACCATGCCTCTTATCCTTTCCCATAGCACAATGGTACTCCATCACTATCATATGCCACAACTTCTTTTGCTATTTCACAATTGATGAGCATCCCCAAAATTTCTAATTCTTTGCTACCAAAAAAGGACTACTATAAAATTTTGTATATATAGATCCTTTTTCCTTTTTCTTTCATCTCTTTGGGATGCAGACCTAGTAATGCTATTAATGAGTCAAAGGATATGCAAAGTTATAATTCCTTTTGGGCCTAGTCTTACATTATTCTCCAGAATAGTTGGACCAGTTTACTAGTCCACCAACAGGTTATTAGTGTACCGGCTTTTCTATAAACCCCTCCATCATTTGGTATTTCTGAAGTGCAAGGTGGTACTTCAGAATTGTTTTTTTTTCAGTTTTAGACATTTACTTTTTTTTCCTGTGGTAGCTTTTTTTTAAATTTAATTTATTTATTTAACATATTTAGTTTTCAGCATTGGTTTTCACAAGAGTTTGAATTACAAATTTTCTCCCATTTCTACCCTCCCACCACCCACTCCAAGATAGCATATATTCTGGTTGCCCTGTTCCCCAGTCAGCCCTCCCTTCTGTCACCCCACTCCCCTCCCATCCCCTTTTCCTTTCTTTTTTTGTAGGGCAAGCTAAATTTCTACTCCCCATTGCCTGTGTATCTTATTTTCTAGTTGCATGCAAAAAACTTTTTTTTTTTTGTTTTTGAACATCTGTTTTTAAAAACTTTCAGTTCCAAATTCTCCCCCCTCCTCCCTTCCCACCCACCCTCCCCAAGAAGTCAAGCAATTCAACATAGGTCACATGTGTATCATTATGTATAACCCTTCCACAATACCCATGTTGTGAAAGACTAACTATATTTTGCTCCTTCCCAACCCATCCCCCTTTATTGAATTTTCTCCCTTGACCCTGTCCCCTTTTGAAAGTGTTTGTTTTTGATTACCTCCACCCCCATATGCCCTCCCCTCCATCATCCCCCCCCCCTTTTTTATCTTCTTCCCTCTTCTGTCCTGTGGGGTAAGATACCCAATTGGGTATGTATGGTATTCCCTCCTCAGGCCAAATCTGATGAGAGCAAGATTCACTCATCCCCCCCTCACCTGCCCTCTCCCCTCCTCCCACAGAACTGCTTCCTCTTGCCACCTTTATGCGAGATAATCCACCCCATTTTATCTCTCCCTATCTCCCTCTCTCAATATGTTCCTCTCTCATCCCTTAATTTGATTTTTTTTTTTAGATATCTTCCTTTCATCTTCAACTCCCCCTGTGTCCACTCTCTCTCTCCCTCTCTCTCTCTATATATACACATAAATATATACATACATACACATTCACTTATATATATATGTATATGTGTGTGTGTGTATGTATATATATATATATATATATATATATGTATATATATATATACCTAAACATATATACATATACGCATATTCCCTTCAGCTACCCTAATACTGAGGTCTCATGAATCATACATGTTATCTTTCCATGTAGGAATGTAAACAAAACAGTTCAACTTTAGTAAGTCCCTTGCAATTTCTTTTTCTTGTTTGTTCTTTTTCTTGATTACCTTTTCATGCTTCTCTTGATTCTTGTGTTTGAAAGTCAAATTTTGTATTCAGCTCTGGTCTTTTCACTGAGAAAGCTTGAAAGTCCTCTGTTTTGTTAAAAATCTATATTTTGCCTTGGAGCATGATACTCATTTTTGCTGGGTAGGTGATTCTTGGTTTTAATCCTAGCTCCATTGACCTCCGGAATATCGTATTCCAAGCCCTTCGATCTCTTAATGTAGAAGGTGCCAGATCTTGGGTTATTCTGATTGGGTTTCCACAATACTCAAATTGTTTCTTTCTGGCTGCTTGCAGTATTTTCTCCTTGATCTGGGAGCTCTGGAATTTGGCGACAATATTTTTTGGGATCTATTTGAGGAGGCGATCAATGGATTCTTTCAATTTCTATTTTGCCCTATGGCTCTAGAATATCAGGGCAGTTCTCCTTGATAATTTCTTGAAAGATGATATCTAGGCTCTTTTTTTTGATCATATTTCTGAAGTGTAAGGTGGTACTTCAGAATTGTTTTAATTTGTATTTCTTTTATACATTGTGATTTAGAGAATTTTTATGTGACTATATACAACTTTGATCTCTTCTTCTGAGAACTGCCTGTTTAAATCCTTTGAAAATTGCCAATTTGGGAAATGGCTCTTATTTATATTAATTTGACTCAATTCTATACTCATCATATACTTAGGAAATGAGGTTTTAATAAGAGAAATTTGCTGTAAAAGTTTTTTTTTTCTAAAATATGACTTCATTATCTGTAGGACCTTTTAGTAAAATGTAGTTTTTATATCTTCTAATTAGGTCTATTTTTGGCTTTTCCTGCATCTGAGATCACAATTGCTACTCCTGTCTTTAGTTGTTGCTGTTTTTAAGTTCAACTAAAGCATATTTGCTTCTGCTCCAGCCCTTCATTTTAGTTCTGTGTTTGCTTTTCCTTTTCAAGTGCATCTCTTTTAAACCACATACTTTTGGATTCTGATTATTAATACATTCTGCTATTTGCTTCCATTTTATGGGTGATTGCATCACATTCCCAATTCACAGTTATGATTCCTAATTCTATATTTCCCTCCCTTCCATTTTCTTCTTCTTCTCACTTCTCATCCTGTCCCCTTTAAAAAGTCTCTTTTGCTTCTGACCCCTGCCTCCCTTCTTCCACTCTCCTTTTATCATTCTCTCGCCTTTCTCTTAATCCCTTTCCTTCTTCTATTTCTTTTTTAGGTAGGTTACAGCTATACACAAGTAAGTCCATGTTTGTGTGTGTGTGTGTGTGTGTGTGTAATTGAACCAATTCCAATGAAAGTAAAATTTAACCGTTGCACACCATTCCCCTCCACATTCTCTCCCAATGTAAAAGTTTCTCATTGCAAACTTCTTTTATGTGACCTCTCCCCCCTTCTCCCAGTACATCCATTTTCTCACCCCTTCTTTTCTGTGGAGTTCTTTCCAACATCATAGACTCACATCCATGCCCTCTGTCCATGTAATCTCTTTTAAGACAGTTGTCTTAATGATAAAGTTTGAGGGTTTACATGTGTCATCTTCCCATATAGGAATATAAACAGTTTAACTTTATTGAGTACTTTTTAATGCTTCTCTTGAGTTTTGTATTTGAATGTGATTTTTTTATTCAAATGTGGTCTTTCTATAAGAAATTCTTGAAAGTCCTCTATTTTATCAAATATCTGTTTTCCCCCTGAAGGATTATACTCAGTTTCTATGGGCAGGTTATTCTGGTTGTTATCCTAGCTCCTTTGCCTTCGGACATATTGTTCCAATATTGTTCTACTTCTTTAATATGAAAACCACTAAATAGTGTCTGATCCTGATTATGGTTCCATAATTTCTGAGTTATTTCTTTCTGGCTTCTTGCAGTATTTTCTCCTTGACTTGGGATCTTTGGAATTCGGCTGAAACATTGTTAGAAATTTCTATCTTGGCGTTCCTTTGAGGAGGTGATCAGTGGATTCTTTTAATTTCTGTTTTATTTTCTGAATCTAAGATATCAGGTAGTTTTCTTTATTTTTTTTTGTTGTTTTTGAGCACGTTGGAGTTAAGTGACTTGCCCAGCATCATACAGCTAATAAATGTCAAGTGTCTGATGCTGCATTTGAATTCAGGACCTCCATACTCCAGGGCCAGTGCTCTATCCAGAAAGCCACCTAGTTGCCCCATTTTAAATAATTTCTTGAAAGATGATGTCTAGAATTTTTCTTTGGTCATGGCTTTTGAGTAATCCAATAATTCTTAAATTATCTCCCCTTGGTCTATTTTCTAGGTAAGTTTATTTCATCTGATGAGATATTTAATATTTATTTCTTTTTTTCTCATTCTTTTCACTTTATTTTATTGTGTTTTGATGTCTCATGGAGTCACTAGCTTCCACTTGCTAAAGTCTAATTTTATAGAATTATTTTCTTTAGTATGATTTTGTTACTCTTTTTTTCCATTTGTTCTATCTATTTTTGTGCCTCTTTTGCCAAGCTGCTAACTCTTTTTCCCCCATAATTTTTTGTATCACTCTAATTTCTTTTCCCAATTTTGTACTCTATAGCTTTTATCTCTTTCTTTAAATCTTCTAGGATTTCTTGATGAGCTTGGGTCCAATTAGCATTTGTCTTTGAGGCTTTGTAGCTATTTTCTCATTGATGTTTTCATCTGAGTTTATGTCTTGGTCTTCCCTGCCATTGGAGTAGCTTTTTATGGTCAAATACGTTTCTTTTGTTGTTTGCTCAGTTTTTCTATTTCTTGACATTGAACTTTGGTTAAAGTTGGGCTGTACTCACCTAATGGTGGGAAGGTACTGTACCAAGCTTCAGGCTTTTTTGTGCTGCTGTTTTCAGAGCTAGTTCTGAGACTAAGTTGATGGTAGTTCCAAGGTATTTTTATGTGAGGAGAGGTTTTGTCACTGCACTCTGGTATTTAGCAGAATGGGTTCCTAGTCCCCTATAGCAACAAGCTCTAATGCTCCCTTTATGTTTAAACTGCAACCAAATTCACTGCTCCCTTGTGACCAATCACCAACACTTTTCTTCACTCTGGAAGTGCAACCATGGATGGACAATAGAGTTGCTAATCAGAGCCAGCTGTGCCCAGTACGATCAAAGGACCCCTTGTAATCTCTTTCTGACCAGTTATCCTGCCTCCTTACTGTTTATGGGCTAAGAACTTTTGTAGCTGCTGCTTCAGCTTTCATTACTGACACCGCATATGTGAGCTCCAGACAAGCTTCCACCCTCATGTCCCAAACTTCTTATGCAGACTTCCTAAGTTTTCTTAGGCTGAAAATGTTTCTCAAACTAACCTTTTAGTGGCTTTGTTGCTCCAGAATTTGGTTTGAGGCATTATTTTAAAGTTGTTTTTGAGGGGAATTTTGAGAGAGTTCATCTGGGTTGCCTCTAATTAAACATATATTTTTAGATGAAGACTGACAATGTGTAGGGAATAGATAAAGGCCATGTCTATACACCAGACAAAGTCACTTGAAAAATCCATATGGTTGGTCCACATGATTTTTCATTGGCAATTTGCAAGATTGATACTGATTGTTTCAGCCATATCAATTGTAAGATAATCTATATTCATCTTTCGGAACTACAGCAGTGAGCCATATGGATTATTTTTGCTGTGCTATATTTTATTTCTATACAGGATACCAACATGTTTAGAGTAAGAGATCACTGCTTCAACTGAATCTCAGTGAGATTATTATTGAAAATCATACATAGTATTCAGATGCCTAATCAAAAGACAAGTTAAAGAACTTCAGGCACATGATGTTAGAAGTGGGGCATTACTGCTAAAAGTGTATGTCATCTTTCTCTAAATGATCAGCAAACAGTTTGACAGCAAATGAGTGAGCAAACAATAGAGACATCTATTAAATAACAGAGAAAGATCTCAGATGCCCTTACATTTTCCCAGGCCAGAAATTCCAATGCCCTTTAGAGACTTGGATTGGAATACTTCCATTCCCTTGACTCAGTTATCCTTTGATCTCACTTTCTTGTTATAATATTTATAAAGCTATACAACATTGTGTGTGTGTGTGTGTGTGTGTGTGTGTGTGTGTGTGTGTGTGTACTCTCTAACTCAGCTTTCCTTAGATATCACACTGGTGGAAGTTAGCCCAGTTTCACAGACTTCTGCATACTGATCAGAATGCAGATGTGTCTATGTAATTTTGTTACTCTGAAGAAAATTTTCAGTTTCCCTGCAAACATTTGGCAAATTAAGAATTGGCATTACTATTTCAGTACTACACAGTTTTTAGTTAGTTTTGTTGAATGTGATAATTAAAAACAATCACCCAAGCATAATACAGAAAAGCAAATCTACTGGTACTGTACACTCCATCTAAATGTGAGTAGAATGGTGTCAGAAATGATTACACATGCATGTGTATATAAATATAATATGTAAACATATATTCTACAGTAAAAGCTTATTTACTTGGCATTACATGAACTGGTAAACCTGTAAAAATCAGCATTTTCAAGCTCACATATATAATGATAATTGACATTCAGACTGATGACACTGATATGCTATAGTTGATGAAGTGTTTTGTGAATCATAAAAAAGATGTAAATAATATTACATGTAGATTTATTTTCATGAGTCAATTTCAATGTATCAAACTTTTGCATCTCACAAAAAGCTATCTGTTAATCAACAGTATTCTCTCAGTGTCAATATATGTCTGTAAGTCACTTAATTCCGCAATCTAAGATAATAAAAATTTCAGGTGAATTGAACAGCAAAGATTCAAGTTTCGTATGAGCAGGATATAGCATACTACTAGTGGTGTCTTGGATGTGAAAATAGTGAAAAAAGAATAACCAGGACATGTCATTTGATAAAAGTAATGGACAGCTAACATGTAGCATTCATATTGGTAAAGCATTAAAAGAAACACAGAAAAGTTTCTAGGGTTTTGGGCATATATAATAAGGAATATTTATGGGGGAAATGATAACTATATAGGATAAGAAAGCATGGATGGATTCTTACCTCTACGAATAGATTCAGTGCTGCCATTAATGAATTTAGAGAGAGATTAAAGTATTGACATAGATTTCTGACATCAAGTGCATTCTATTGTACTCAAATCTTTGACAATATGTAGTTCATATGTGTTTTATAGTAATACTAGACTAACTGATACATTTGGCTAAACATAATATCTAAATAACAACAATAAGAGCAATAAATTTGAAAGTTATTGAGATTTAATTACAATGAATGAATTAAAATTATTTTAGTGATTATTATGTTTCAGGCACTGTGTTAAGAATACAAATGCAAAAATATATCTCCCTAAAAGGGAGCACTAATATTCAGTTAGCACTAATAGAAAAAAATAAAGGCAAGGGATGTTGGTGTATAACTACTTCTCCTCTTTCTGAGAAGGGTGAGACTGGTGAATTGTATGAATTTGGTAGTTATGAGCCAAAGAAGGGCTAAAGCCAATTTCATCTGTCTGACACTATTTTCCTCCTTGGAGATAGAGTGGCATAAAACTTCTGTGCAAATCAGTAATAGAACATTTCCTCCAATCTTCATGGCCCTTCACACCTCTCTGTAATAGGCATCTTGAACAAGATTTTAAACAGCAATTTCTCTTGCCACCACAGTTTAGATACCAAGAATGCTAATGAGATTAAAACACAGTTATCATCAGAGTTAACCATTAGAGCTAAATAATCAAACACTTTCATTCAAAACATCTTCCCCTACTGCCCACTCTACTTGAGCAGAAAGGCTACATAGGCTTATCCACTGTCTTGAAACAGAACTCAACTATACTACCTCCTGTCCCTATTCCTGTTAGCAACAGATAGCAAAAAAAGCAATAAATTCTTTAGGCTGGGGCAGCTACTTTATACTACACCAGATCTCAGTGAGTATAAATATATCTCTGTTTTGGGACCAGAGATAACTGGATTAAGGCACCGGTGTTAAAAGCTGTGTGGGACTCCACTAAACTTGAAGACAGCTCAAACTTAAGCAAGAACTGGGACCAGTTCTATTCCCCTCAAAAAGCACCTAGGGTAGAGACAAAGTGACTAGTGGAATAAGAATTGTCTAGAATGGTAGGAGACTGAGATAACTTTGATGTCTAGACACCTAGGAAATCACCATCAAAAGGGAATGAGTCAGGGAATGAGCTATAGAGGAATAAATGTTTAAAAAAAAAGACTGGAATTACCTAAGATCTCAAAAGGAAGGATTTATAAATAAAAATGAATTTGAAAATAAGAAAGTAAACCAATAAAGAAGTATGAAATAAATAATAAAAAACTAAAAAAATGCCAAAACTTTAGACAATTAATTATTAATTAATTAGATTAATAAGAAAAAAGCACAACATTAAATCAAGAAAATAGAAAATAAATAATGTGAAACAAAAATAAAAACAGAGGAAATAAACAGAATTATCAGAACCTACACAACTGTGTGCTAGCAAAATGGAGAAGGTAAAAGAAATAGAGTAATAACTAAAAAACTTAACAAAAAATCAAACAGAGGGTTTAAGTAACCTAATCTTGGGAGTGGGGCCAAGATGGCAGAGTAAAGGCAGTGACTCAACTGAGCTCTTTCCCAAACCCCTCCAAATACCCTTTAAATATTACTCTAAACAAATTGTAAAGCAGCAGAACCTACAAAAAGAGAGAGTGAAACAAATTTCCAGCCCAAGACAATTTGGAAGGTCAGCCCACAGATAGTGAGGGTGATGAACAACTGGTCAGAAGGAGATTACAGGGGTCTTTTTGCTAGCACAGAGGCAGGACTCTTGCTTTGCCCATGCTTGGATCCAGGTCATAGTTCTGGGTGGCAGTCCGAGGATGAGGAAGAACACTAGCATACCAGAGCTTTCAGCAGCAGTAAAGGGGGAACCTTCCTCACAGTTCCAGGGCAGAAGAGAGTGTTTGTGGTTGCTCACAGAGAAGAGCACAGGCCATTAGAGGAGTAAACAACTCTCCTTAGATCATACCACCATGGAAGAATTGAAAACTTACAGGTCCCTAGGAGTATTTCTGAAAACAACAGCACAAAACCTCTAAAGTTTGGGTCAGTGCATCCTCCACCCTGGAAACAGAGCCCTACTTTAACAAAGAGTTAAGTCAACTAATAGGCTGGAAAAAAGAGTAAACAACAGGAAAAAAAATTCTGACTCTTGAAAATTACTATGGTGACAAGGAAGATCAAAACATACACTCAGAGGAAGATAACAAAGTCAAAGCTCCTACATACAAGCCTCCAAGAAAAACATGAATCGGTCTTAGGCCATAGAAGAGCTCAAAAGGGATTCTGAAAATGAAGTAAAAGGGGGTGGAGCCAAGATGACAGGATGAAAACAGGGACTAGCTTAACCTCTCCCCCAAATCCCTCCAAACACCTGTAAAAATGACTCTAAACAAATTCTAGAGATAAATAACCCATGAAATGATAGAGTGAAACAACTCTCCAGCCCAAGACAGCCTGGATGGTCCCTGAGAAGGTATTGCACCATCCTGAGAGCACAGCACAGCCAAGCCTGGGCTGCACTGGAAGAGATGAGACCTGATGGAACAGGCCTCAGAGCCCTGAATCACTGAACTGAAGCAGTTTCCAGACTTCTCAACCCACAAATGCCAAAAACAACTTAGCAGGTCAGTGGGAAAACTGTTGGACTACAGTCCAGCCATAGCCTCAGAGTAGTAGGGGTGGCTGCAGCAAAGGAGGCAGCAGCAAGAGTAGCAGTGGTGGTGGCTGCTTTGGGAGGGCAGCACCCACAGACAGTAGGGGGGAATCAGGAAGTTGATCAGAGTGGGAGTACAGGAATCTCTTTGCTGGCACTAAGGTAGCATTCTCTTGCTTTTCCCAGCTTGGATCTGGGTTGCAGTACTGGGTGGTGGTCCTTGGGGGAGGAGGAGTGCTGGTGTGGCACAGCTTATGATGGTTGAGGAGAGGGAGTCCTCTTGGTAGTTATGAGTCAGAAAAGAGTGCTTGCACTCACAGACCAGAGCACAGGCCAGGAGAGGAGTATCATACCACCTCAGAATAGAAGTAATTCTGAAAAAAGCAGTAAAAATCCCCTAAAGATTGGGACAAAGTACTCTCCAAACTGGAAGCTGTCATAACCGGCAAAGAGCTCAAAAGTCAAGTGATTGGCTTGTAAATTGAGCAGGCAGCATAAAAGGACTCAGACTATAGAATCTTTCTTTGGTGACAAGGAAGATCAAAACATAAAGCCAGAAGAAGTCAACAAAGTCAAAGATCCTACATTAAAAGCCTCTAAGAAAAATGTGAATTAGTTTCAGGAATGGAGGAGCTGAAAAAGGATTTGTAAAAGCAAGTAAGAGAAGTAGAGGAAAAATTGGAAAGAGAAATGAGAGTGATGCAAGAAAATTAAGAAAAACAAGACAACAGCTCACTAAAGGAGACCTGAAAAAGACTGAAGAAAATAACACCTTAAAAATAGACATAATGCTGAGTGAGCGGAGCAGAGCCAGGAGAACGTTGTGCACAGCCACAGATATATGGATTCCGTGAGGACCAACCCTGACATACTGCGCTTTTCTCAGCAACCTAAGGGGCAAGGAAAACTCCAGGGGACTCACGATGGAGAATGCTATCTTTATCGAGACAAAGAACTGCGAAGTTTGAATACAGACTGAGGCACACTACATGCTCGCCTTTTCTGCTTCTCTTTTGTTTTTGTTTTGGATTTTTTTTTTGGTTCTGTTTCTTCTTTCTCATGATTCATTCCATTGGTCAAAATTCTTCTCCATGACTTGACTAGTGCATAAATTAATTCAATGCCAAGTTATACATGACAGTTTTATGAGACTTCATGCCATCTTGGGGAGGGAGGAGGGAGGGAGGGGAGAAAAACTGGAACTCAAAACTATGTAGAACCGTGTGTGGTAAACTAAAAATAAATAAAGAAATTTATATTAAAAAAAATATAGCCATGGAAAAAAAATAGACTAACCCAAATAAGAAAAGAGCTCTGAAAAGCCAATGAGTAGAAGAATGCTTTAAAAGACAAAACAGACAAATGGAAAAGGAGTTCTAAAAGATCACTGAAGAAAATAGTGCTTTACATATTAGAACGTAGCCAGTGGAAGCTAATGACTTTATAAGAAATCTAGATATTATAAAACAGAACCAAAAGAATGAAAAAAATGGAAGACAATATCAAATATCTAATTGGAAAAACCACTGACGTGGAAAATAGATCCAGGAGAGATAATTTAAAAATTATTGGACTACCTGAAAGCCATAATTAAAAAAAAGAGCCTAGATATCCTCTTTCAAGAAATTATGAAGGAAATCTTCCCAATATTCCAGAACCAGAGGGTAAAATAGAAATTGAAAGAATTCACCCATCGCCTTCTGGAAAAGATCCCCAAAAGAAAACTCCTAGTAACATTGTAGCTAAATTCCAGAGCTCCCAGATCAAGGAGAAAATACTGCAAGCAGCCAGAAAGAAACAATTTAAGTATTGTGGAAACACAATGAGGATAACATAAGATCTAGCAGCTTCTACATTAAGGGGTGGAAGGGCTTGGGATATGATATTCGGGAGGCCAATGGAGCTAGGATTAAAACCAAGAATCACCTACCCAGGAAAACTGAGTATCACGCTCCAAGGCAAAATATGGATTTTCAATAAAAGAAAGGACTTTCAAGCTTTCTCAGTGAAAAGACCAGAGCCGAATAGAAAATTTGACTTTCAAACACAAGAATCAAGAGAAGCATGAAAAGGTAAACAAGAAAGGAACTCATAAGGGACTTACTTAAGTTGAATTGTTTTGTTTACATTCCTGCATGGAAAGAAGATGTGTGTAATTCATGAGACCTCAGTATTAGGGTAGCTGAAGGGAATATACATATACATATGTATGTATATATATATATATATATATATATACATATATATATATGTATATATATATATATATATATATATATATATATACATACACACACACACACACACACACACACACACACACAAACACAGAGGGCACAGGGTGAGTTGAACATGAAGGGATGTTATCTAAAAACATAAAATCAAATTAAGGGATGAGAAAGGAATATATTGAGAGAGGGAGAAAGGGAGAGATAGAATGAGGTAAATTACCTCCCATAAAAGTGGCAAGGAAAAGCAGTTCTGTAGGAAGGGAAGAGGGGGCAGGTGAGGGAATGAGTGAATCTTGTTATCATTAGATTTGGCCTGAGGAGGGAATAACATGCACAATCAATTGGGTATCTTACCCCACAGGAAAGAAGGAGGAAGGAGATAAAAAAGGGAGCATGATAAAAGGAAGGGCAGATAGTGGGAGGAGGTAATCAAAAGCAAACACTTTCAAAAAAGGTCAGGGTGAAGGGAGAAAATTGAATAAAGTGGGACAGGATAGGAAGGAACAAAATAATTAGCCTTTCACAGCATGAGTATTGTGGAAGGGTTTTACATAATGATATCCATGTGGCCTATGTTGAATTGCTTGCCTTCTTAGGGAGGGTGGGTTGGGTGGGAAGAGGGGAGAGAACTCAGTTTTAAAAGCAAATGTTCAAAAAAAAGTTTTTGCATGGAATGAGGAAATAAGATATACAGACAATGGGGCATAGAAATTTATCTTTCCCTACAAGAAAGTAAGGGAAAAGGGGATGGGGTGAGTGTGATGACAGAAGGGAGGGCTGACTGGGGAACGGGGCGGTTCAAATACATGACATCTTGGGGAAGTGGGGAGGGTAGAGATGGGGAGAAATTTTGTAATTCAAAGTCTTGTGGAAATGAGTGTTGAAAACTAAAATAAATTTTAAAAAATCAAAAAAGAATGAGGCAAGAAAAAGCTTGTTCATTGGAAGAGAAGACAGGGGAGGTAAGAGGAAGGCAGTGAACCTTATTCTCATCAGATTGGGCTTATAGAGGGAATCAAATACACACTCAATTGGGTATGGAAATCTATTTTACCCTACAGCAAAGTAGGGAGGAAGGGGATAAGAAAGGGTGGATGATAGAAAGGAGGGAAGATTTGAGGATCCTGTAATCAAAAACAAACACTTTTTGAAAAGGGAAAGGGTCAAAGGAGTGAGTCAAATAAATGGGGAGCAGGATAGGATAGAGGGAAATATAATTGTTCTTACACAACATGACTGCTATTGAAGTGTTTTGCATGAGTGCACATGTATAACCTATATTGAATTGTTTGCCTTCTTAATGAGGGTGGGTTGGGAGGGAGGAAGGGAGAGAATGTGGAACTCAAAGTTTAAAAAAAATGTTAAAAATTATTTTTACATGCAATTGAGAAATAAGTTATAAAGGAAATGTAGTATAGAAGTCTATCTTAGCCTACAGGAAAATAGAAGGGAAGAGGATAAGAGAAGGGGTGGGGTTGATAGAAGACAGGAAAGATTGGGGAAAAGGGCAATCAGAATGCACACCATCTTGGGGGAGGGTGAGAGGAGAGATAGGGAAAAAAATTAGAACTCAAAATTTTGTGAAAATGAATGTTAGAAACTAAAAATAAATAAAGTAATTAAAAAAAGACGTGCATGTACAAGATCAAAACTCAGTGGTGGAAAATTACAATGAACAAATATGCCTTGAAAGAGAAATAGGAGATTCCTATCCTACCCCTTTTTAGAGGTAAGAAGTCCACAAGCATTATATATTATGAATATCTTCAGACATTTTATGTATTGATTAAATTTGCTGATGTTTTCTTCCTTTTAGTCTTAAAATACTATTCATTATATGAGATGGCTCCCTGATAGGAGGAGGAGAGGATACAATGGGAAACTGGTTATTACAAAGAAAACCTTTATTCCTTAATATATTTCATTATCTTAGAAAATATGGGCATATAAATACGGTTATAGTATATAATAATTTTCTATTTTAAAGGTTAATTGTCATATTATTATTTAAATGAAATATATTTGAAATGTGAAATTATCTAGGATGCTAAATGCTTCTGTCATGTGGATAGAGATATATAGACATAGATAGATAGATAGATAGATAGATAGATAGATAGATAGACAGATAAATAGACAGATAGATATGTATGTAAAGGCATATAGGTATAGATAGATATACATGCATGTGTGTGTGTAGGGGGGGTATCCTAAACTTGAGCACCTTTTCTAATCAGTGTTTCAGCAACAAAGTCTTCTGGTAGCCATTTCCTTAGAATTACTATGAGAACTGTCGTTAGGTAGATTGCCAATGAATAATGATTCTTCTGTGTTAAATGTCATTGTTATAATTTGTCATAGTTTCTTTCACATTCAGAACAAAAGTAGTTGGATTTTATGCATTTAAATTCATTTGTAAGTGAAATTTAATATCTAGCATTGAATAAGATGATGAAGAATAGTCTGTAGCTCTATATAAATGCATTGGTTTGCAAAAGACTGTCTTTAAAAATAATCTTGGTAAAATGATTTTTGCCATTGCATTAATTGATATCAGTTTTCAATTGTTGACTTGCTTCAAATATATTTTTATCCACTTTAAAAAATGATCATTCAACTTAAAAATAGAGGTAAAATGCCTTCACACATGTAGGTGAGGGCACATAGTTCTAACTTTCTATATTTAACTTTATAAGCCTTTTGCTGGGTTAGAAATAAGTATTGCAGCTTTGAACAATTTGTGCTTCTTTAGATTGAGTGTTTCTCATACTATGGGTCAGGAACCTTGGCCACTGGGTCACAGAAGAGTTTCAAGTGGGTCAAAGAGGCTGTTGCTGAAAAACTGGGCATAGCTAATTAGCACAGCCACTTCCTTACAAGAAACCAGATGTCAACACTCTGCACTGCCCACTTCACCTCCTTCTCCACTGTCACCATTACCTGACCTTCATGCCCTTCTAGCCCCTTATCTTCCACTTACCTTCCTAAGTCCCAACCCTAGTAAAGACGGGCCAAAGCTGTTGGTAAAACTTGATTATTTTAAATGGCATAGCAACGAAAAAAAGTGATATTCTCTCTTTATCCTTATGACTTATGTATGAATATTTTAATTTATCTTTGTTTTTTCCTCTAACATGTTAACAAGGCTTTTAATTTTACTGGATGGACAATGCATTAAAAATAATTTTGTTCCAGACCAATATCCTCTGTTTCTTTACCTTTGTACTTGGAATCATTACTTTTGATTTCAAGGTGACAGTATATCTACTTACCCATTGTCTTCTCTCCTTTTATTTCTCTGAATACACAGAGCAACCTTGTTAAGATGAAATTTAGATATCAAGTGACAGAATTGGTTTTGGTGTTCAGTGCTATTTCACTGCTTTTCAGCAGTAAACCCAAAACTTATTTGACTAAATTAATATTTCCACTAAATGAAAACAGATTTCTTTCCATTAGAATCACAAAAGAAGGTGAAAAGAATATATTTCAAAAGTATTTAAAAATCCAATCTTAGTAAAGATGTAAAAGGAAAAATACAAGTATTAATATAATCACAGATTAGTGAATTCCTTTTCAACAGTTATGCCTTAGAATAAGTAATCTCTATAGCTGAATTCATCCAAAAGAATAAACAGATGAGACCGTGTATCTCTAAATAAACTGGATGAATTCCTTGGAAGTTATCCAACACAGTAAAGTGAGCATAATGATGGAAAGAAATTTGTGACATTTAAAATACTGTTTGCTTTGCTTAACTTTTTTTCTGTAGACCTAAGTGTAATGTGGACAGATTCTTTGGAAACTCTTATTAGTCTTCAGAAGATGAGCTCTATCAGGGCAAGCAGGCCAAGGGATGCAGAAATGATGATATAGAGACTTCACATGACCAATTGGAAAGTATAATATTTTGAATCTGTTTCAAGGATATAATTGAGAACTGACTGATTCTTAGTAGAGAGGTACAGTAGTCTAGTGAAAGACACAGAGAAAGAGAAAGAGACAGACAGACAGACAGAGGCAGGCAGAGACAGAGAGTAAAACAGAGAATTGAAAAGATTTGCATCCATGTATTGAATTAACTTTTTGCTAGTCACTCAAAGTGAGAACCTGTAAAGACCTTAGTTTAAAAGGACCTAGTTCTCCCACTGCATCCTGGACCATCTCCAGTCATCCTGATGAATATCTAGTCACTGGACCCAGATAGCTCTGGAGAACAAAGCGAGCTTAGTGACTTTTCACAGCCCTCCCTCACTCATATCAAAGTCAATTGCAGAGGGGCGGAGCCAAGATGGCGGCTGGTAAGCACGGACTAGAGTGAGCTCCGTACCCAAGTCCCTCCAAAAACCTATAAAAATGGCTCTGAACCAATTCTAGAACGGCAGAACCCACAGAACAGCAGAGGGAAGCAGGGCTCCAGCCCAGGACAGCCCGGATGGTCTCTGGGTGAGCTCTATTCCACACGGAGCTGGGAGCTGGGAGCTGGGAGCTGGGAACGGAGTGGAGCAGAGTCCAGCCTGAGCGGCGTGGACGATCCAGACCGGAAGCCGGGCGGAGGGGGCCCTAGCGCCCTGAATATGTGAGCTGCGGCAGTTACCAGACCCCTCGACCCACAAACACCAAAGACTGCGGAGAAGGTTAGTGGGAAAAGCTGCGGGAGTGGAAGGAGTTCGCGGTTCGGCTTCCAGCCCTGGGGGCAGCGGAGGGGGGGCAGCTACAGCTGTTGTTACTTCCGGCTCCAGGCCCACCTGGTGGGAGGAATTAAGTGGCGGATCGCAGCAGGGGTGCACAGCCTGCCGAAGATCTGAGCCCAGTCTGGACTGGGGGTCCTTGGGGAAGGAGGAGTGCGGCTCTGACAGAGCTGGCACCTCCCCCCCAAACGTAGAACATAGAACTCTGTAATCTACAAGCAGTCATACCCCACTGAAAAACTCAAGGGTCAAGTTAGTTAGTTGGGAATATGGCCAGGACGCGAAAACGCGCCCAGATTCAGTCTCAGACTTTGGATTCTTTCTTTGGTGACAAAGAAGACCAAAACATACAGCCTAAAGAAGACAACAAAGTCATAGAGCCTACAACCAAAGCCTCCAAGAAAAACATGAACTGGCCCCAGACCATAGAAGAACTCAAAAAGGATTTGGAAAAGCAAGTTAGAGAAGTAGAGGAAAAATTGGGAAGAGAAATAAGAAGGATGCGAGAAAACCATGAAAAACAAGTCAATGACTTGCTAAAGGAGACCCAAAAAAATACTGAAAAATACACTGAAGAAAACAACACCTTACAAAATAGACTAACTCAAATGGCAAAAGAGCTCCAAAAAGCCAATGAGGAGAAGAATTCCTTGAAAGGCAGAATTAGCCAAATGGAAAAGGAGGTCCAAAAGACCACTGAAGAAAATACTACTTTAAAAATTAGATTGGAGCAAGTGGAAGCTAGTGACTTTATGAGAAATCAGGATATTATAAAACAGAACCAGAGGAATGAAAAAATGGAAGACAATGTGAAATATCTCCTTGGAAAAACCACTGACCTGGAAAATAGATCCAGGAGAGATAATTTAAAAATTATTGGACTACCTGAAAGCCATGATCAAAAAAAGAGCCTAGATACCATCTTACAGGAAATTATCAAGGAGAACTGCCCTGATATTCTAGAGCCACAGGGCAAAATAGAAATTGAAAGAATCCATCGATCGCCTCTGCAAATAGATCCCAAAAAGAAATCTCCTAGGAATATTGTTGCCAAATTCCAGAGCTCCCAGATCAAGGAGAAAATACTGCAAGCAGCCAGAAAGAAACAATTTGAGTATTGTGGAAACCTAATCAGAATAACCCAAGATCTGGCAGCTTCTACATTAAGAGATCGAAGGGCTTGGAATGCGATATTCCGGAGGTCAATGGAGCTAGGATTAAAACCTAGAATCACCTACCCAGCAAAACTGAGTATCATGTTCCAAGGCAAAATATGGACTTTCAATAAAATAGAGGACTTTCAAGCTTTCTCAATGAAAAGACCAGAACTGAATAGAAAATTTGACTTTCAAACACAAGAATCAAGAGAAGCATGAAAAGATAATCAAGAAACGGAAATTGCAAGGGACTTACTAAAGTTGAACTGTTTTGTTTACATTCCTACATGGAAAGATGATGAGTATGATTCATGAGACCTCAGTATTAGGGTAGTTGAAGGGAATATGCATATATATGTGCATATATATATATATATATATATATATATATATATGTTTAAGTATATATATAAGTGAATGTGTATGTATGTATGTATCTATGTGTATATGTATGTATGTGTATGTATGTGTATATATATATATATATATATATATGTAAAAGAGAGAGAGCAGACACAGGGTGAGTTGAGGATGAAGGGAAGATATCTAAAAGAAATAAAATGAAATTAAGGGATGAGAGAGTAACATACTGAGAGAGGGAGATAGGGAGAGATAGAATGGGGTGGATTATCTCGCATAAAGGTGGCAAGAGGAAGCAGTTCTATGGGAGGAGGGGAGAGGGCAGGTGAGGGGGGAATGAGTGAACCTTGCTCTCATCAGATTTGGCCTGAGGGGGAATACCATACATACTCAGTTGGGTATCTTACCCCACAGGAAAGAAGAGGGAGGAAGATAAAAAAAAAAAAAAATAAAAGGTGGGGGGATGATGGAGTGGAGGACAGATGGGGGTGGAGGTAATCAAAACAAACACTTTGGAAAGGGGACAGGGTCAAGGGAGAAAATTCAATAAAGCGGGATGGGTTGGGAAGGAGCAAAATGTAGTTAGCCTTTCACAACATGAGTATTGTGGAAGGGTTATACATAATAATACATGTGTGGCCTAGGTTGAATTGCTCAACTTCTTAGGGAGGGTGGGTGGGAAGGGAAGAGGGAAGGGAATTTGGAACTCAAAGTTTTAAAATCAGATGTTCAAAAACAAAAAAACTTTTTGTATGCAACTAAAAAATAAGATACACAGGCAATGGGGCGTAGAAATTTATCTTGCCCTACAAGAAAGGAAGGGAAAAGGGGATGAGAGGGGAGGGGGGTGATAGAGGGGAGGGCTGACTGGGGAACAGGGCAACCACAATATACGCCATCTTGGAGTGGGGGGGAGGGCAGAAATGGGGAGAAAATTTGTAATTCAAACTGTTGTGAAAATCAATGCTGAAAACCAAATATGTTAAAGAAATAAATTGCATTTAAAAAAAAAAAAAAAAGTCAATTGCATCATCTCCCTGATGTCATGGTCCTCTTCAAGAATGAAGGATACATCACTACTACCTGTGAGTAGTCCAAGCTGCCTGAATGGGGACCCAGCTGGCCAGTTCCAGTTGGGCAACTCAGCTCCTCCTCCTCTCCCCTCTTCTCCCCTCCCTCCCTTCTCTCTACTCCTTCCCTTACCTCAGGGTGTTCTGCCCAAAGGAAGGTAAATTTTGATGGCCAAAAGCTACTTAGTTAACTTGGAGTTACTCACTAGATTTCTTTCTCAAAGACGAGGTCATAAACTCAATTCACTCTGGATCTCATGGATCGGACAACAATAGATCCCTTCCCAAGCACCACTTAATGGTCATTTTGGGGGCCCTCCTGGCTTTCAGTGAACGTCAATAGTAACTGTTTCCCTTTTGGGATATTTTTTTTTATTAAAGGGGCCATCCCTTGACTCACTTCTTAAAGAGGCCTATTCAGTGCATGGGTGTTACCTCACTCAAAGCGAGAACCTGAAAAGACCTTAGCTTAAAAGGGCCAAAGTGTCCCACTGCATCCTGGGCCATCGCCAGTCCTCCTGATGAATATCTGGCCACTGGACACGCATGGCTCTGGAGGAGAAAGTGAGGCACAGTGTTACTTTATTCACATCAAAGCTAATTGCAAGTCATGTAATCATCTCCCTGATGTCATAGTCCTTTTTGAGAAGGAAGGACAAACCACACACAACATATTTGAGACAAACCACTTAATAATTTTTAACTTTAAATTCCTTGGGGAAAATGCAAAGTGGAAATTATGTAGGTTTTGCTTACTTAACAGAGAATAATCTTTTGAGATCATTGATTTTGTGGTAGAAAAGGAATTTAAAAGTCATCTAGTCCAACCTACATCTTTTAAAGATGAGAAAAATGAATCCAAGAGACTGGTCACATAGACATAAAGTAGCACAGTCAAGATTTGATAACATGATTTCTCATTCCAAATCCAGGACTTTTTGTCCTTCACTCATACTTCAATAGTTAAATATGATAACTAACTCCAGAATGCTATATAACTCTAAATTAATAGTAGTTATGGTAGTAGTAATAATAGTGATGGTACGCATGGAGTATTCAGGGAGGACCAGCCATTGTGGTGTGAGGTCTTACTGAGTCCTTTTCAGGACTGCTCATCTACCTTTGGTATCTACCTGTTGTCCTGTTCTCATCTGTGGCTCCAAGAAGCTATAGCAGTGGCTATATGTGGCCACTGGACCCAGATGGCTCTGGAGGAGAAAATGAGGTTGGTGACTTTGCACAACCTTCCCTTACTCAAATCAAAGTCAATTGTAAGTCATGTCATCATCTCCCTGATGTCATTGACCTTTTTGAGAATGAAGGACAAACCACACACAACATATTTTAGACAAACCACTTAACAATTCTTAACTTTAAATTCCTTATGGAAAATGCGAAATGGAAATTATGTAGGTTTTGTGTACTTGATGGAGAATAATCTTTTGGGGATATCTTTGGATAATAATCTTTGGAGAATAATCTTTATATCACCAAGAAGCAGTGCAGTGACGACACCCCGATAAAACCATTTTAGTCAATGGGCTTATCTAGGTCGAGAGTAACCAACAAGCCTCAGACCCATTGTTAAGGTAGGGTGATATCGACCCAAAGTATGTGAAGCGAGCAAGTGAAGACATCACCCCGTGATGTCATTGGTCATTTATGAAAATGAAATATCAACGACAACAATTTGCCAAGCACTGTGATAACAGCAGTGTATGGTAAAGGATGCAAGCAGCTCATAATCTGATGGGGAAGAGACATGTGTTTTGCATATGTACAAACAAGATACATTCAGAATAGGAAAAAAAAAGTAAAAGAAGATAGTCACTAGTATTAAAACATGGGCTCCTTTTAAAAAAAATTTTTGCTCATTTTATAAATTGAGGTCTGATCCTGGGGCACTGGGGGCACTGTCCCAAGTTTCTTGCCTGGGGGCAAGGGACCTGGTTCTGGCTTTGCATGCTGGGGCCTCAGGTGCTGGTGGCTTTCTCACTGTTCTGGGCTGGCCCAGTCACTTCTGTTGTTGCCTGGGTTCTGGGGCTGGCAATTTGCCTTCTGCACTGGAGCTTGAGGCCTCACGCTGGCCTGCTGTGCCACTGGCCTGCTGAGCCAGGAACGTAGGGCCTTGTTTGCTAATCTATGCTGTGGCTAAGAGTTTCCCTCTGTCTTAACGAGACATCACCTGACCTGGGCTGCGTTCCCCTTTCACCTAACTGAGACAGACTTTTCCTGAAGTCCTTCCAGGTTATCTTAATCCAGAGAATTGTTTCACTCCATCTTTTTGTAGGTTCTGTCACTCCAGAATCCACATAGAGGCCTGATTTAACGTTATTTCCAAAGGAAACTGGGGAGAGCTCAGGCAACTTTCTGGCTTCTCTCCACCACCTTGGCTCTGGATACTAATGCATTGTTGGTGGCGTTGTGAACTTATTCAACCATTCTGGAGAACAATTTGGAACTATACTCAAAGGGCTATAACATTATACCTACCCTTTGATCCAGCAATACCATTACTAGGTCTATATCCCAAAGACATCAGAAAAAGGGGGAAAGGACCCTCATGTACAAAAATATTTATAGCAGATCTTTTTGTGGTGGCCAAGAATTGGAAATTGAGGGGATGTCCATTAATTGGGGAATGGCTGAGCAAGTTGTGGTATATGAATGTAATGGAATACTATTGTACTAAAAGAAATGATGAGCAGGTGGACTTCAGAAAAATTTGGAAAGACTTATATGAACGGATGCTGAGTGAAGTGAGCAAAACAAGAACATTGTACACAGTAACAGCACCATTGTGCAGTGATCAACTATGATAGATTTAATTTTTTTTCAGCAATACAATGCAATACAATTCCAAAAGACTCATGACAGAAATGTTGCCCATATCCAGAGAAAGAACTATGTATTCTTAATGCAGATTTAAGCATACTATTTTCACTTTTTTTCTTTCTCACGATTTTTCCCTTTTGTTTGGATTCATCTTTCACAAAATGACCAATATGAAAATATGTTTAACA
The DNA here is from genome assembly GCF_011100635.1 of Trichosurus vulpecula. Lineage (NCBI taxonomy): Eukaryota > Metazoa > Chordata > Mammalia > Diprotodontia > Phalangeridae > Trichosurus > Trichosurus vulpecula. The sequence continues at coordinate 379,483,482 of NC_050576.1, forward strand.
TGATTGTACAAGTATAATGTATATCAGATTGCATGTGGTCTTATGATGGGGGACACTAAGGAGGGAAGGAAAAAAAATTGGAACTCAAAACCTTACCAAAATGAATCTTTACATGTAATTGGGGGAAGCATATTGATAAGTGCAAAAAAAAGAATAGTTAAGAAAAGAGAGGAAAAAATGTTCTTTAGTCCCACTCCTTAAATAATTAGAAATATAAAGATGAACAAATTTTTCCTCATTCACTTCTGGCGATTTCTGTTCATATATTTCAAGACATTTTATACATTAGTTTTATGTTGATATTTATTTCAATTCAATTAAATATAAGCCAGATATTTCCAGAGGTTCCAAATTTCTTCTTCATAGGCCAAAAGCAACCTGCCAAAATACTGAGATGGAATCAAATGAAAATATAATTGGGAAATGTTTAACAAAATAAATAAAAATATAATTTCAACATTGATAATATTAGCTATTATTCAAGTCAGTATATGGCCCACAACATTCCATTTCTGTTTTAATTTCGTATCTTTGTTTTATAAGAATTTCAGATTTCACTAAATGATCTGAGTACTATGCTAGTGGCTATTCTTTCCCAGGTAATCTTAAATAAGTAGGATACTTCTGTAAGCTTGACTGGTTGTTGCTGTAATCTTTACAAGTTTTCTGTTCAAGTCAACATTACTATTACTACTACTACTACTGCTGTTCATCCTTTATTTTCGAAACAGAGCAGTAACATCATGAGGGATACATTGATTTGCTGTCTGAGTTGGATTTAAGTGAGGCAGAGTTGTTCAAGATTGTCAGCCTCATCCACTCTTCAAGAGTCATAGAAGCCTGCTGGCAGAATAAAATTTAGTGGCCAATGATGCACTGGATGACCTTGGCATCTTTTATGACTGACCAAGCTCTGAGTGTTCCACAGAGCCTGCTTCAGTCATTTTTGGAACAAACTGTTCTCATTCCCTTATTCCAGTGGGGGACCTCTTCACATATTTGGGGTAGACACTCCCCTAACTCACCAACAGGTATGAGGTCTATCTGTTACCATCAGTGTGTTAGCCTGTCTACCTTGATTGTTCTCCCAGGGAGTGGCTACTGCACATGCTACAATTTCTTGGAGACACAGGTAAAAATTGGGTGACAGGTAGATGCAAAGATGGATGAGCAGCCTTGAAGAAGGCTCAGCAAGCCCTCACACCAGAGAGTCACTGATTCTTAATAAATGTTTATTCTGGCTGACTGTTATTTTTGAAGGCAACTCTTTTCTTATATGTGGAGATAGAAATGCGTCTTAGAAGCAGACTGCTCCAATCATCTCATTTTATCGGTAAGGGAATTGAATCCCAGTGAGGTTGTGTTTTACTCAAGGTCAGAAAGGTATTAAATGGTGGAAGAAGGATTTGAAAACAAGATCCTCTGACTCCAAATCCAGCTCTCATTTCTCTTAACCAATCTGCCCTGCCTCTTTCTCCAGGGTAGTTTTTTTTGTCAGCCAAAATCTCTAAAATTATATCTTAGATGGATTCCGAAATTTAAAATAAGGTAATTAGAAGGGAAAAAAAACAATTTATAATAAATGAAACTATGAAAACGTTTTCTTCCTCGATCTAAGAAAGTCATTTAATAGTATGCAATTCAAATAATAAGTTCATCTATTCATGCATCTGTAGAACATTTTATTCTTTACTCATATGGAAAGATAGTATTAACCCTCAACTTCCAACCCTATGATGGTTATATAACTTATACAATTGTATTCACACTAAGTCAGTAATTGTAATGTAGTGAAACTTTGACATAAAAAGTGAAATGAAGATGAGTCTAGTTATAATGTATGAATGGATTGGAAGGAGAAGAGATTGGAGATAGGACATGACATAAGGTGGATCTGAACTATGGCAATGGGATAATCTTCAATTATGGATTCTGAAGGCAGTGGGTATTAAGTCCATCTAACTTTTCTATCACCATTAGCAATTATATTATTTAAAATAATACACATTTTTATTAAGGTAATTTTTGAAGGCTTTTAAAAGGAAAATTTTAGCATTTCCTTAAATAATCGTTTCAATTTTAACTAACCTACTCATCAGGAATTCCTTCTTCAAGTGTTAAACTAAAATCTCAGAATTGGAGCTGAATTTAAAGGTCATTTTGTCTAACTGGTACCTTTAAACTATAACCTACTCTATAACATGATAATAACTGGTCATCTAGACCTTGTCTGAACACTTACAATTATAAGATTCACTATATAACAATGCAGGCTATTTTATGCTTTAAAGCTCAAAATGTATAGTAAAACAAATAATTGTTTTCCTGATATTTCTACCAACTGTGTCTAGTTTTACCCCTATGGAGCAAGCAATCAGGTTTAATCCATCTTTAATATGCCAGTGTTTAAAATATGTAAACACAGTGAGCATAGGAGATATAGGTGTATGTGTATAGGCATATATATGCATAGATGTGCTAATGTAACTATATATTTTCAAAATATTTCCTCAATTTTTTCTACTTTGATTTAAATTATTTCAGCACAACTAGTTTGTGAGTGTGTATGTGTATATAGTCATGTTTTCTTGTTTTTCAGTCATTTTTCAGTTGTGTTTGACTCTTTGTGACCCCATCTGGGGTTTTCTTGGCAAAGATACTGGAATGGTTTGCCATTTCCTTCTCCATCTCATTTTACAGACGAGGAACTGAAGAAAATTTCTTTTTTAGTCATGTTTACTTATCTCTATAATGATTCCACCTGCCATACTTGCTATCCTTGTAACACTGGGTGAGGAACTACCCTTCAGAATTTTTTTTTCATTTGTAAATAGAAGGAGAGAGTAATAAGTAGGCTCTCGGGTTCCTCCTAGCATTATATCTGAGATGTAGGATTTCTGATCATGTATGTTTCCTTAATGAATAAACTACAAAAAGTAATTTTCTACATATGTATTTATAGTCATGTTTCTATACTATATAAAGACAGCTTGGCTATTAGATAGAAAAGTGTGCTTGAAACCAAGAAGACCTGGGTTCAAATTCTTCCCCTGAGTGGCTGTAAAAGTATGAGTAAATTACTTAAAGTCTCTTATTTCAGAGAAAATTCCCACTTGCATGCATAGAGGGAACTTTCTGACCAGGGACACTTATATGCCAATGAAATCACAGTTCCTGTTCCTATCCTTATCTGAAGTTTTTGTTTTGGTTTTGTTTTGTCCCCCAATTTAAATAGCATGCTTTCAATGAACCAGGGAAACTGTCCAAGGGGAATGACATTGAGTAAGGCTTTGAAAGGGATTGTAGCTTATCTTGTTTTTTAAAAGCACTTTGTAATACAAATATTATCATTTCCATTTAAAGATTATGAAACTTAGAACTGTTTTTTACCCTATTGTTTTTCTTCTTTATTCAAATATCAACTTCTATAATTACTATGACTCATAGAGATAGTGATCTATCAGATAATCATATTTATCAGAGATAGTAATTATAAAAGTTGATTTTTTAATAAAGACCTTTTGACAAATTCTAATACCTTTAATAAGGATCACACATCATTATAAATACATAATCCATTACTTTATAAGTGAAGATAATCCTTCCTCCTCCTACTAATAAATATTACAATCCCTCCATAACCTTTCCTTGTGTTTCTTTGGTCTATACACATACATATATACATACATACATACTGTATTGGTAATTAAGGTGGGACATTTTTGCTGCTTTAGAATGGTAAATCAATTAAGTTTCTTTGATTGAGTCTTACTAGGTGCAAAGCTCTAGGCAAACACCCTTTTGCTAGCTAAGTGTAAAGCCCCAGGCTCACACCCTTTGCTGGTTAGGTGTGAATCCTTTGAGCCCTGAACAGAGTCTAAAAGTTCAAAGGTTGGCTTTCTGTCTGTGGCTCTCAGTTACTGGAAGATTGGTGTGGGACTCTGGGTAAGCCATTGTTAAGAGCTCCCCGGCTTGTAAACCCAGATGTTCATGCTTTCCTGGTAACTATGAATTGTGATTTGGTCTGTTTATATTGTGTATGTTTGTAATTTGTTTGTATTTGCTCTGAAGTTCAGGGTGCTGGCTTTTCCTCCTGAACTAAATGAATGCTATTTGTATGCTTGATTAAAGTGAGATTGTTAACCCCTTAATGTTACTTTCCTTAGTAAAGCAGATCAAAGAACCTGTGGTAGAAGCTCTTGTTGCTGGTCTTGTTGGGTCTTACACCCCAAAACAGCTGCTAGCCGAATTGTTGTTACACATACATACATACATCCATCCATACTGTAACCAGAATGGCCTTTGTTTTCTTTGAATGACTCAGCTTGCCTCATTGAGCTTCCCTGGACACTGGGGCTTGCTCTTCCGGGACAGGAAGCCCAGCGACCATGCCAGGAGTCAGAGAACTTCCTGTGTGATGAGTCATGGGGCTGGCTGAGTGGAGGTGTGTTAACCCAGTCTATGCTAGGGGGAGGGGCCAAGTCAAGAACCAATCGGCCCTGGTCATTCAGGCAATGCTTAATGATGTCAAAAACTCTATAAGAGGGGAGAGGACAGCTTGAAGACCCCTTTTTCCTTTTCCGGTTGGAGCCAGAGATGCCTACAGCCAAAGCTGAACTGCCGGTAGCAGAGCTGACCCGCGTGGAGCAAGGAGTGCTGAGCCAGGACTGGAGGGCAGTGGGTAATCTTCTTACCGTAGAAGGGAAGCATGTATACGATTTTGCCTTATACTATCTTGCTTCTCTGTGGCCTCCTGGTTACCCTTGTGAGGCAGACTTATTGGGCCTGGAAGCTTTTGATGAAAATATCAAAATGGGGACGCTGGTTTGTGGGCTTGTTACTGTGGAGTGTAAATACATGCTTTAGTTCTCCTGCCTTCTGCCTAGAGAATTCCTTATATCCTGCGGTTCCGAACCATTCAGGCACATATGAGATTCTCTTTGAAATCATAAATTCTGCCTTCCTAATATACATACACACACACATACATGGATACTTGAGTATATACATATAAATATATGCATACACATTGGAGAAGGGATGTGGGGATATAGCTATGTACTTATGGATATAGGTACAAATATGAATACAGAAAAAGATTGATATAGATAATATAATAACAGATATAGATGGATGTAGATTTATATATAGTTATAGAGTATGAATATATGATGGCAAACTATTTAGTAATTAATTTCTCTACATTTAGCTAGATTGGTCCTCGATAAGATACATAAACTGTCACAGGTTCGTACTCAAAATTTTCCAGGTTCTTTTGTCCACAATATTTTGTGAATATAAGGTTTAACATATTCTTCTAGAGATAACCATGGAACAGTAGACACAAAATTGTAATTGTAATCAGGAAAACCTTATCCCAAATTAAGGCTCTGATATGGACTAGGTTTGTGACCCTAGTCAGGTGGTTTAACCACTCTGACCCTCACTTTTGTCACCTATAAAAGTAATATAGTAGATCCTATCTGATAGTGTATCTTTGAGTATTAAATGATATAGTATATGTACAGTTATTTACTCTCTTTAAAGCATTGTTAGAATGGAAGCTATTATTATTATTATTAAGATATTATTATTATTAATATCATTGTGTTTAGTCCTTTTTCAGTCATGTTTGACTCTTCATGACTCCATGTGGGATTTTCTTGAGAAAGATACTGGCATGATTAGCCATTTCCTTCTCTAGCACATTTTCCAGATGAGGAACTGAGGTTAACAGGGTTAAGTGACTTGCCCAGTCTGAAGCCATATTTAAACTCAGAAAGAAGAATTTTCCTAACACCAAACCCAGCACTGTAACCACTGCACCACCCAGCTATTGTAAAACTGCTAAATTCACCTCCACACCATGACAAAACATCAGAGTAGGTAATACTAGGGACATCAAGATCATGTTTTTCTTTTTTCCATATGTCACAGGAAGTTCATTAATCAAAAGAGAATGGAAATACCTTCCTCACTCAAAGGGCTTTTTGCAAGGATCCAGAGAAACTCATAATAGAGAAAATGAGGCAGTAGAAGTGGGAACACATTGAGAAAGGCGAAAGCTCCACAAATGTGCAATGTATTATCACCACTACTGTATCATGTCCCTATTTTCTCTCTCCAAAGCCCCTTTCCTTTCCAGAGGACAATGACCAGAAATTCTTCCTCTCAGGGTACAGCAGTTCCTGAGTAATGAGATCACTGGGAAATCTGCATTCATAAACTTCTAAGTTTTTAGAATCATCTTTGATCCAGATTCATAGATGAAGGCTTGAAATCCAAACCCTCTTAGATTGTGCCAAAATCAATCTTGGCTCCTAAAAACTTTTCTTATTGATGTTTTATTTCCTTAGATACAGGTAGGAGCCACAAGTAAACAACCTTCTCTGTTTTCTCTGATCTCAAGCTTTCATTTAGGACAAGATGTTGGTTTCAATTTTTTTTAAATTCTTGAACATACTTTAAATTATTCCTTCAAATTCAAACTATTGCAAATTTCCATACTCTGCAAAAAGTCACAACTGCGCTCAAACTAAAAACACAGGTAGTATCTCTTCTCTGCTTTCTAACTTGAATTCTCTTCTAGAAGTTAATTCTCATTAGAGTAGGGGAAAAGGGAGTGTTAGAAGGTCAAATTATGTCATCTGCTTCTTATTTGTTAGTAGTTAATCCACAGCATATCTAATTTTTCTTGGCATAAGAGGCTGAACCCAAACATCACTATCAAATTTCTGAACATTGTCCTACCCACCTTCATGTATAAGTACGAAAAGCCTCCCACACTGCTTTTTCCCACATAATATAATTTATTGAGCACTCCTTCCCTTTTATATATGTTTCTATTATATATAGCTTGCAATTTTGTATTCATGTTTTCCTCATTTCTTCTGGTTCATTCCCCTTTAATCTCATTACTTAGTGGGTAATAACAAATGAATCTTTCGGTAAGAGTTAATAGTGAGTCAACAACACTTATTTCAAATCCACTGGGTGGAAAACAATGTGGGAAAAAGAATAAAGATTAACTAGTGATAACAAAGTGATATAGAGCTTTTAAGTTTACAAACCGGTATGCTGATAAATGTTTAACAACCAGTTATCGAGGTAGATACATCTTTGAGTTTAATCTGCATTATTAACATTTTCTTCATCATTTTCTTAAGTTTAAACAATCAGAAAAATAATAAATCGTGACTGATTTGTTGTGTTTCCCAATTCTGAGGTGTAAATGCTCACATAGAAAATTTAACAACCGGCTTTCAGAGTCAGTGTCAGCTATGTGTGCCAGTACATAGCTATATATACACAGAGCACTTTCCACATCATGATCTTGTGAGATAGTGTAAAAATTTCACTTCCATTTTACAGATGAGAAAATTGATAAGCTCTCATTTTACAAATGATCCAGTGGTACTAACTAGCAAGAACTAGAACACAAACCCATTTCTTTTGTCTCAACAGAGGACTAGCACTTCTTCTTCTGTACTTCATTGCCAACACAAACACCTTTGATATTTGCATTTACAGCCCAGAGGGTGGTATATAAACTTATCACATCTGACCCCTAGTCATATTGGCTAGATGACTTTAATGAATTTCCCTTCACTACCTAAAATGAATATGGAACACATATGTTTGCAAAATAAATACACGCAACATAAAAAGAATGAATTATCCTTGAAGTCCATACCAAAGATACAGGATCCCGACTCTAGAATTTCAAGAAAACAGAGACAACTTAATTCAATGTCCTCACTTTTAAGATGAGGAAACTGAGGAGGTAAGGTTGGATGCTACTTCCTCAGAGTCAGAGTAGCAGTACCCAGGAATCTGAATTCAGGTTTTGTGGGTGCTAAGTTCAGTGCTGTTTTGCTTATATAACACCATCTCCTTACTAAATAGGGCATTGTCTTCAAACATTAGGAAAAACGCTAGTCAGTTACTGAAGCAACTCTCCAAGGGATCTTATGCATTGTTTGAGATATGGAAGGCCACATGTGTGTTTTAAGAGACTGACTCCAGGCAATACCATGCGTTTAATCATTATTTGTAGTTGTGATAATCACAGGCTTACCTGATCTTATTTTTTTCTTTTGAACCGAATGTGGTGATCAAGATATGGAGTGCCTTTGGAAGTCCATTAGAATTTATTTTGCTTTGGAAAGATCCATTAGAGATATTTCAGTTGCCCTTTAGGGACCCAGAAGAATTTTGTATGGAATTCTAATGATTTATCCTGAGTAAACAGACATCTGGAGAGATTTGTTTAGATCTCCAGTTGTATTGCCTTTGGTTGATGGGAATTACGGAAGAATCACCCAGAACAATTTGGTTTTTGATTTGAAGGTAAAAAAGGTGATTTCCTTTTGAACCCAGACAATTTACCACTGTAGGTGAGAGGTCTAAATGTTTTGGGTGCTACCTAGTTTGGCATTAGAGTTTCTCTGAAAAAGAGAAGTTCAGATTTTGGATTTTCTATTTTTCCTCTTTTTGATAGTTATTGGTTTTTTCTTTGATTTCCATTTGCCTCTCCTACTCCCCACCCCTTTTTTTTACTATGTTTGGGACAGGTCTTTGTTAAATACTACATTTTTCTGATCAACTGTATAAAATGCTACTTGTTGAATTCATACCATTTTGTATTCAGTAGATAATTTTTTATATCTGCCCATAAAGGTAGGGATGTAATCTCTGTAACATGACTATTTTGAGACTCTTGTTTATCAATAGGGAAACAAAAAGATGGATCTTAAATCTGTTTGGGACACCCGGTGAATTTTCTGAAGAATTGCAGATATGAATGGAAACAGCAAAAATATGCATCCCATCCAATTTGCTGAGGTCTGCAAATTTTTAAGAGGAAAAGTGTTATAAGGGAGTTAGTCTTGTCCATGAAGTATGCACAGATATTATCTGTCTGCTGCCAGTCCAACACCTGAAACTTCAGAAGCTGTATTCAGCCATAATGAATCGGGATTAGTATTATGTGATGATGAAAAGCCTTCTAATTAGATTCAGAGACAGGACTGATGATGCAGGAAAGGCTGAGCCAAAATTAAGTATGTTTACAAAATGTTCAAATGGCCAATCTCTCACTCCCTTCCCTGGTGACTTTCAATTGAGTAGGAACACTCTGAGATGCCTGGTGGTGGGGGAGGGGGAGGGCAGCTGCTCTAGGTTCCACCTGGTCACCATGTGTCTACAAACATATAACGCTTTTGTTTCTTTTCTATTTATTCTTAGGCCGATTTTAGATAAATTGCTGTCTGGAGGCAGAACTGACTATGTTACAACCTTGTGGACTTCAAAAGATCTGGTGTCAACAAAGGGTCCTCCAGCATTCGCAGTCAGTATCAGAGTCCACCCAAAGCAGTGGTGGTAGCCAAACTCAGAGGAAGCACCTGCAAGTGAGCATACAAAGCCATTCACCAAATCACAGTGGCAGTTTTGGGGATCAAGACCTCTCCTGATGGAGAGAAATGATAGCTATGGTTGCTATAAAGTCAATAATCCTTGATACTGAGCAGATAGCTACACCTGAGGGAAATTTCAAGAGAACTTCACAAATAGTAGAAAGAGCTCTCAAGGTAAGGAGTTTAGAGGTACCCCTTAGACACACATTCTCTCTACACGCCTGCCTAAATGCTTCTGCATTTTAAATCTGATCCCAATCTTCCCAGAGACCATTCTAAAGCTACCAACCCCCTGCACTGTTCTTTTTGGAATACCTGCTCCATAGGTACCAATCTTGCTCTCATTTTAACTCTTTCCTTTCTGACTCCTCCTATATTGTTAAACTCACTTAGACTTGGCTCCATCATTATGATAGAGTTTTCCTTGCTACCTTTCAACATTTTCACTTACTACTCTAAATTCACTGGTTTAGGTGGGGAAGCAGGATTCTCCTTGGTCTATATCGCCACTTCCGGACTCTCCCTCTACTTCCTCCAATTAGGAACCTCTCCTCCTTTTAGGTTCATGCAGACCATATTTACCATCCTATCAAAATACTGGTAACTATTATCTACTGATGTCAAAGATACTCCATTTCCTTACTGAGTTCAGTACATGACTCACAGAATTTCTGTTCTCCTCAAATCCTGCTCTGAGGGGACTTTAAAATACATTTTGATACTCAAACACCTTAACCATCTCATTTCTCACTGACTCATTTCTCATGACCTACTCTTCTAACCCAACTCAGATATGCACAGATGCAATACCCTACTCTAAGTGTTCCCAGTAACATTCATGAACTCAGAAATTCCTCTTATCTGTTCACAATCTGCTTTCATTTCACCTCTCCCTCTGCCTTGTAACCCCTAATCTTGTTTGTTTTCCTTGCTCTGGTGTCCAATCTCTCCGCCCTCGGGGGATTCCCAGACTATAGTCCCTGCAATAGACATAGTATCCTGCTGCACCCATCTTGACCCTGGGGAGACAATTCAACTCTAACTTCTCCTCTTCTCTCAATTTCCTTGTGTCCTTATGCTATATGGTCCTAAATATGCTGCTGAATTAAGCAAGAGAAAAAAAAATTGCCAAAGTATGTGGACAGGTTGCAGTATAAATCTCTGATAGATAAGTTCATTTGATTCTCATTGTGTTTGCAAGCCAATCCTTACATAGTTTTCTAACCAATTCACTACCCCAATCGACACAACTTTTTCAAAACTTTTCGTCCTTCCTTATATTTCCTGTGGCTACCTCCCCCCCACAATACTCTCAGCTGAAAACCTTGCTTCATTTTTCACCAAAAAATTTAGCCATTAGCAGACAGCTCTATCCTATCCCCTCCTCCTCCTCACACATCTTTCAGCCTTCTACCACTCTTTCCTCTCCCACTTCTGTCTCACATAAAGAAATGACATGTCTCCTAGACAAGGATAATCTGTCTACGTGCACAAGTGATCGTATTCCATCCCATCTTCTTTATCAGATTGTCTCTTCTATCGGCCCCACTCTCTTACTAATTTTCAATCTCTCCCTGCCCACTCACTCTCTCCCTGTTCTCTACTACTTAAGAGGATATTCATGTGTTTTGAAAATCCCCCCAGCTTGATCTATCCATTCTGGCCAGCCATCATCCTCTGTCTCTTCTCTCCTTTTGTGAGTGAACTAAAGTTAAAGACAATCTACACAAGCTGCAACTTCATTTTCTCTCAATCTCTTAATTCTCTGCAACCTAGTTCCTAGTAAAATCATTCAGCTGTAATTATTTTCCATTGTTAGTAATAATGTCTTAATTATGATATCTAATGGCCTTTTCTCAAACCTCACCCTTCTTGACGTCTGTTCAGCCTTTGACACAATCACTCTCTTCTCTCTAGGTTTTTGTGACAATACACTGTCCTGGTTCTCCTCTTTGGCAAGACTCTTACTCTCTATATGCCTCAGTTTCCTCATCAATAATATGGGAATAATAATAATAATAATAATGACATTTTCCCCAAGGTGGTTGTGAAAATCAAATGATATATTTGAAGAGTGCTTTGGAAACCTTAAAATGATATATAAATTGTGTCTATCATAATCATTGCTGCTACTACTACTACTATGACTACTACTACTCCTACTACTACTATGCTACTACTACTACTACTACTACTACTACTACTACTACTACTACTACTACCACTACTACTATGCTACTACTACTGTTACTGCTACTACTACTATGACTACTACCACTACTCCTACTACTCCTACTGTGCTACTACTACTACCACCACCACCACTACCACTACTACTACTGTGCTACTACTACTACTATTATTACTACTACTACTATGCTACTACTACTACTACTGCTACTACCAGTACTACTACTACTACCACTATTACTACTACTACCACCACTGCTACTACTCCTACTACTATTGCTCCTACTATGCTACTACTACTACTACCACCACCACCACCATAGCCACCAGCACCACCAGCACCACCACTGCCATTTTTCTTACTGTTCCTTCTCAGTCTCCTTTGCTCGATTTTCATCTAGGTGATGCTTTTTGGACATGGATATCCCCCTAGGCTTTCCTCAGGGCCCTCATATTTTCCCTATGTACTATTTCACTTTGTCATCTCATAAATTCCATTAAATGCAGTTGTCATCTCTATGATGATATTTACTACATCTACTTGTTCAGCTCTGACTTCTCAACAGATCTCCAACGTGCAGCTCCAACTACTATTTAGACATCAACAGCTAGATGTCCCATAGTGGAAGTTGGCAATATTTTTTGCTATAAAAGGACAGATAGTACATATTTTAGGCATTGTAGGCTAAGAGGCAATGCTCAGGCTATTATGTAAGTATTTATATAATAAAAGAGGAAAGAAATTTTCTCCAAAAAATTATTGACAAAATTCAAAATGTAAACATAATTATTGAGCACTTTTTTTTGGTAATTCAATGTTACTAAGAGGAGAAAAGAATTATTTTTGAATGAGGATAAAATTTAACTTGATCATCAAAGTTAATGCTCCCTTTCATGAAAATCAATTGTAAATGGTCATCTATTATTGCTGATTTACAATGAGATTGTACATATTTCATTATTGAAATATCTTCCGAACAGATAGGTGCTGTGAAATACTGATATCAATCCATGAACCTATGATGTTAATTTACCATATTCATTGCTTGGAAGGCAATTGTAGAATTCTACTAGATATTTCTCTTGTTATTTGCTTTTTAGTATGTGATTACAATGAAGATTAATCACTTCCAATTGAAGGCTCAGTGGATGATCCTCAATTGTACAATTAAATGAGTTTTGAAATATGGAAATTTCTTTTTCACTTGCACTGAGGTCTGAAAAATCCTGCTGGGATTGTATTTTTAATTCAGAATATATAGCCCCTGCAAATTTGTGTCAGAAAGGAGATTTTGATTCTTGTTTTAACTTTTGAGAGCACACAAAAGTAAGAAAGAACCTTTACATTATTTATTAGCTGTGTGAAAGTAGGTAAGTCACTTAACTTCTGTCTGCCACCCATGTTTTTTTTTTTTTTACCAATTGGCTATGTTTCTTTACCTAACCCTCAGTAACAAAAAGCAGTCACTGGTAGACAGAAGACTAAAATTTAAGAGTTATATGGAATACCAAAGTGTAGGGATCCAGAACAATCTTTATTTTCCAGATGAGTAATTTGAGGTGCAAAGAAAAGAGGTGATTCATCTGAGGTCACTTGACTACTTAGTGAAAGAAATTATTTTCTTTTACTCTTATGGTTCATATAAGGCCAGTGAGATGGTAGGAGAGGTTGTGTTTGTCCTTTGTTCTTGAAGAGGACCAAGGCATCAGAGAAATGATGACCTGACTTGCAGTTGACTTTGAATTGAGTGAGGGAGGGTTGTGCAAGGTCACCAGCCTCACTTTCTCCTCCAGAGCCATCTGGGTGCAGTGGCCTGATATTGACCAAGATGGATTGGAGATGGCCCAGGGTGCATTGGGAATCCCTGGCCCTCTCAGGCTAAGGTCTTTTCAGGTGCTCACTCTGAGTCAGGTAAAGGCCATTCAGTGAATAGGCCTCTTTAAGTAAATCAAGGGATGGCCCCTTTAATTAAAACTCCAAAAAAAAAAAATCAAACGGGGAGGGGTTCCTGGCCAAAAGAGAAACAGTTACTATTGAGAGTTTACATTCAATCTGTGCTGGGAGGGCAGGGACCTATTGTGCAATCCATGAGCTCCAGAGTTAACTGGGTTAAAGGCTTGGTTTTTGAGAAAGAAATCTATCTAGTAAACAAACCTGAAGTTAAGAGTTTACTCAAATCAAGGTCAACTGCAAGTCGTGCCATCATTTCCCTGATGTCATGGTCCTCTTCGAGAATGAAGGACAAACACAACCTGTGAGTAGCCCCTCTCCCTTCCCCTTTACCCTCCCCTTGCCCCCCTCCCCTCCGCGTCTCTGTCTCTGATGGCTGAAGGCTGCCTCCTTAACCTTGGGTAGGAGAGAGAGAGTGTGAGAGAGAGAGTATGTGTGTTTGGTCTGATGCTAAATAGATCTCAGTCCAAAATGAGTTACTGAACAGGTTCAGCATTTTTCTACTTTATCTCTTCAGGATCAATGGCCAGTTATTCCCAATTATTTAAGATAGTTAACACCAAAATGATTTATATGTCTTAATCATTTTTAAAGGCAGTGTGGTAAGGTATGAAGGAACTCTAGATTTGGAGTCAGAAGCCTTTTAAATTTTGACTCTACAACTCTATCCTCTTTGGGAAAGAAATCCTAGCAATTTAATGAAGATTGAGAATCAGAGGGTCATGAATCAATATTTCATTTTTCTAATTACTGCCTATATTGCTCTGGGCAAGTTTCAACCTCTCTGAACCCCAGTTTCCTCATTTTTTAAAATAAGAGACCTGAATTAGATGTTTATTTTCATTTCCTTTTCTAAATCTATGATTCTTGCTTTACTTTATGCTTCTCTGTGCTTGTTCTTGTGAAATAGGAACTGAGAAATTAATTTAAATTCAGACATCCATCAAAGCTCATATAGGCCACTATATGATTTTCTGGATTCCCTTAACTATATTCTGCTCTGCCTCCTCAAATCATTTTATATTTGCTTACCTGTCTTAACCGGTATATGACTTCCTTGAGGACAGGGACAATTTTTTTTGATTCTTACTTTTCTGTATCCCCCAAATTTCCAGGGGCATGTAAGCTTCTTGAGTTTTTGTTTGTGCTTTATATGTTGAATGTCATGGACCGCTTCTTAGAATGTTTTTAAATAAATAAAACAAAATACACAGTATTATAAAGTAAACCAACTATACTGATATATAGCTATTAGAATATATTTTGAAAATCATGTATCCCAAGTAAAGAATTTCCACCCTAGAGCCTAGTACAAATTCTAGAATAATAATACTAGGTAACATTCATATACCACTTACTATGTGCCAGGCACAATTCTAAAGTTTTACAGTTATTTCATTTAATCCTCACAGCAGTCCCAGAAGGTAGGTGCTGTTATCACCCCCATTTTATAGTTGGAGAAGCTGAGGCAAATAGAGATTAAAGTGACTTGACCAGGGAAACACCACTAGTAAATATCTGAGGCTAGATTTGAATTGAGGGCCTCCTAATGCCAAGCCAAGCCCTCTATCCATTGTACCACCTAGTTTCCTTAAATATAGTAAGCTTTTAATACATTACAATAAAATTTAATTGGACTGATCTGAATAATGGGGATTGACAATAGCGCAGTTAGTATTTTGAATCCCCAAATAGAGAGGGTCTTCCAGGGCAGCAGGATAATTTTAGGACTTTGTAACCAGCTTCATAAACGACCCTGGAGAGCCTTGAGAAATTGTTCAGTTTTTCCTCGAGCTGGAGCTCCTGATCTACACAGAACACGATTCTTTTTCACCCCTTCACTGACCCTTCAATATCAAAATTAGTTATTTTCAAAGATCCTGCTTTAGTCCCCTTCCCAACCCCACTCAATTTCACCTTGCCCCAGAAAGTAATATTTAACTAAAGTTCTTCCCCTTTCCCCCCTTAATACAGCACCCTATGTATTGATAAGGATTAACAATGAATCAAAAGAAATAAAATCTATTTTCGATAGAGGCAGAACTGAAAGTTGAAAGTCTGGAATCAATATATGGCATGCATCTATTCCCCCAAAATTTCTCCCATCAAAATATTTAACATAAGATACCTTCACTGTGGGTTTAAAAAGTGAGTAGAAGGAAAAGGAAGTAATATGGTAAGGCAGTATTAATATCCAGCTCTATTATTGCCAATCAGGTGAAATACAGAGGAACAACGTTTTTACCACCTGAGTCAATCTCAGACTAGGCTCTGCTGAATCCCACACTGGCACAAGATCAACAGGGAGACTGTCACAAACATATTAGCCTTCTGCACAGATGGTGTGCCTGTCTCCCTTTAAGTGAGTACTTACTTACTATCAATATAAGAAGTGTTGAAGCCCTTTAGCATTATGTCTAGGGAGTTGATCTTAGGATTCCCTTGGGAAAGGAGGGGATTTTTTTAAGTTATCCTATTTCTTTTAATACAAATGACCTAAAGCTGTTAATGAAGAGGAATTAGTTAGGATGCTTTACCACTGGATACTGTATGTCAACATCTGGAATTTGGTCAAGTTTGATGTCTGTGCATAGGAAGGTGAAGAGAATTTCTTACAATATTCTAGAATTTGAATCTGAGAAAAAACCCTATATCATGCTTCTCTGATTTTTCTTCTTCCATCTCCCCAATTTATGGAGAAAACATAGAGACCTTACAAAATGTATTAGACCAATAAAACTATTAATAAACATTTATTAAGGCATTATTAAATGTCATGCAAATAATGAAATAAAACAATTCCTGAATTTAAGTAACCTACATTCTATTTTTGGAGACATACATACATACATACATAAATACATACATACATACACACATATATACATACATTCTGGAATATACAAAACACATTATTATTAACAGAAATAAAATAGCACTTTGGTGCTTTAAAGTTTAAAAAACGCTTCACATAAGTAAATGAGATATACGTTGATTATGGGAAAGGCATTGGCAACTAGGGAAGTTTCAAATGTAAAAGGTGGAACTTGAGTTATCCTTTAAAAATAACTTTATTGATGTATTTTATTTTTATGTGACCTACATTTTCCACTTTATCCTTGCCTCTCTTCAGCTGAGTCTTGGAAAACATATTCTGATAGGTAAAGGTAAGGATGGACTATACTTCAGGTACGGATGATAGCCAGTACAAAAGATGAGATAGAAAATGGAGAGCCATATGTGAGGACATCAGCTTTATTGACCCATTTGTTATCATTTTAAAAAACAAATAAAATTACTTCCATTAAAAATCTACAAACAATTTCCTGCTTCTTGGGGGAAAATTATTTCTCTTAGCCTTACTGAATAAAATCATTTCAGTTTCATTTAAATAAGGTAATTCATATGGGGTCACCCCTTCTCTCCTTTACACTCAGGAAGAGAAAATGACAATGAAGTTCAATGTCAAAAAATTCAACCCAGGTGAGAGAATTCTTTGTCTGACAGGCATACACATTACAGAAGGTGGCACACGCCAAGTTTAGCACTGATTACCATAATTCCCTTGTTCTCTTGCTCTTAAAGGTTAATGATTATAGGTAATTAGCTAACCTATGGGAATCAGATAACATTATGTTGAGATAAATGACAGTGACAATAGTTATTAGTAGAAGCTAGAAACAGATTTCATACCAATACTTATTTTAAAAATATTTTCCCTAAAGCTATTATAGATTTGAATAATGTATCTATAAATTACATATATACATACATATATAACATACATATATGTATATATAATATACACACACGTGTGTGTGTATGCATTTGAATTTGACTCAATCTTTGATGTTCCCATGGCTAGAGGCAGAGAAAAATATGAGATGATGTCATCCAAATGAGAAAAACAGAGACAAACCAAATAATCCAGTTGCTGATTTTGGTTGTAAGGTAGTATTCTTAACATTCATGTTCATGCTAACGTAGAAATGGGTTCTCCAACCACACCTGATGAGTATAAAGTCAAACCTATCCTTCCCTGCCCCCATTGTTAGAGAGATTGCTTGCACACCAAAGCTCTTTGAGGACAGTTTTTATTGAGTTTGCACTATATATATTATGTACAACGATATCTTTTAGCAATTCTGGAAACCCGATGAGCTAGTGGAGATGAACACTAGGATTTCCTTTTAAAAATTGTATTGAAATAAATTACATATTGAAATTAAAACATTATTTTTAAAGAATTTCATACCTTACAAAGATAGAACTGGAGTGGATCCAAATGTCCTCCATTCCAGGGGTAGTCTGGTAAATGTTTAACAACTAACTCTCCAAAAAAAAAATGAACACAGGACATACATTTAAATGTAACCTACATTATTAGTACTTTCTCCATAATTTCCTTGAATCTTGTAATCTAGAAAATACTATCTCAAACATGAATTTTTATAGCATTTGTTAATTTCTAAAATATAAATGATCACACTGAAAATTTAACAATCACCTCTACAGACTCTACAGAGATGGGGAACCTGTGGCCTCAACCTAATGTATCCAACCCCTCAGTTTATAATTAAAAAGTGAAGGTCAGTTTGGTAACTTCATTTGTCTAATACATTTTCTAGCTCTGCGTTACTAGGCATTTTGCTTTTCTTCCTTAAACCATAGTTTACTCACCTGTAGAATGGGGATAATTATATCAACAAAGATAATATACATAAAATCCTTTCCAAAGCTTAAAGCACCATATAATTGTCAGCTATCATTATTTGTAGTAGTAGAGAGTAGAGCTTTTCCTAGAATCTAGGCCATGTAATTTTTAGCCTAGTCTCGTCCCTATGTAATAATGGCAAATAAAGGAAACGTACAATGAAAAGTGGAAATGGGAAGAAAAATTTTATTTTTAGAATGCAGCGACAAACGCATTCTAAAAGCACACACTTTTATGGATACAGTGCAGGCATAAGTTCCAAGTTAAAAACTCTGTTTACATGCTATATTAGACCACTTCTATACCACATGAAAAAACTTAGACAATTCTACTTATAAACTAACACTTCAATGGGCAAAAATAATGAACCATACTTCCTTGGTATCACGATGCATAAAAAAATTAGTAGTATGAAAAATAAAATATTTGGGTTTATAATTAATTTTGGTTATTAGTTTATTAATTTATTCATTTAGCAAATATTTATGAGTATCCTGCAATGCAATGAACTGTGTTAAGTCAATTATTGGGAAATACATTAAGAAGAAAACAGCTCCCTGTTGAGTTCATTCTTGAAGAGAATTCCAAATGAGGAAACTCCTTTTGCCAACTTGGGTCAGCATCTCTATAGCCTAAAAGGATGGCATGGGGGGTAGGAGAGAGGGCAAAAAATCACTGAAGGGTCAGTGACTTGTCCAAATTCCCTCAGACATTAGAAGTCAAAGATAGGACTTGAGTGTTTATGCTACCTGACACTGTCTATTTGTATTGACAAGTATAATACAAATTATTACCTTACAAGTACATAAGTATTCTGAGCTCAGATTAGTCATCATTGAAAAATTATAGAGGATAATGGAGGCATCTAGCAGTAGAGAAGGTAAAGGTACCAACTTACAAAAAAAATAGAAGTTCCTCTCAGTGGCGAACTTCTACCAGGGTCAATCATCATTTATCCGTAACTTGTGGTTGCAGCGAAAGTTGAGAAAATTTAGAAGGTTCACTGATGTTGGGAGGTTAAATGATTTATTCAGTGTCAGTCAATGTTTGAGAGTGGAAATCTGAACCCAGTCTTCCTGACTCAGAGACCAGATATGCCACTCTGTCTATCCAATTATAAACTTCAAACTTTGGTACTACAATGTAATTTTAAAAGTCTCTAGACCAATAGCCTGATTGTCTATCTATATATCTATCTATATTTATCTATGTGTCTATGTATATATGTATGTATCTATCTATATATCTATCTCTATCCTTCACTCTCTCTAATTCTTCTAATGTGTTCTTGCTTTCATCAGTGAAAACAGAGAGACCCTTGTAGAATTGACAGTCTATAAAAAAAGATAATTTGTTGAGATCTGGCTACAAATTGACTGAGAACAAGGTTTATACAATATGAGCCCAATATACATATGTACAGAGAGTATAAACTGAATTCTCTTTCAAGAATCCAAAGCTGAGCAGAACTATACTGCTTTATTGATTTCTTTAAACTCATGGAGGAGAGTCCCTAGAGCTAAGTTTTTAGCCCTTTTGGAAATGTGGTGGTGACATTTGTCTCTTCAATTTTATTCAGTGTCCCAGGGAACAAATTTTCTGGCAATCAAATTTCTTTTTTTCCAGTGAACAAACTGAAAAGTGTAAGTTTTTCTGGTTTGTGGCATAGTTAGGGTGTCAGGAGCAGATTGCTACCATGAATGTGACCTGAATAGTGGAGGAATTTCAAAATTCTGGTTTTGTGGTCAAATGAAGGCCATAACATTGTAGTATTAATGTAATAGATATTCAGAGCAATAGGGAGCTACATAGCCTAGAGAAAGCTACTTCAGAAGGCTTACTTGCTTCTTAGTTTGTGGAAGAACTCACTACTATCATAGAGCAGTATAATATTATAGTGAAAGGAAATTAGCACTGAGCCAAATAGAGCTATTGCTCACCCAGATTGCCTAAAATTAATGAATATAATCCTGTTGCCAATTCCTTCATACTTAAACAGTTTCTGTTTCGACAGCCTCTTCACATATTACAAGAAAACTAAAGATATCAAATTCTCCCCGCCCCCCCATACCCTGTCTATATTATCTCTTAATAGTAAATCAGGGACTCTGGGAAGAAAAATAAATTCTTTCAAGCTGCAGCTATATCATATTTTGATGTTTAGTATTTCCTGATCTTACTCAAAGTCTGAACAGAGACTGAAGGAGCAAGGATAAAGAAAGGGAGAATCCATGGGATTGTCCTCCTTCATACTTCCTTCTGTCTTCCTCTTCATGGCCCAGTAGAGTACCTTATCCATGGTAACTCTTCTAATAATATTTTGGAAAGATGGTTGTGTGAAGAAATTCTCACTCTCTCAGGGGACAGGGAATCTATAGAGAAAAAAATCTTAGAGATTAAAACCTAGCTATTTAAATAATGTTCAAAAATATTAGCAATTTACATAACTATCCTTCTCTCCCTTCCTTTCTTTTCTCCTTCCTTTCTCTCTCCCTTCCATTTTGGTCTCTTTGTCTCTGTCTGTCTATCTCTCTGTCTGTCTCTCTGTCTCTCTCTGTCTCTCTCTCTGTCTCTCTCTCTCTCTGTCTCTCTCTCTGTCTCTGTCTCTCTCTGTCTCTCTGTCTCTCTGTCTCTCTGTCTCTCTCTCTCTCTCTCTCTGTCTCTCTGTCTCTCTCTCTCTCTCTCTCTCTCCCCCCCATCATTTGTTTTTACTGTTATTTTGGATTGGTGATTTCATTAGTACAAGTATCTCTGTAAGGAAAATCCATCTAAAGATGCAGATCTGTAACTGTCCTGAAACGCACAGTTTTAGAGAATCAGTTCTGACATTGAGAACATAAACAAATTTTCTAGGCATATAGTCTGAAGTGTTGGGGGAGAAATTTGAATCCAGGTGTTCTATACTTCAAGACTTGCTCTATTTCTGTTGTACCACGGTCCATCTTCCAGTGTGTTTATCAAGACAAAGTTATGCCAGACTAATTTCTTCCTGTGACAGAAACAGGCCATATAGTCAAGTGGTATGTTGTCATCTATCTTTATTCATTGACTTCTAACTTTATCCCATATGACTTTCTTAGTCAATATCTAGGCAGATTAGATCAATATCTTGATAGTTTACCTGCTATCAGGAGTAATGGTCTTGAATGTTTCATCTTAATGCTTGCTACCAATGACTCAATGGCAATTTGGGAGTACATTTACAACAATGACAAAAAAGAACACCAACTGTATCATATAGTTAATTTCCATTTGTCCCTAGCCTTTGTTTCTTCCTTCAGGTATAAATTTTAACTTTTTGGGAGTAATAATTTTTTTGTTTGTTTGTTTGATCTTTCCATCTCTAGCACCTAGTAAAGTGCCTTGCAAATATTAGGGGATTAATACATAGTACTGGGATGAAATGGACCCAGGTAAAGGTATTAAGAAAATAATAATTAATAGAAATATGGATGGCACCAATTTGGGAAAAATAAGAATCAAATTCACAATGACTGAGAATTGGGAAAATGTTTAAAAACTAGAATGAAATTTAACAAGGACAATTAAAACCAGTATAGTAAAGCATGAGCACATATTCAACTCCCCTGTTCTTGTGAAAAGCATAGACTGTGGGAAAGGACTAAGTAGGGACAAATTTAAAAGAAAATGACATTGAGTCAGTCTGTCATATATCAAAGATGAGCCAGCAATTCACTCTACTGGTGAGAAAAAAAGGTATAATACTGAGATGTAATTTCAAAAAAAAAGAGAGGATGACACAAAATATTGTTAGTCATCTTATTAACCTGTGCTTTGCTCAAGTTCTTATTAGAGTATAGTGTCTGTTTTTGGTGACGTTTTCAAAGGATGTTGAAAAACTGGAATGGGTTCAGAGAAAACTAACAAAGATGATTAGAGGGATATAAAATAGGTCCTAGGAGGCTAGAATAAGAAGAGTCATTTAGCCTAGAGAATAGATAGTTAAGGCATAATGACTACCATCTTCAGGTTTATGAAGAAATTTTATGAGAGATGCTAGACTGCTAGACTTTTGTTCTCCAAGTTCATAGATGACCAAATAAGTATCTGTTCTTACATTAAAACAATAAATGCTTGCTCTCTCTGCATTTCTCTCTCTCTCTCTCTCTCTCTCTCTCTCTCTCTCTCTCTCTCTCTCTCTCTCTCCCTCTCTCTTTCTCTTTCTCTTTCTCTCCCTCTCTCTCTCAGAGCTTGTTTGGTTGTTTGTTTGGAAGACCTGCAAGTAGACGTTTAAAAGAATTCCTTGACAAATTTGTGAAACAGAATGAAGGTCTCAGGGTCTCCATCTGAGACCACATTAAGAAAGGAATAGTTGTCTGTCCCAAATAGTTTAGGTATTAACTTTCTAAAAGATAGTGTGGTGGTCTCCAGGCCCTCTAAAGGTCCATTTCAGCTCAAGGATTTAATGTACAATATAAGTTTTATGATGGAGTTGTTAAACACTGCCCAGATGATCTGTATAACTATTTTCTCTACTGTAACAAATAAATTTTCAAATTTTCTTTTGAGGATTTTGAGGAATATCTTTTAAAAAATAAATCATAGGACAAACAAAATAAGAGAATTGAAGTTTGAAAATATCAACAAATATTTGACATCATGTGAACACGTAAAACTATCTTCTCACAGTTATAAAGTAATTTCAGTTGATGTATTTCCTCAGACTTCAGATAACCAACTGAAAGTGACATAGCAACAGTTAAGTTTACAGAACAAACACAAATTTAGGTAGAGAGTGAAAAAACACTATTTACATACATTACTTCATCACACAACTAGAATACTTATTAGAGTTGAGGTTTGAATCTAAAACTCCTTTGTTAAAGAGAATCACCCTTTCTGCTAGTCTACAGATGTCAACATCCTAGCCAGCAGCCACACGCTGTGGGCAAACTCTATAGTGCAGCTGAATCAAATTAAAATGTAATTGGGATATGCTTAACATAATTAATAAAAATATAATTCAACATATATAATATAAATTTGTGGTTTTCTAATTCAATATTCACCTGGACAGATCTATTTCTATTTCAATTTTACATCACTGAATTAGACCACACAGGACTTTGTAAGATGTGAGCATCACTGATGGGATATAAAATAACTTTTGCAACCATCTGTAGAATGAAGAAGATTTGGATATTGTTCAGTCAATTTATGCATTATCACTTAAAGAGGAAATAAAAGTTCTTGAAATTGGTATGAGAGTACATTTTCTGGTCTTTAAGAAGTTCTTTCAATGTAATCAGTTGCTGAATCAACAAGCATTTACTAAGGCCTTCCTTTGTGACAGGCACTCTTCAGTTGTGATCACTATACCTGAGAAAAAGTCATCTGTGAGGTGATGTATATGAATGACTCTCTCTCTCTCTCTCTTTCTCTCTCTCTCTCTCTCTCTCTCTCTCTCTCTCTCTCTATACACACACACACACACACACACACACACACACACATATATACACACACATATTTATATATGTGCTTATACATATATAAATATGTATACATATATATTTATATATACATACATATGTATATATAAATTTAGTAGAAAAAAAAAAGACTTGCAAATAATTCTAAGTGTCAGATTCCTTGAGGTACACAGGAGAGCTGAAGTAGAATCTATCTGCTTCCTAAGAAGCAGACCCTGGATGAATAAAATTGAAAAGGGATAGAAGGAAACAAAACTCAAAAGAAATTTGTAGTTTCAAGGAGCCACCAGGGCTGTGGGACCGTAGTTCCTTCGGGCCTGGAATAATTCATTTCAGGCCCTGTCTTGTGGTAATTTGCATGGCTTCCTTTAGACAGTAATTAGTTCAACATGAGGGAGAGCAATCCTGTAGACTAAGCAACAGTAATAATAACACGGGCCACAGTCCTAGTATGAACTTGCTCTTCTTAGCCCCCTTGTTCTCATTATTAGCAGTTCCAATGAAAGGTTTAATAAAGGTAGCTGAAACTGATGGCTTTTATATGAGGTTTCTGGCTATTCTGTGGATTCTGTCTTACCCCCGATAATCCTGCCCCACATTACAATGGATAATCAAGAAGATGGAGAGGTTTCAGACCAGAGAGGCCCTGTAGCCTAATTATCAGCTTTCCCATGGCAAGCTCCCTAGCCACAGGGAATGCTGGAAGGGGTGATTCTACTCAAGACCTATTTAAAGATGTGGAATTTTAGGACCCTGGAAAATCACCAGAGCTAGGAGGAAAGGATATCTTTCAATTGTGATGTATATATATACCTCATTGTTGAAGAGAAAAACACGTCACTTCTTTTCAAGGTGATAGAAATTTATAGATGCCTTTATCATGGCACTGGGAATAAAGAAACTGGGAAAAAAGATTTGGGTGGGAGGAGGCAGGTAATGGGACTGACAGCATCATTACAAGCCTGATGTGTTGGATTTCATATGGACTGATTAGAATACTGAGACACTGCATACACCCAACAATGGAAGATTCTAAGAATTGGTTCTTTGTACAGGATGGTACCTAGAATATAAAGTAATTGATGTTCTGCCCTGAGTGGTTCTCAATAAATTTTGTTGACTGACTCTTGACTATAGGTATTTTATGTACTATAGTAGGCAGCCTATGAAAGAGAAAATCAGGTGGAAGTAATAATTCATCTGATGCATTTGAAATGCATTTTATGGACATTTTCTTCAGGCCAGATGCTACATTTTAGGAGGCTCATTCTGAAATTATTTTCAGTGTTTTTTGTTATCTTCCTTTCATTAGCTCTTAACCATCTGTCACCCTGATGACAGTTTGATGAGAGAACTCTGATGAATGCCTTGATGCTATTAAAATCTTTCTTTGCATCATTTTTTTTTGCCAGTTGAGATTTTTTTTTCAATCAAAATTCTGCTCCCCCCTTCTTTTTTATTGCTTTGACCACTGTTAGCTCTCCTGATTAAGACACACACACACACACACACACACATGCACACACACACACATACACACACACACACACACACACACACACACACACACAGAAATCTAGCACTGATTTTGCTAATGGTACTGCTAGTTTTTTGTCTGCTCTGCTTTTCCCCCAGGCAGATTCTCTGTTCTTTGCAGAATTGGCATTGTTCACCCCACACCACAGCTCATTTACTCTATTTTTCTCCTGTCATGCTAATGGCTCCTGAACTGTTTATCTTTTGCTACTCACTTGTCATTGATTTCTTCCATAGGAAATTCAGAGCATGAAAATTCTTATCTTCATTCTGCATCATGTTGGTTTGGGGAATCTGTGCATAAATGTAATATAAAAGAGTGCACTGAACTCTCTTAAACAGGCCTCAGGATCTTCATTACCAAAAACAGACTCAGGGGAAGAAATATACCATCTTTTATCTCTATTTCATTAATACAACAAAACTTATTTGACTACAGGTCCTATATTACACCTGTGCTTGCTAATTGGTGTTTAATTACTAATACGAGTGATTACTTGGCCACATTTCTATTAGTAGAATCATAAAATCTCATCATTAAAACTTTTGCTTTATTGAAGGACTATCAAAATCGTAACTGAATTGCCTGCCATCTGACTGGACTGTTGAAATAGACTCTTAAATGCCTTCTCTTTCCACTCCTTCCCCTTCTCTAATTTTTCATTTTCACGTTGACATACCAATCACCCTTACTCATAGGTCTGGTCATGCCTTTACTCAGCTCCAGATTTTAAGTGGCAAATAATTTACAGCCAAATAAGGTATTTTGTGTGATATTCAAATCCTATAAAAACTAACTTCAATCTAACTTTTCAGTCTAATATCTTATAACTACCCCCTTGGTATTCTATTATCTAATCATACCGGATAGCTCTTCCTGAAATGTACTTGTGTACTTTCCTGTTTCAATGGTTTTGCTTATGGCTGAAATGCTCTTTTTAATACTTAGTGCCTGTTGATTACCTTTGTTGATTATCCTTTCAAGTTAAACACAAATCACCTCTTTAAAGTCTTCCTCGACTTCCCTTTTTCAAGAGTGATTTACTTCCCCAGCCTAAGCCCTAGCCTCAGAAAACAATTTATATTTATCTAATATTGCCCTTGTGCATAAATGTAAGAACCATATTTCATCTGAACTTTGTATTTCCTCAGTCCACTCATGTCATGTTTTCTCTCTATTAACCACCTGATTATTGCTTGTCAAATTGAATTATTTACTCGAGATATGAGAGACAGCTCTCTTTCATTTTGTAACTTACAACATACTTGAGATCTTAATTCTTTAATCTTTCACAAAATTGTTCAGATTTGAGATTCTCCCCAGTTTAATTACTGCATTTATATCTAGCATGTATCAGAAACCTCAGGATTCCTTCATCCATCCCAGCCCAATTGGAGTAAGTATATGTGGGTATGGCTGTGTGTGTGTGGGGGGAGGCAAGACACCTTCTTTATTTAGAGATACCATGTCTGAGACTAATGTCTAGAACATAAATTAACTTCTAGTTGATCATTTAGAAATCCATTGGCTAACACAAGTTTAAGCACTATTCACAAAATAAAGTATCTTTGAAGCTTCTAAGTCCCTTTTTAGCACTAGTGCACAAAGTTATAATCTGAAATAAGTATATTTTTTGTTGGGCAAAACACATTTTCTAGTCTTCTATAAAAAATAAAGCATAGGGGAAAATATCACCTATGTTTATATCTGTTTTCTAGTAATAAAATGGTTTCATGTTGTCAACTGGGACACTAAGGATTTTAACTGGGTTGAATTGCTACCAGATTCTTGTAGAAATAGCTTTATTTACCATTATTTATCTTTTTGATAAATAGGTTTATTAGATAAAGAGGATGCTCTAGTTAACTAGAGATGGTAGGCAGCACAGAGAGAGCAAAAGATTATTTACTAAAAAAGAAAAAAAAACTTACTGCTCTATAGATGGTGCTTATCTTCTATTTGCTGACATCAGTGAATTTTTGGCCAACTAAGAAAGAACAGCAAGGATAGCATAATTTACGAAATATCAGAAAATAACAATGCTCTTAGTAGTGTTATAGCTGTAAATATAATTTTAAAAAACAGAGACATTTATTTTTTATTATTCTATTTTATATTAGAAATTTTGGGGGGCGGAGCCAAGATGGCAGCTGGTAAGCAGGGAATAATGTGAGCTCCTTACGGAGACCCTCCAAAAACTTATAAAAAATGGCTCTGAACCAATTATAGAACGGCTGAACCCACAAAACAGCAGAGGGAAGTAGAGCTCCAGCCCAGCACAGCCTGGATGGTCTCTGGGTGAGGTCTATCCAACACGGAGCTCAGAGCTGGGATCTGGGAGCTGGGAGCTGGGAACGGAGTGGAGCAGAGCCCAGCCTGAGCGGCGTGGACCATCCAGACCAGAAGCCGGGTGGAGGGGGCCCTAGCGCCCTGCTTCAGTGAGCTGCGGCAGTTACGAGACTTCTCAACCCACAAACACCAAAGACTGCGGAGAAGGTTAGTGGGAAAAGCTGCTGTAGTGGAAGGAGTTTGCGGTTCGGCTTCCAGCCCCAGGGGCAGCAGAGGTGGGGCAGCTACAGCTGTTGTTACCTTCTGACTCCAGGCCCACCTCCCACCTCCCTGGTGGGAGGAATTAAGCGGCAGATCAGAGCAGGGGTGCACAGCCTGCCGAAGATCTAAGCCCAGTTCGGGTTGGGGGTTAGGGAAGGAGCAGTGCTGGTGTGGCAGAGCTGGCACCTCCCCCCCAAACGTGGAACATAGAACTCTGTAATCTACAAGCAGTCATAACCCACTGAAAAACTCAAGGGTCAAGTTAGTTGGCTGGGAATATGGCCAGGCAGCGAAAACGCACCCAGATTCACTCTCAGACTTTGCATTCTTTCTTTGCTGACAAAGAAGACCAAAACATACAAACAGAAGAAATTAATAAAGTCAAAGAGCCTACAACAGAAACCTCCAAGAAAAACAAAAACTGGTCCCAGGCCATGGAAGAGCTCAAAAAGGAGTTGGAAAAGCAAGTAAGAGAAGTAGAGGAAAAATTGGGAAGAGAAATGAGAAGGATGCGAGAAAACCATGAAAAACAAGTCAATGACTTGCTAAAGGAGACCCAAAAAAATACTGAAAAATACACTGAAGAAAACAACACCTTAAAAAACAGACTAACTCAAATGGCAAAAGAGCTCCAAAAAGCCAATGAGGAGAAGAATGCCTTGAAAGGCAGAATTAGCCAAATGGAAAAGGAGGTCCAAAAGACCACTGAAGAAAATACTACTTTAAAAATTAGATTGGAGCAAGTGGAAGCTAGTGACTTGATGAGAAATCAGGATATTATGAAACAGAACCAAAGGAATGAAAAAATGGAAGACAATGTGAAATATCTCCTTGGAAAAACCACTGACCTGGAAAATAGATCCAGGAGAGATAATTTAAAACTTATTGGACTACCTGAAAGCCATGATCAAAAAAAGAGCCTAGATACCATCTTTCAAGAAATTATCAAGGAGAACTGCCCTGATATTCTAGAGCCACAGGGCAAAATAGAAATTGAAAGAATCCATCGATCGCCTCCTCAAATAGATCCCAAAAAGAAATCTCCTAGGAATATTGTTGCCAAATTCCAGAGCTCCCAGATCAAGGAGAAAATACTGCAAGCAGCCAGAAAGAAACAATTTGAGTATTGTGGAAACCCAATCAGAATAACCCAAGATCTGGCAGCTTCTACATTAAGAGATCGAAGGGCTTGGAATGCGATATTCCGGAGGTCAATGGAGCTAGGATTCAAACCTAGAATCACCTACCCAGCAAAATTGAGTATCATGTTCCATGGCAAAATATGGATTTTCAATAAAATAGAGGACTTTCAAGCTTTCTCAGTGAAAAGACCAGAACTGAATAGAAAATTTGACTTTCAAACACAAGAATCAAGAGAAGCATGAAAAGTTAATCAAGAAATGGAAATTGCAAGGGACTTACTAAAGTTGAACTGTTTTGTTTACATTCCTACATGGAAAGATGATGTGTATGATTCATGAGACCTCAGTATTAGGGTAGTTGAAGGGAATATGCATATATATATGTTTATGTATATATATATATATATATATATATATATATATATATATATATATATACATATATATACAGGTGAATGAGTATGTATGTGTGTATCTATGTGTATATGTATGCATGTGTATGTAGGTATATATATGTATGTGCTTTTATATATGTGTGTAAATATATATGTGTATATGTATATATATATATATATGTAAAAGAGAGAGAACAGACAGAGGGTGAGTTGAAGATGAAGGGAAGATATGTAAAAGAAATAAAATGAAATTAAGGGATGAGAGAGCAACATACTGAGAGAGGGAGATAGGGAGAGATAGAATGGGGTGGATTATCTCGCATAAAGGTGGCAAGAGGAAGCAGTTCTGTGGGAGGAGGGGAGAGGGCAGGTGAGGGGGGAATGAATGAACCTTGCTCTCATCAGATTCGGCCTGAGGAGGGAATACCATATATACTCAGTCGGGTATCTTACCCCACAGGAAAGAAGAGGGAGGAAGATAAAAAAAAAAATAAAAGGGGGGGGATGATGGAGGCAAGGGCAGATGGGGGTGGAGGTAATCAAAACAAACACTTTGGAAAGGGGACAGGGTCAAGGGAGAAAATTCAATAAAGCGGGATGGGTTGAGAAGGAGCAAAATGTAGTTAGCCTTTCACAACATGAGTATTGTGGAAGGGTTATACATAATGATACATGCGTGGCCTAGGTTGAAGTGCTCGACTTCTTAGGGAGGGTGGGTGGGAAGGGAAGAGGGGAGAGAAATTGAAACTCAAAGTTTTAAAAACAGATGTTCAAAAACAAAAAAAAGTTTTTGCATGCAACTAAAAAATAAGATACACAGGCAGTGGGGCGTAGAAATTAATCTTGCCCTACAAGAAAGGAAGGGAAAAGGGAATGAGAGGGGAGGGGGGTGATAGAGGGGAGGGCTGACTGGGGAACAGGGCAACCAGATTATATGCCATCTTGGAGTGGGGGGGAGGGTAGAAATGGGGAGAAAATTTTTAATTCAAACGGTTGTGAAAATCAATGCTGAAAACCAAATATGTTAAATAAATAAATTAAAAAAAATAAAATTAAAAAAAATTAAAAAAAAAAGAAATTTTGATAAGGAAAAAAAAAAAAACTAATTCAAACCCATCTGTCACTATTTCAGTAAAAACATGTATCTGTGAACAAAGGTTTACACCTGTGATTGATTCTAGCATTTACAGCTATTCTCAGACTTAGGCACATACTAAAGATGGGACAAAAGGATTCTGAAATGTGTTGCCCACTCTGATCATTAATCTATTAGTTTAGTCATGAAGATTTTTCTGTGTTACTCCTGGTATTTCACATGCCTTCTCCTGATTCACTATGAAAATAAAGGCAGAAGAATCAATCTAAATACAATGAAGAGCATTTTCATTTTGAGGTAGCTGAAAAGACTGTGGCTAAGTTCAAATGCATCTTCCTTTTATTCTCTTCTTCACCAGCTAGATACTTCCTTCCCCACATAATATTGGAAAATCTTTGGTTCCTTATATAGCAATTTGATCTTCATAACAAAAATCCAGAAACTATAAGACTTTGAATTCCAAATATCTTTCTTCCAAACAACATTTTGTTGTTGTTTATTTTTGTTTGTTTGTTATAAAAACCTCACAGCTAATTTGTCCTTTCAACAGCACTGAGCAGGGTGGAAAAACGGACTTCATTCATGCATATTGAAAAAATAGACATACATTGCTAAAGAGGAGGGATGAGCAGATCTGAGAAAGGAAGCATAAAAACAAGGAGACAAAAGTTTGTACAACATATTCAGAGCATAAAAACGGTTCCACTGACTTGACTGGATTCAAAGTATAGTAGGGGGACCAAGTTGGAGAAATGTGGTAGAAGAGAAATAGATGATAGTGAGAAGTAGAATTTGAAGACTAGGGTGAAAAAATGTACATTTAGTAAAATAGACATTAGGGAACAACTGTAGAGTCATATAGTGGGTAATATCATGGAATGATGTTTTCCAAGTATTGCCAATGTTGGAACATGGGGATAAGATACTTACTGGTGTGTCTGTATCTATACAAAATCTTCTCTCTCTCTCTCTCTCTCTCTCTCTCTCTCTCTCTCTGTATATATATGTAAGATATATACATATTTATACATATATGTGTATGTATATACACATGTATGTATGTGTGTATGTACATTATTTTTATATATTTGTGGTTCTCAAAGTCAGCATAGGTTTGATGAATCTGCAAAACGTCATTGAAGAGAAAAAATATTCAAGAAAAGATGGGATATAAGGTGGTGTGAAGGTAACCAAGTGGGCAAGAAGACTTGGAGGACCAAGGAGGCAGGGGAAGAGGACAGGTTATTTATATTCAAAGAAAAGATAAAGGGCAATCTTTTTTTTTAACTTTTATCTTTATTTATTTATTTATTTATTTTTATTCAATATTTTTAGTTTTCAGCATTGATTTCCACAAGATTCTGAATTACAAATTTTCTCCCCATTTCTACCCTCCCACCCCCATTCCAAGATGGCATATATTCTGACTGCCCCATTACCTGATCAGCCCTCCCTTCTTTCACCCCACTCCCACCCCATCCCCTTTTGCCTTACTTTCTCGTAGGGCAAGATAGATTTCTATGCCCCATTGCCTGTATATCTTATTTCACAGTTGCATGCAAAAACAACTCTTTTTTGAACATCTACTTTTAAAACTTTGAGTTCCAAATTCTCTCCCTTCTTCTCTCCCCACCACCCCCTCCCTAAGAAGGCAAGCAATTCAACATAGGCCACATGCAGATCATTATGCAAAACCCTTCCACAATACTCATGTTGTGAAAGACTAACTATATTTTGCTCCCTCCTATCCTGTCCCCCTTTATTCAGTTTTCTCCCTTGACCCTGTCCCTTTTTGAAAGTGTTTGCTTTTGATTAACTCCTCCCCATCTACCCTCCCTTCTATCATCCCACCTTTTTTACCCCCTTCCTCCTTCTTTCCTATGCTTTAAGATACCCATTTGAGTGTGTATGTAAGTTCAACTTTAGTAAGTCCCTTATGAGTTCCTTTTCTTGTTTAACTTTTCATGCTTTGCTTGATTCTTGTGTTTGAAAGTCAAATTCTCTATTCAGCTCTGGTCTTTTCACTGAGAAAGCTTGCAAGTCCTCTATTTTATTGAAAATCCATATTTTGCCTTGGAGCATGATACTCAGTTTTGCTGGGTAGGTGATTCTTGGTTTTGATCCTAGCTCCATTGACCTCCGGAATATCATATTCCAAACCTTTCCATCCCTTAATGTAGAAGCTGCTAGATCTTGTATTATTCTGATTATGTTTCCACAATACTCAAATTGTTTCTTTCTGGCTGCTTGCAGTATTTTCTCCTTGACCTGGGAGCTCTGGAATTTGGTGACAATATTCCTAGGAGTTTTCTTTTTGGGATCTTTTTGGGGAGGCGATCTGTGGATTCTTTCAATTTCTATTTTACCCTCTGGCTCTAGAATATCAGGGCAGTTCTCCTTGATAATTTCTTGAAAGATGATATCTAGGCTCTGTTTTTGATCATGGCTTTCAGGTAGTCCAGTAATTTTTAGATTCTCTCTCCTGGATCTATTTTCCAGGTCAGTGGTTTTTCCAATGAGAGATTTCACATTGTCTTCTATTTTTTCATTCCTTTGGTTCTGTTTTATAATATCTTGATTTCTCAAAAAGTCACTAACTTCCACTTGCTCCAATCTAATTTTTAAGGTGGTATTTTTTTCAGTGGTCTTTTGGACCTCCTTTTCCATTTGGCTAATTCTGCCTTTCAAGGCATTCTTCTCCTCATTGGCTTTTTGGAGCTCTTTTGCCATTTGAGTTAGTCTATTTCAAGGTGTTATTTTCTTCAGTATTTTTTGGGTCTCCTTTAGCAAGCTGTCAACCCTTTATTCATGATTTTCTCACATCACTCTCATTTCTCTTCCCAATTTTTCCTCTACTTCTCTTACTTGCTTTTCCAAATCATTTTTGAACTCTTCCATTGCCTGACACCAATTCATATTTTTCTTGGAGGCTTTTGATGTAGGCTCTTTGACTTTGTTGACTTCTTCTGGCTGTATGTTTTGGTCTTCTTTGACACCAGAGAAAGACTCCAAAGTCTGAGTCTGAGTCTGAGACCATTTTCACTGCCTGGCCATGTTCCCAGCCAACTACTTGACCCTTGAGCTTTTGGTCGGGGTACGACTGTTGTAGAGTAGAGAGTATGTTGTCCCAAGCTTGAGGGGCTGCACTGTTTTCAGAGCTATTTCTACACAGCAAGCTCTGCCACACCAGTGCTCCTCCTCCCCTCCCCTGAGGACTGCCAACCCGGACCGTGTCTGAGATCCAAGCAGGCTCCGCACTCATGTTGTAATCTGCTGCTCAATTCCTCCCACCAGGGGGGCCTAGGGCTGGAAGCAACTGCAGCTGTAGCTCTGGAAGCAGTCTCAGACCTGCACCACCTTTGCCATACCCAGGGCAGTGGCCAACTGCGAACTCCTTTCACTCTGTACCAGCAGTTTTTCCCACTAACCTGCTCTGTTGTCTTTGGTGTTTGTGGGTTAAAAGTCTGGTAACTGACACAACTCACTGATTCAGGGTGCTATGGCCTGTTCCACCAGGCTCCTGGTCTGGTTGTTCTGGGAGTTACCCACGCTGGGCTGTGCTCTGGTCCGTTCACAGCTCCCTGTGATAGACCTTATCCAGCGATCCTCCAGGCTGTCCTGGGCTGTAGCCCTGCTTCCCTCTGCTATTTTGTGGATTCAGAGCCATTTTTATAGGTGTTTGGAGGGACCTGGGGAGAGCTTTAGGCAAGTCCTTGCTTTCCAGCTGCCATCTTGGCTCCGCCCCTAAAGGGCACCCTTAACAATGAATTATACATTAATAGATTAGAAAAAAAAATAAGAATAACCATTAAGACCCTGCAGATTATGAAAGAATATTGTGGCAAAGCACTGGAATCAGGTGGAACATTTTAAAAACATTGTGTCATAGGACCAGCAAGATGGAGGATGATGTG
Source organism: Trichosurus vulpecula (assembly GCF_011100635.1). Classification (NCBI taxonomy): domain Eukaryota; kingdom Metazoa; phylum Chordata; class Mammalia; order Diprotodontia; family Phalangeridae; genus Trichosurus; species Trichosurus vulpecula. The sequence continues at coordinate 379,517,840 of NC_050576.1, forward strand.
TTTTTTTTCATTTCTCATGTACTTTTGTATATCCTCAAAATCAGAATTATGCACAAGGGATGAAGCAATTTCATCTGGACAAGCCAGCAGGAAGGTTCATGAATAGTCTAATGAATTAACACTATGAACGTTAAACCCTAATCCTTCATGCAGTGTTTCAGCATCCCTCCCTATTCTCCCCAGGATTTTGAGAGGGAAGCACAGCCAGACTCAGTGTTGTATTCCGGGATCTACTCAACAATTCCTTTACATCTCTAATAGCACAACTACCCCCCACCTTACTATATTCTCTGTTAAGAAGCAGTAGAACTCACCTTTGGAAACCACCAAGCCACTGAAAGAGGAAAGGGAAGAAGCAGCAACAATATGTTTCAGCAGTGCTCTGAAATGGACAGTACTGGACTAAGGCAAATATTTGACCTTGTGTTTATGACTGTATGAAGGATAGGGGACAGGAATTCAATTAGAACCAGTTCTGACTGTTTCTCAGAAGTCACTTGGGGTATAGATTTCATGTCTGAAGCTGCTGAAAAGTGAATTTGTCAGAGGAGGAGGCTAAGGCAGTCTATATGTCCAGCTCTAGGAGATCCAACATCAAAGAAAAATGAGTAAAAAAGTGAAAAGTAGAAGACTATAAGGTGAGGAGATCTTAGGAGGTAGAAAAGTAAGTTAAAAACTCCAAGCATAAATAGAAAAAATCAACAGGAAAGATAATAAACAGAGAAGTAATGACATATATATATATATATATATATATATATATATATATATATATATATACATACATACATACATACATACATACATACATAGATAGATAGATAGATAGATAGATTAGAACAAATATCTCTGAATAAATACAGAAAGCAAGGAGAATGAAGAGGCAGTGCACTCTGTTGTTCCTAAGGAAACGTTGAACCACAGTCAGATATTTCCAAATGGTTCAAGAGAAAAATAATTGTTATGAAAGTAGGATTTGTGGCCTGTACAACAGCAATAATTAGCAGAATAGAAAAACTTGAACCTGTGAAGGAGAGCCTCTCAAAAGAAATGCAAGAAAGAACAATCAATAACCAAACGTATAGAAGTAAAGGAAAATATGGAAGAAAAGAAGCAAATAAAACTAATATTAAAAGAACACATGATCTCTCTAAAAGAAAACATTTATCTCAAAACTAGGATGCATGAAGATAGCTTAAACATGACAAGTCTTCCATAAAAGCATGACAAGCAAAAAAAAAACCCTGAATAATGTGAATGCAAGAAATTATATTAGAAAACTGCCCAAAACTTCTGAACAGAAAAAATAAATGGTCAATCCAAATAATTCACAGATTGACTACATATGAGAAAACAAAACAAAAAACTAATGACAACTATAATATTGAGTAGCTTAAAAACTATAAGACACTAATTGGTTAAATTTCACAATTTCAATGTTAAAAAAAATTCTCCAAATGCCCAGAAAAAATGCCTTCAAAAGAATGGAAACACATTTTGAACACAAAGCTATTCTATAGCTAATATATGTATATATACTATAAAGGAAAAATCTATTCCAAAGAGGAAAGGATCTTAAGATGCAATCCAAAGTGACATACACTAAAAACATCCTAATCATCAATAAAAATGATAAATGCCCAACAAAAGAGAGGCATTTGAATCATTTCTATAAGTGAGGAGAGTATTTGCTTCACAAATATTCTGGATAATATAAATACAGGAAAGGTAAATAATAAATACAGCTAACAAAACACAAGTAAGAAAACAAATAACCAGAAATAGGGAAAAGTAAGTTACAAAAATTACACCTACAGAACCAATAAGAAAATAAAAATCAGTGACAATTCTTCCTGAAAGTACACCAAGATAAAACAAGAAAGCCGGCGATGGTTGCTGCTATGAGATCTAATGGAAGGAGGAGAAATAGCAACTGCTGGCTCCTAACATGTGTCCTAGTGAAAGATTTTTGTAGTTAGTTTATTAAGTGAACCTCTGCTATACACACTCGTACACTGAAGATACATGGTTGATGACAATTTATTAGAAAGGAAACAAAAAAAAAAAAAGAAGAGAAAGTTCTATGTTGTTGTTTGGGCATTTTTCTGACATTGCAGAAATGCAAAATAATGGGAGGATGTAGAAAGACATATAATGACAGCCTGCAATTACTGCCTACAGTGTAGGAAAGGAGGAACCCCTGAGAGTCTGAGTCAACATCTCTCCAGGGAGTCTGTTCAGACTGGTGGGATGCACACCATGACGAGAAAGAATCAAATGATTCAGTCATTCTCTGTGTGTCACTAATACAACCCTCACTAATATTAGTACTATGACACTATTACTAGTAGGATCTTTGCTGCCATCACCACCACTACTAGTTGATGTATATGTATGTGTGTGTGTGTGTGTGTGTATGCCACATATACACAGGGGTATACATATATATATATATATATATACACATACTCTATATACATATATAATACATACATATATACATATACACTATGTATATATGTGTGTATATATGTATGTGTGTATATGTATGTGTCTGTATGCACATGTCACAAATAGGGCCTGGGGAAACTGTGGAGTTTATATAGTAAAGGCTTGCTTTGTTTATTCATAAATTCCTGAGAATTATTTTTAAGCCTATATCCTGCTTGTGGGATTGGGCAATTAAATTTCATCAAATTCTTTTCTATTCTTATCAAATTTGGTCTATTTCAAAAGAACAAAAACTAATATGTGTTTATTTGTATAATGTGAGCATTGCATTGAATGAATAAAAAGTCAAGTCAATAAGCACTTATTAAGTACTTACTAGGCCCCAGGCACTACTCTAAGAACTAGGAAAGAAATAAAGATAAAAAAAAATCTCTGTTTTGAGAAGATCACAGAAGAATGGGGAGGGAACATACAAAGAATATAAACAAAAATAGTATGTTATATAGAGGAAAAATTAAAGTTAATTAACAGAGAGAAGATACTAGCATTACGGGGGATGCAAAAAGACATTGCAGAATATGGAATTTTAATTGGGATGTAAAGGAAGTCAGGTGAACCAAAAGATGGAGATGAGGAAGTCAAAAATTCCAGGAATATGGAAAGTCACTGATAATGTCTGGAGTCAGGAGACTGAATAAGCGTGTATGAGAAACATCAAGCAAGACAAGGTTCCCAGAATCTGTTGGGAAAAATAAAGTGTAAAGACTGGAAAGGTAAGAAGGGAACAGGTTACGGAGGACTTTGACCACCAAGCAGAGGCTTTTATATATGATCCTAGATGTGACAGGAAGCCAATGGAGATTACTGAATAGGGAAGTTTAGATAAAAAAGTACCTGGATTTGCAACCTAGTGAAAAAGAGAAGAAGAAGGCAACCAAAAGGAAAATACTGACAATTTCAGGTTGACTGTATTTGTTAGAGGTTTAATTTATTTAACAACAGTTGATTTTTTTTTCTTTCTCATTGATGGGGCAAAAATTGCTGAATATGAATCATCTATCTTTAGTTGTAGTAGTAGTAGCAGTAGTAGTAGTAGTAGTCATAGTAGTAGTAGTAGTTATAGTAGTAGTTGTAGTAGTAGTTGTAGTAGTTGTGGTAGTAGTAGTTATAGTAGTAGTAGTAGTCATAGTAGTAGTAGTACTAGTAGCAGTAGTAGTTATAGTAGTAGTTGTAGTAGTAGTAGTTGTGGTAGTAGTAGTTATAGTAGTAGTAGTAGTCGTAGTAACAGTAGTATTAGTAGTAGTAGTAGTTATAGTAGTAGTTGTAGTAGTAGTAGTTGCAGTTGTGGTAGTAGTAGTTATAGTAGTAGTAGTAGTCATAGTAGTAGTAGTACTAGTAGAAGTAGTAGTTATAGTAGTAGTTGTAGTAGTAGTAGTTGTAGTAGTAGTAGTTGTAGTTATAGTAGTAGTAGTAGTCATCATAGTAGTACTAGTAGTAGTAGTAGTTATAGTAGTAGTTGTAGTAGTAGTAGTTGTGGTAGTAGTAGTTATAGTAGTAGTAGTAGTCATAGTAGTAGTAGTACTAGTAGTAGTAGTAGTTATAGTAGTAGTTGTAGTAGTAGTTATGGTAACAGTGGCAGTAGCAGTAATAGTATCAGTAGTAGTAGTAGTAGTAATTGTAGTAGTAGTGGCGGTGGTGGTGGCAGCGGCAGCAGCAGTAGTAAGTAGTAGTAGTAGTAGTAGTAGTAGTAGTATAGCAACAACAACAATAATAAATAACTTATGGAAGATTTATAGCTTGCTGCCATATAGTCCCACAGTCCAGACCTCCCAAGCATCCCCAACTTGGACCGTATTAAGAAAAATCATGGGTTTTGGGGTGACTAATCTTACCTCTTTAAGTATATGCGTATGTGTAGTATGTGTTTGTCTACGCATGCAGGCGTGTGTTTGTATTGTATAACGCTTATGTATATACACAGGATCGCTATGTATATTCCTTGGGAATATTTCAAAACAGAGTAGATGACATTTTGCTCAGTTATTTTTCAGTCATATCTGACTCTTTATGTCTCTACTTGAGATTTTTGTGGCAAAGGTATTAGAGGGGTTTACCATTTTCTTCTTTAGCTCATTTTACAGATGAGAAAAGAGAGGCAAACAGGGTTAAGTGACTTGCCCAGGGTCACACAGCTAGTAAATATCTGAGGCCACAATTGAATTCAAGAAGATGACTCTTCCTGATTTCAGGCCCGGCACTCTGTCTACTGTGCCACCTAACTACCCAATGTTGTGTGATTTATATACATGCAAATTAAATATGGGAAGATGAAGTTGACCTCTTTTTAGAATTATATCAACCCTTTTATGAAGTACATGTATAAAGTCATCCTTTCATAAAAGAACACGCCAATCACCACCGATCATGGCAGTTTGGGAATAACCAGACACAAGGACATGGGTGGTAAAAGCTCACATAAAGCATATTACAAATATTTTTTGTTCATCAGTATGTGGCATGCTATAGGTAACAAGACTATTGTCCATGTCTGTAGTAGTAAGGGAAGTAATTCACAGCTTAGAATAAAATAATTATGTGTGTGTGTGTGTGTGTGTGTGTGTGTGTGTAGAATTTATTACATAAATAGTTATGTATGTATATATGTGTGTATAACTTTTTGAATATAAAAAATAGAATTGATTGCATATGAATGTTTATATATGTACATATACACTTATTCAAAGAGACATAAAACAAAAAGACGTAGAATAATGAATTCAATTTATATAGCATGTTCCCTGACTCTGTTCGTAAGACTTTGGGGAAAGTCCACACACTTTAGTTGCTTTTCCCACACTTACGGGATAGAGTCTGAAAGTGACCTCATGTCAGCATCAAGGTCATTACAACTTTTTCTGCATTAGTTTGTATTTAAGATATGAGAGAAAGATATTGGTGTTGAGGTTTTTTTTGGAGATCCTGTGTCCTCCCCCTCCCTCGACATTGTATCCTGGCCTGATCTGATCATCCTGATTATTTTATTTTCTATTTTTGCAGGGGCAATGTGGTCAGTAGAATAAAAGTAAAGGTGAAGCATATTGCTACTTCCTTGACCATTACAACAAGCTCCATTATATTTTCCCCCCCCAAGTCATTGGCACTATTTAAATGGATCAATATCAGAAACTGATAGAATTTTATCAGGGGAAATTACATTAAAGCAGATACATTACCATCCGCTTTGCCCCTGTGTCCTAAGAAGCACTAGACCTTTCTTCCTGACTTTGAGATGAAACTTCCTCTATGCGTTATCTCCCCTGATTTTCATGCAAAATCCTTGAAAATGTTTTTTTTTTCATTTATTCATTCACTTTTATCACTGTTAATAGTATAACCAATCTTATCAACACTACTATTACTATTAGTAACAGCACCTACCTTTCAAGATTGTTAAGGCATTGTGCTTTTAGAACTGATATCTTTTTAGTTTAATATTTTTTAAAAAAATCATTATTTACTGATTACACAAAAAGTTTTTAACATTCTTTTTTTTAAATTTTGAGTTCCAAATTCTCTTTCTCCCTCCAGCCTACCCTCTCTTTATATTGATTATACACATGAAGTCACTTAAAACGTATTTCCATACTAGCTAGGTTGGAAAAGAAATCACGGACAAAAATAAAACAAGAAAAATAAAGTAAAAATAATACTTCAATCTTCATTCATTCAGAGTTCATTAGTTCGCTCTCTGGAGGTAGATAAGTGACTTGTCCAAGGTCACAAGACTGTCTGCTGGCAGAGACAGGATTCATAAATAGATCTTTCTCTCCTCCAAATACAGTATTCTTTCCACTTTGCCACATATACTTCACTAAAGTTATTATTGTTCAGTCATTAAGTCATGTCCAAATCTTCATGGCCCCATATAGGGTTTTCTTGGCAAAGATAACGGCATAGTTTGCCAGTATTTATTAGAGACAAATCATGAACCAACGTCTTTCTGACTCCAAGGCTGGTGAATATTTAATACCTAGCTGACAAAAAATGAAATAAAATGAAAAAGAAAGAAAGAAAAGCAAAGCAAAAATAAGGATATAGTTTTGAATTTAATATAGGTTACCCTGACACTTTCTTAAATCTAGACTATTGACAATATAATAAATCAAACTCTGATTTATAATGTTCACCAATTTCCAAGGTGTTAATGCTCACATTGAAAATTTAATACTACGGAACCTGAAAAGCTGACTCTAACATACCCTTGCTGTAGGAGTCATTTTGCTATGTATGACACCATGTTTTCTCTATGTATAAAACTTATTAGAAATATAAAAAGCAAAAGAAATGTACTCATAGGATCATAGATTCAAAAGTAGAAGGCACCTGAGAGGTCACCAAATTCAACCACCATATTTTATTTCTAAGGAAACTGAAAATTCAAAAAATGAAGTGACTTGTCCACAGTCAAATAATTAGTAAATGGTAGAACTTGAACATACACAAAGAATGACAAGGAAATGTGGTATTATGACCACTCTAGATGTTCTAAAGATGAACATATTAAATGGTGGTCTGATTCATTTTATTGCCTTTTCTATGGTAATTATTAATCCGAAAGCACAACAATGCAAATATTTGCCCATCAACATGTGCTCATTTTAATTGAAAAGACAATAGTGAAATTGAAACTGTTTCATTCAGCTACAAAAGAAACAAAGCCCAGAATTAGTAGAGAATTGTGATGATAATGCTGGGGAAAACAAAACAAACAAACAAACAAAAAACAATTATCACTCATTGGGAAAAATGAAAGTGTCTCATTATTGTTGTCTGTAATACTGAAATAATACTAAATTTTATTTTACTGGAAAAAAATCACAGTTTACGGTTCCAGTTAATCAGTGAATTATAGAACTATTTGCATTCCATTGTATTTTGTTAGTCTTTCTTTTTCTGTTGTTTCTCCCAAGCGACTGTAATTGAGACAAAAATATATTTAATCCAATTCTCTACTTTTAAAAAGATGACTTTGGAATCAATGACAATAAAAATTAACTTCTTGATTTGTTAATTAAAGAATAAAAAAAACATGAAGGTCAAATACACATCTTACAGAAAATGAACAGCAGTTATATGCTTTTATCTTGGGAACTTTATTTTTTTAGTTCTTCCTTTGTACTCTCAATTCCTCTTTACTTCTAGTGTCTTTTTGCTTCATTTAACATTGATTGCAATTTTTGACCCTATGACTTAGAGGAAGAGGGAAAAAAAAATTTGTACCTGAGATATAAGTACTTATAAACCACTGTATTTTTTCTTCAAGGATAAACTTCTTTTATCAAGCTCTATAATGTTTTTTTTTCCTATTATATTTTAAATATTATTTTAAATAAATAAATTTAAATAGATTTTCACTTAGCTTTAGGTGGAAATGGAAACGATTTGACGTTATAAGTAAACTTGGATTTTGTCTGTACACTTGGACTTTTTATTTAACATTTCATAATCTTAAGGAATTGAATTATGAGGGATAGGTATAATTGTAACCTTTTGATAATTATAAAAATCTGACTTTTATGAATAGAAAAAAGTTATGGCACACTGCTTTTAACTCTTATGTCACAATTACTTTAAGAAGAAAAGAGTACAGGAGGACATTCCAGATATTTGGGGACATCTTGAGCTGCCTGACAAGCACTGGATAAATAGGGTTTAAATTATATTTCTTTCATATAGAGAATAGCCTAGGTATGGCCAGAAAATTTGATCACCAGTTTAATTGTAGGATAACCAATTTGGCTCTAGGGTCAATCTCAGAGACCCTCTATTACATCATTAAATATTTGCTTAACTGAGAAGCACCAGTACAATTCATTTATATTTCCTTGAAAAAATTATATAATACCATAGTGAATTGAGCTGATCAATCAATGATTCAATAAATTTAGATGATATTATGAATATATTTATAAAAGGCAGCACTGAGAATTGCCCTAACATGTGAGTTCAAGTCTTCCTTCAGATACATACTGGCTGTGTAATCCTGGACAAGTCACTAAGCCTTTTAGTTCTCAAAGCAATTATAAGACTATAAATTGCAGAAAAAGGTATCTGCTTATATTGGTAGAAGGGATTTCCTCATCTGGGAGTTCCTTACATTAGTAATGTTATAGGTCAGTCCCTATTCCTTTCTTAGACAGCATCCATAAATGGGGGGGGGGGGGCAGTAATGCCTTAAAATATATCTGCTAGAGAGTCTTGGACACATTTGAGATTTTCCCTGGAAAACTGAGATGTTTTAAATTTTTACTCCTCTAAATTTTTCCTTGTATTTATCTCTCTCACCCACAAAGTGCCCAAGGCATTTTTCTCTGAAACTGGATAAAAGGTCTTAATTCTTTCTTTAAGTACTTGACTGCCTTGTCTGTGTTCTACTATTAATTTTTTCCAGGCTGGTGTGTCTGAATCCTCACCTAAAAGATTTTACTATTTTTTTAAGAGGACAAAGGGTGAGGGAAAAGACAAGACTTATGTTTATAATAATAACTATACTTTTATAGGTTTCTGGTTAAGGAGTTCTTACCTGAAAAATTCACTCTGAGTTTGGTAGCACAAATATCACACTTGCCCAAATAAAGAGATCAGAGCTGAGAGAGGTTAATGGGATCATCTGAGGTCACAGCTAGTAAGCCTCAATACAGGACTTTGTTTCTGTCCTGGCCAGAAATTTTGAGGATCTTCCTTCCCTGATTGATTCTTTTGTAAAGCCAAACTATGCTACCTTTTGCTTCAATATTTGCCTAGCCTTTAATCATTAAATAGGTGTTGCCTCAGACAGAGACCTGAGAAAGCCTTACCTTATAAAGACCAATGACTCCCACTGTATCCAGGGCCTCCACCAGTCATCTTGACCTAGATCTTGCCACTGGACTCCAGTGACTCTGGAGGAGAAAATGAGGCTGATGACTTTGCACAGCTGTGCCTCACTTAAATCCAATTCACATGCTCCTCATATCATTGGACCTCCTTGAGAACTAAGGACAACCAACAACATCAATAAAGCATTTCATACTATGTCTTCCAGCTCTAAGTCCAATTGGCTATGCAATTGGACTATTCACTTAATGTCTCAGCAAACCAGGCAATTCTCTAAGAGTAGGAGTTGTAGAGAAGGTATAGACTTATGCCAGTGGATAAAGGGCCTTTCCTCAACTGTTAGTTCACATACGAATGAACTCATAGGTCCAGTCTCTTTATTTAAATCAGTATCAAAATCTATATGTCTATCTAGTCAATATAGTCTTTTAATTCTGAGAATTAATAGAATAGGAATGGAGGGGAGTCATCCACCTGGATATGTGTAATAGTGTTTAAAGAGGGATGTTTCAGTGTATGGAGGAGAGAGAGTTTGTAGAAACCAAAGAGTCATTAGTTAATATCAGTGTGTGAAGTATTAGCTATTATGACTCAGAATGTTATCAGAGAGGTGGGAGTCAGTACATGTTTCCTTAGGTGCTGATCCCCAACAACTTGAGGTTTGTTTGGGGCCCTTAAATATAGATTCTTGTAATGGGTACTTGAAAAAAAGGGTCCTGGAGATAGGTGGAGGCTAGTACTCTGGGGTTCTATTAGTATTTCAAACCCTGAGAATGAATATATACTGAGTACCAGGGCCACTTAGCTTTTGGGGGATTGTAATGAAAAGGGCTTGGCAGATGTTGCTTTCTTTCTGACAGAGATCTGAGGCCTCAATGCTCTCTCCATAAGGGAAGAGACAGAACAGGGAAGGGTGCAGATAAAGCCAGATGCTAGCAAGTAATTTTGCTTCAGGGTACTTTAGCAGTCTACTTCACAGTAGTTACAAGCAGCACCTTTGTCTAAAATGGTCTTATTTCAGATTTTGTTAACAACTCCACCAAATAACATATCCTTTTCAACACTCTCATATATCTTCTCTCTAATCCCAAAAAGGTCAGACACTGATCATCTAACATTTGATACTGTGTCTTTACAGCACTTAGACTTCTATGAGCAACTTTGAACAAACTTATTGGAATTCTTTTTTTTTCAACCTAGAGCTTATATACGAAAAATTTTTCTTGTTTCCAGAGGACTGTAATGACTTTTAATTGTTACTATGGCATTGGTGAGACCTGGAGAACTATCTTTAATTTCAGGATAATAAAGTAGCTAGTATTTATGTAACAGTATGTATTGCAATGTACTTTATAAATATTTTCTCATTTTATTCTCACAACAATCCTCATCAGTGTGTGTTTATTATCTCCACCTTACAGATTAGAAAGTTGAGGCACACATGGAAATTAAGTGAATTGCTTAGCATTATATATCTAATAAATATCTGAGTATGGATTAGAAGTCAGGTTTTCCTAACTCCAGGTCCACTGCTTTATTCAATGTACTACTTAGTAGCCTTTAATATAAACCATCCAAATCAGTAAGAAAACATGTCAATAAGACATTTATACATGGTACTAAAGGGTCTGAATATGAACACTACTATTTGTTGAAATATAATTTGATGTCAATACTACCGCAAGGTATGATTTTAATCTTTATCTATACCAGAATTGGTATCAAGTTTACATAAAAAAACTAAACTAAGACTTGTCTAGACCTACCCAAACTAATGAGGTTGAAGCAAATCATGGAGCCCACCATCTAGGTGTAACGCAAGGTCACAATATCTTTTAAGACATGTGAAATTATTTATTCAATATTTTACCAACTCTCTACTGTATTATGTGGACAAGGACCCAAAGTGCTTTTCAACTATTCTCTCTAATAACTCTAGTACCATTAGAACAATGATCTCTATCAGAAAATAATATCCAAAGTCTAGATGAAAAGTAACACATATCAAACAGTATTTGAAATAAAAATCCAGAATAGCACAATATGAATAGTGTCTTGGACAGTATAATGGAATTTGGCCTATTGAAAGAGGAGGGTTATTTCCAGTTAGGCAGATCAAAAAAAATGACCGGTATAACAGAAGGAATGATATGTCTGCCTATATTTGGAAGAGGGTATAAAACCTGTCCTTAGATGGAATAGATGATTAAACAGTGATGTCATTCCCTTGCTTGGTGACCAGTAGTGCATTTAACTATATTGTTGAAATTCGCCAAAAGTTCAACTCAATAAAAACTCATCAGTCTTTAATTAATGGTAAATGAACTCATCATTATAGCTTGAAGCAATTACATGAACTTACTCAGAAGTTTTAATATTCACTTTTAAGGCCAAATTTATAGGGCCTTTTCCTGATGTCTAAGATGTTAGAAGATGCACAGGGAAGTCATATGTCCAGTAACACTTGATTCAAATGACTTGGAATGCTTCAAACTGATATATTCTAGGCTCTTACGAAGTGATCTTTTACCATCAATGAATGTCAGTAGGAAAAGAGGAAGATGAGGTGCAAAAATAAAATAAAATAATTTAAAATAAAACTTCATCGCAAATCACAGCTTTCACTTAGTGATCTTAAATGACACACTGGAACTGGTTAGTTGTTAAAAAAATAGATCTGTAATCCATTTTACAGAATTGTGACTTGGATTTATAATTGGCAAAGCCTTTGAAAATGCTTCGATGTTTGGGGAAAAGGCTTCATCTTAATCTGACAGGACATCTCATTTTTAATGTTCAACTTCTCTGAGTCGTGGCACAGAGCCAATGTACAATTCTGGGCTGTCTAAAGTAATTTGTGGTCCACACTCAGGAATGTGGGTGCATTCGGTCTTTGTTGTCCTCGTGGCTAACTGCCTCCATACATAGTCTGAAAGAGAAGTTATAAATTATTCCACTTTACCATGAATGGGTTCGTACAGCCCTATTGTTTCTTAGATTCAAAGACCATTGGCTCTGAATTTCACACGCACCTCCTTCCACAGGATCAGGATTCTGGTGATAACTTATTGCTACTGATAGGAAAGGTGGTTGTGGAAGTCCTAGTCCCCCAAAAGAAGGCTGTGTTTTCTGGTATGTAACAGTACGCCAGACTAGGCTAACCTGGGTGGTCATTTTCTAATGTGGCCATTTTTCTAAGGAAGCAGACTGAAACCACTAAACATATTTGTCCCATGAGCTAAACCACAATAAAATCTAGGTCTCCAGTGCATAGCTTTCCTCGCCCTTTGAATACAGTTCTTTCTTACTCTATTTCCATAAAACAAATGTCCTTTAGAAAGTTTCTCTTTGAAGTTCTGAATTGAGTTTGCCTGTGTGTATCCAAGGGGCAAATGCATGCAACTACCTGATTAAATGATGAAAACGGCCCTTCCTACACTATGATTAAAGGTACCTTTTGACAGTTAAAGCATGCCAGACTCACAGCTGTATGCTCATCACCTGCTGATTGTAAAATTGGGCATATTTAAGAAAGTAAAAGGGGATAGTTGTGGATTATTTTGAAGAACTATCTATCAAAGCTAATAATGGTCAGGGATGATTTAATCATTTACAATAATCCATTTAAATTGAAATGAAGCATCTTTCTACCCTTCTTTCTAACTGTACATGTTGACAGTGGCTACTGAGTGTCGGATCATTCTCTTCCCCAACCTTATTTCCAATACCTTGTCTCATCTCACCAGTCTTTTCCTATGGGGAAAAAAAATGTGTTCCCTGAATACAGAGATGAGAAGAGATGCTATAAGTTGGCCTCTGTATTTCAGAGTTCCGGGAAGGAGACTGACATCCCAAAGCCCACTTTAACAGCCTGGGATGGTATTACCCTATAGCCCTCTTTGAGACAGAGGATCACTTGGAGATCATTGCTATGCACCTGGTTATTTAACAATGTAAGCAATAGGATGTCAGAAAGCTCAGTTAGAGCTACCTCTTTATCCCCTTTTACAGGTAAAATTAATTTCCTCCTCCTCTGCTTAGATTGGAATATTTTGCTCTCCATAATTTGATAAGTCTCTTCTCTAACCTCTTGGTAAGAGGATTCAGCTTGGTATATTCCCCCCCAAAATGTTTCCAGATTAATCAGAGCTTCAAAGTGGTATAAGAGATGAGTTCGAGGTAAATGTCATAGTAGCCCATGCTATGAAATTGAATAATTGCCTCTCAGCTGTCTCTCTGCCCTGAGTGGAATGAGCTGGTTATGCTGATGTTGGATGTTACAACAGGAGGGTTGGCAAATAGGTCACAGTACGATGATAGCCCTGAGCCTGCAGAGTCATTGGTAATAGGGAGAGCTGAGGAGGTAGGTGTGATTTCAGGGTTCGGCAGGCTATGTTGGGATTGATTAAAATAGTCAGATCTTCGGGCACAAGCAATGGTTAAAATTTGTCAGCTACGACTACAAAACACGGATAAGGTACCACACTGACACATTCATAGAAATAAGGTCTACTTGGTCTTTGAAATAATTAAAATGACCACTAAGATTTTTTTTTATTTTGGAATTACTGTCTCCAACATTTTAAAAAAGAGATTCACAAAATCTTAAAATGTTTTAGAATGATGCCTATTATTATTATTATTATTATTTTTTTATTTTGGAATTACTGTCTCCAACATTTTAAAAAAGAGATTCACAAAATCTTAAAATGTTTTAGAATGATGCCTATTATTATTATTATTGAGTTTTAAGTGACTCTTAAAACTCAATAAAGTATAAATGGCTCACTATGTTCAACAAACCTCAAAATGAATACAATTCAAAGAAACCAAATAATGAAGCCTTATGATTTTATTTCATTTCACTTTAAAATACCAAATCTTAAAATAAAAAAAAAAAATCTAGAAAGGATACAAGCACAGATGATCTAAGAATAAAATATTCAGAAGTCAGGACTAAGTTATACAGTAAAATCCAAGATGTAATCTAATTTAAATGAGAATACACGAATCCCAACCATCGTCTTTCTATTTTTATTCTTGAAGAGGGAAGGATTTGCAACTATCATTAACAGCAACAGATATGTTGCAATTGAGGATTCTGCACAGAGAGTAACACAAAGAACTAAATTGATTCTTGGTCAATCGAAAGTGACTCTGAGTTAGCAGAAGGTGGATATTTCCCTTTCAGATGATTAGTTTGTGGTTTTTTTTGTTTTGTTTTTAGTGAAGAGACTATTTAATTATAGCCCCTGATGGGGAATTGACCTGTACTCTACCAGTGTAAAACAGTAACTGAACTTAGATTACTTTCTTGCTTTTCTTCTTGATCTTGTCAGAGACATCAGAGTGGAATGATTTTAAGTCATTTTAATATGGCTAGCTCTGTCTGAGAGTTCTTTCTGCTTGCATAGGTACATACAGCAATTACTTTGCAATTATGTGACCTTTTATTAAGAAATACTTTTTTCCTTCTCCAATCAATCCAAGTGTACTGAGCAGACATCAATATTATCCGATGCTTGTGTTGCCTCCAATACCAGCCTATATTTCTTCATCCCCCACCCCTTCCTCCATTCATTTCTAACTGGTTACATCTGCAGTTCAACGATCCAGGGAAACATTGGAGAACAGCAATGGAATAGTCATAATAGTTCCACTTATTGTGAATAGCACTACTTCTCCCTAAATTAAGTGTGTAATTGGCAAGCCTTATTTATACTCTCATATGGATTAGCTTTTATTGATCTAATTAGGATGAAGCTTAAAAATTACTTGCCAGTCAAGCTGATGGAGCAGCTGCAGTTCATTATTTCCTTTTCTTCAAACAACAACAAAAAGTAACCTTAGGAGGTGATAGTAAAACTTGAGTTACTGACCCTTGGTTGCCCAGAAGATGAGTTTGTAATGCTATAGGGCAAATCCTGAAAGGTGGCTAGACAGAAGATTTATGTGGCAACAGGCTAAATCGCAAAATGGAAGAAAGACTTTTAAAAAATGATATATTTGACATAAGTGATGTAAATACAGCAGAGGCAGTACCATCAGAAGTATGATATGATAGGAATACTCACTAGAATAGAAATCAGAATCCCCAGAGTCTGATCCAAGTTCTGACACTATACTTCAAAAGCTGAAGCCAAAAAGTCATTTACCTTCTTTGAGCCTTACTTTCCTTATCTTTAAAATGGGGTTAATAACAGCTATTCCATTTACCTCACCCACAGAGCCATTACAAGGATGAAATGAAATATATATGAAAACCATTTTCAAACTATAAAGTAAAACACAAGCATAATATTCAAAGACCATTATATCATCCTCAGGTAGGGCCTTATAAAGATTTGACCACACATTTCCTTAAATAATATACAGTTCTCATCAGAGAAGACAGCTATATGTTTCACAGAGTAAAAGCACATTTGATAATAGCTATGTTGATAGTTTCTTAAGTTTTGTGTCAAATTAATCAAAATTATCCCTAAAAGAAGCACCATTAATGTCCCATCTTGACAAGGTTAATCTACTCAATATTTAGCAGAAACAGAATTCCTAAAACAATTAGTGAGAATACAGCAGGATTCTGTTTCCCTAATGAAATGACTGAATGTCAGCAGTGTGTTTGAACATATTGACTCAGATATTAGGCTAGGCCCTTTGAACACAAGCATCTGCATTCACCGACCAAACTCCATAAAGGGAGCCTTACCGATTTATCCGTTAGTAATTATGAACATGCACGAACACTGAGTCAATATTTTGAAGCTGATTAGAGGATAAAGGGATGGCCTATTTATTATTTAGATGACACCTAAATTTAACCAGACTCATAAAGACTTCTAACCGAAATGAGTGCAATACAAGTCAGTAAGCAGAGAGTTTGATGCTGCCAGTTTGGACATGAGCTTACTCAATTTTAATGAGGCTGATTTTTATGAAAATGATTTTGATTATTATGATTAGTTTTATAATAAAATACTTTCATTTAAATAATAGTTCAACATTTTCAAAGTATTTTACATGCTATCTCATTAGAACTTCATTTCATTGAGACAGATGCTATTATTAGTCCTATTTGACAGATGAAACCAAGGCTAAGAAAATCTATGTGAATTGCCGAGTCACACAACCAGTAAGTTTCTAAGGTAGGATCCAAAATCTCTTCTTCTTCAACTGAATTTCAGAGCTCTATCCTTTGCAATAACTTTTAAGGATTGAAATGAGTTCATGTTTTCTTTAATTACAGAGGTCATTAAATAATATTTCCTTATTAATATTACATTTAATATCATAGCAATTGCTTCTTTGGTTGTATAACTTATTAGCAATTGATTCATTTGCAATGTGAACACCATTAATTCATTAAAACATGACAATATGTGTTCCTTGTGAAACTTTATCATGTCAGAACAATATAATGTAAACATTGTTTTTCCATGCTTTTAGTTAAATGTACAAAGGGAAAATTAATTTTCAACCTTTTTCAACCTGAATTTTACTAATGCTATTGACTTATGTTATTTAATCAGTATTGTATTTAAGAAAACATATTTTATCTATGAATATATGTAGTTTATGATACTATTTGATTAATAGTGAAAGTTTATTAATTTATTAGACTATTAGAGAAACTGGAGGTTGTGCTAACACTTGTATGTTGATTTAAAATGTGAAATTTGCATTTTAAACCAGAAGAACAAGATCAATTTAAATATCTAGATTATAAATGAATTAACAATAACAATAATTTATGTACCATGGTATGGCAGGTAGTACAAATTCTACTATCTTCATTTTACATAGAAAGAATTGAGGAACACAGAAGTTAAATGAATCAAGGTCCCATAGACTAACCCAGGAAATAAATTAATACAGGTCTTATGATTCCAGGTTCTGCAATCTTTCTATTCTACCCAACAAATAACAATAATATGTTTTCTTTCAAAATATTCATAATATTTTTCACCTGGTTAGGAATCTGGAAATCTAAGGGGAAAGGTGTGGTAGAAAGCAATTGGATGAGGATCAAAGGAGGGAGAACAAAGGCAACCTAGAGGCAGGAGAATATTAGAGGCTGCCAGGACAGCTGGAGAAATTGGATGACAAGTTTCTGACTCATAAGGCTGGCATAGAGGCAGGAAGGATATTGTTTAGATGGGTGATATCCAATTACAGGGTCATAGGTTGGGTATCTCTCTCACAAAAATAAATAGAATATTTGATAAATTAATGATGTCCCATACCAGTAATAGCATAAATTAGAGGATGGAGTAAGTAACAAAGGATGATAATCTTTCTTAGTAGGATTCCCAGAAAAAAAATAAAAGGAAAGAGATTGGGCAGTGTAGAAACCTTGGCAGGCAGTAATCATGTCCCATGATGTGCAGTTGGTAATGAGGAGAATTCCAGGTAAATTCTTATGTGTTCCTTTTGCTTTAGGAGAAAGCATTTCAAAGCAATTAGAAGTAGGATAGGTAGTATGCCACAGCCTGAAATTGGCTCAATTAGAAGAGTGGCTTTCCCAAAGGAACTTCTGACATTGTTATATCCTAACCATTGATTCTTATGAGGAAGAAAAGAGGTAGGTATCTCAAAAGACATATGTGACTGAACAGGAAGCTTATCAATGAACTAATACTAAAACAAAACAAAGCAAAGGAAAAAAGAGAGATAGAGGTAAAGGCAGATAATTGAAGATAATCCCATAAAAGCTGGTTCTCTATCAATTTGCTCCAGAATCCTAAACTCCAAAATTAACTTTGTAATAAACGCTGAAGTTCTTTTTTTCCTTAGCTTCCTTAAGGTCAAAACAAATATCGAAGAAACACTGGAACTCCTGCTAGTTGTATGGAGATTACAATAGCATATTAAAAGAAGAATTAAACACTCAACTCCTGTTTTTTTTTTCCTTTATCATGGAGAATATGAAGAAAAGTCTTCCATCAAGGAAGGATAGAATCAGAATCTTCAGTTGGGAGGAATTTTTAATGAAGTCATTTTCCAGGGAAAAATCTTGAAGTCCTCCAGTACCCAAAGGCCATTGGATCTTTCTTAAGTGGGTAAGTTAGTTGATCTTAACCATGCAAAGCTAGCTCATAGGATAAGAAAAGAAATAATTATTGCTCCTATATTATTTAAGAAAAATAATAATCTTCTTCATGCCTCATCTTCCAAAAATTACCTTCTCTTTTATTATTTTCCTTTCATACAACTCACTTGCACTAAGTTTAAATATGTGCTAATCTGATTAAAGCGGCAGCTAGGTGATGCAGTGGATGGGGTGCTGGGTCTTTAGTCAGCAAAACTCACCTTAGTTCAAATCCAGCCTTAGGTACTTACTAGCTGTGTGACCCTGGGCAAGCCATTTAACCCTGTTTGTCCCTGTTTTCCGAACTGTAAAATGAGCTGGAGAAGGAAATGGCAAACCATTCCAGTATCTCTGCCAGGAAAAACTCCAAATGGGGTCAGAAAGAATTTGATGTGATTGAAATGATGGGACAACAACAGCTATCCAATTAAAACATTGGCACAAAATTTCAGGCTTCAGAAGCTGGGGGAAGACCACTAATATACAACAGAGAACATAAGAACTTTACATCAGAGGAAAACTTTTAGAATCACTGATCTACTGATTGGGATGCTAGACTCAGGCCTCATCTTTATAAAGTTCACGGAGCAATTCTTCCCTGAATAATTGAGTAGATTCTCCTTAGTAGACTGAATTAAGATATTCTTATTATGTCAAACTTTTTAACAAGTTAGGTGTGTTCCTTTAGGAGGGGAAAATATGTAGTGCCTCATCAGACATTTTTGATTAGAAGATAAGATTGGTTTCAGAATCCTTCTGAAAATTATAGAAATGGAACTCATAAGCATTAATTTTATTTTGTAGTAGAGATGCAAAGGGGAAGATTCAGTAAAAGTTGTACAGTATTTCCTTTTGTTTTTGTTTGTTCAAGAATTATAGAACCTGGTTCATGGTTTCTGTATGCCTCTCTGTCAGATTCCCCTTGGTCCTCTCTGTATATTGGAGTCCAATTAGTGGCATGATCAAAAGGGATGATATGTCAGGGATAATATAAGTGAGGGAAATGAAAATATTTGTAACTATTGGAATTGAGTTAATGCATGGTGAATGATTTCCTGCAAGACTTCTCAAAATCATCTTTTATTATTTTATAAAGTGACCTTATTTAGGAAAGTTTTATGATGTAGTGAGAAGCACTTAAAACAAGAGGTCTGGGCCGGTCTTTCAGCTAGCTATGAAACCTGAGGAAATCATTCACTAACTCCAGACTTAGGTGTCTTCACGTGTAAAATAAAAAGAATGGCCCAAATCACATTTATGTTCTTTCAGAATCAATGATACAGTGGTCAGGGATTGTATTTTGAATCAGGTTTTTTATTATGAACTTAAACATTATCATATCTGAACTGTTAAAAATATGAAGAATGGGAAAAAAAAGTATTTTATATGAAACTATGAACATCTGTTATTTTAAGGTTTGTTGTTGTCCTTTGTGCTCAAGAAGGACCAAAATGGCATCATGGTGTTGGGGTCAATGTACATGTATAATAACATGAGAATAACAAAATTATCCTCTTTAGCTTTCTGAATTATTTTTGTTATCCTCTATAAAATTTTATTATTTTATTGGCATTAATTTGCTTTTCTTTTTTTGCATCACTAAATTGACCAATAGAAGACTTTCCTTACAACAGAAATACAGTAAAAAAAAAAAAAAGCAAACTGCCTGAAAATTCTGTACCTCTTTTCTTGTCACCTCTCTAGTAAGAGGCGATAAGGATGATTCATCAGAACCATTCTGAAGGGAAGAGTGGTCCTGGCGTTTAGCAGAGGTCTTAAGTCTTTCCAAGTTGTTTCCCTTTACGTTATTGTAGTCATTTGTCCAATTGGTCCTCTAGTTCTTCTCACTTAATTCTATATACATACAAGACTTTTAAAATTTCTCCAAATCTGTTGTGCTTGTTTTTCTTCCTTTATTGTGCTAAATATTGTATCACATTTAACTTTCATTCATAAATTTGATAGATGGCCTCCAGATTTCTTGGAGACATTGTGTAACTTATTGAAAGTCATAGTCCTGCATACCAGCCCCTATTTGTCCAGGTAAACAATGTAGTATTTCCAAAAAGGTAAGCAAAAAGGAAAGCAGAGAAAAAAGTGCCTTCAGAATACCGGGTTCCAGTGAAATTTTGGGTTCATTGGACATCTTGAACTATTTTCAAACACTTTGACTTCAATGAAACCCAGAATGCCCTTTAGTGAAGCACTTTGTCCTCGATTTTTACAACCTTATGTATTTTAATGGAAATTTGATACATATGTTTTTAATTCATTTACACTTAAATCATCAAAACACTGGTCTTTAAGGTTATTTGATATTTAAGAAGGCTATGGGGACTTTTTGATAATCCTTTAAAGCCCCTGAAAAGGAAACCAGGAAGTTTTGCTTTTCCCAGAATAAACTGAAATATTGAGAAGACTGGGTTCACCTCCAGTGCGGTCTAAATTGTCCAAACAAGCTACACTTATCCATAATAAAGAGGAAGATGAACACGGTGACAGGGGCCATGCTGACCACAAGTAAAAGTGCTAAGGCTTTGATGAGCTATAAAGCATAGATAATTGCAAGCATATTTTTAGAGAACTACAGGGTTTTTAACAATTTTATTCTGACTGTATGCTGAAAATATACTGATAGATAATAATAATGAGAATGAGAAAATGAAATATTAATACTGATAATAGTCCACAGTGTTTTGAAAAATATTTTTTGGCTTACAGAAAGTACTTTGTGTTGGATACTATTACATTTCTTATACACCTCTATATTTTGAGTGAATGGTTACTCATGTAATATTTATCAAGAATTTTATAGAATTTTGTTTGCAAACTGCTCAAAATTTTCTTGAATGCACGATGTGTGAAGTAGTTATATGTATTATATAGAGCAGCTGTTGCATAATCGCATATATTGCGTAGGTGACATTGAGTGTATACAAATGGTTAAATAGTTTTGTTAGTATCACAAAAACGACCATCTTTTAAATCCAAATAAATGGGAAAGTTTTCATTTCGGTCTAGAGTTTCATTTAATTAAAATTGCTTTTGGATTCACAGGATGCATTTAAAAGATTTTTAAAATCTTCATTGTCTCATATCTTCCCCTCCATCCCATACGTCCTCAATAAAATATTTAACACTCACTCACATCCATATGCATAGGATATCATCATTTCAGAACCAAATGGCCATCCTGCAGATCAATTTTCTTCTGAATAAGGTCACTTGTATCTGAAATATTGATAATGTACCTTTCTGGATTTGTCTAAAAAGAAAATAGAGCATGGTATCAGATGAAATGGGGACACTTAGCTAAGCTGCATGAAATATTTTGAGTAACAGGCAGTGAGTGAATAATTCCATTGTTCATTCAGTTCAGAATTTATTTACTGTCTGAGTATAATTTTATTTTCTTATCATTTAAGTACAATGCAAATATTTGTTAATATGAATACAGCAGATGCATCTATACTTGCCTTGCCCTCCCCCAGGTAATTCTATCCTTTATTGTACATCCAAATGGATTGGATAGCCATAGGACCATACTTCAACGAAATCAATTTAATTAGTGTGTGGTGCTTCTTTGAGCTGCTATTAGGAAAACAATCTTAAAGGAGTCATTTACACAACTAAAAAGTTATTGAAGAACTCAACTTGTACTTCAATTAACCTTTGCCCTTTTCTATCTATGACCAGAAAACATCAGATTTGTTTATGAAAAATAAATGGAAACATAACATTGATCTAGGACATTCTAAAATTAATAACCATTTCCTAACATGAAAATGGGAATTTGCCTGAATATATTTATATATTATTAAAGACTAAATCTATATAAACTATTGGTACCTCAAAACTGATATCATTTGTGTGTCTTTAAATTCAGGGAATTTAATATATTCTTTCAATTATATGAAGAAATATGCTATTTAAATTAAAGGCCATGTGTGATATGTCCAGCCAAGGTTACCTGCATTGGTAAGATCCATTTACCTGCTGTTGAATAGAAGTCTATGTTGAAAACATGTGTTCTTTGAATAATCAGGGATTCCATTAGCATAAAAGAACACAATATGAAGTACAAATTAGATGAAGAGTGATATGCCAGATAGAGAGCCCCCTTTGATGTCAAGAAGAGCTGGTTTCAATTTCTGCTTCTAACACATACTGTTGTGTGACCCTGGTCAAGTCATCTAAATTCTTACTGTTTCAGACTGTTCTCTCAGTTCCAGAACAGGAATAGACTTGAATTGTTAGAGAGTCCCACAGGGATTCTTTTTACTGAAAAAATCACAAATTTGGTCAAAATTGTGTACAAATAAGAGCATTTAGACAATCTCACTCTTGATATTGAATCCTTTCTTTCTATTTCAAATATTTACATAACATCCTCAATGAAACCAATAAGGAACTTAGAGGTATACTAATCTCCCTGTCTAATGTTTCTTTTACTGCTAAGACTCAGTGAGTCATTGAACAGATTATCTACGAGAAAACTTGTTTCATTTTAACATATGGATGGGAGACAATTTATTTGAGGAGAGTGTTTAAAGATGTTAAAGTAAAATGCTTTTTAAAAAAATCAGCAAGAGAGAGGCATGGAAGAAGTCTATATTTCTGAACTGCTTTGCTATTTTTGACTATGTAGATGAAATCTGGTACAGAAAGTTGTTCACAAAAGGTCACTTCTTCCCTTCTCATATTTCCAGTTATGATATATTTGATGCATGAATAAACCATTGTTCTAAAGATCTGAAGATTAGAAATTATACGGCTTGGATTTTGAGATGGTGTGATGTAGTGAAAAGAATCCAGGATTTAAGTCAGAGGTCATGAGCTTCATAGTGTCTATTGCCTACTTACCTTTGGGTAATTCACAACAACTGTAGGCTTCAGTTGTTCATGTAGGACTATATGTGTTACTACATGGGAATAATTATTCCTTTTAATTCTAGAGTCTATCCTAATATCCCTTCAAATGTATAAATGAACATGCATGCATATATAACATATATGCACATATTTTACACACAGGTGGTATGTGAATAAATATAGCACATTACATCTATGTATTTATATGCATATGTAATGTGTACATGTATGCGACACATTCATATTTTTATATCTTTTGTAAAAGACTTATCTCTGATTTGTTTTTTCTGGTTTTTTTTGTAATTTTTCCCTCTTCAAGATACCTTAAAAGAGAAAAAATGAACGGTGAATGAAACACATATTATGCCTAAATCTTGATGATATGAAATTGGCATCAAACACAAAGACACACACACACACACACACAAAATACTGGACAAGCGCTGCAGATGAATGGTGAACTATACACAGATCTGATTAGGAAACTTATCTTTTACTAATAATTCTTTTTTTAAAAAAAACTTTTCATTTCTAATGGTATACTCAAGTTTTCTGCAGCTAAGGAACCCCATGTGTGACTTTATTTTTTTAAAATTTATTTAATATATTTAGTTTTCAGCATTGATTTTCACAAAAGTTTGAATTACAAATTTTTTCCCCATTTCTACCCTCCCCCCACTCCAAGATGGCATATATTCTGGTTGCCCCATTCCCCAGTCAGCCCTCCCATCTGTCACCCCACTCCCCTCCCATCCCCCTTTCCCTTCTCTTGTAGGGCAAGATAAATTTCTATGCCCCATTGCCTGTGTATTTTATTTCCTAGTTGCATGAAAAAACTTTTTTTTGTTGTTGTTGTTGTCCTTGAACGTCTGTTTTTAAAACTTTGAGTTCCAAATTCTCTCCCCTCTTCCCTCCCCACCCACCCTCCCTAAGAAGGCAAGCAATTCAACATAGGCCACATGCGTATCATTCTGTAAAACCCTTCCACAATACTCATGTTGTGAAAGATTAACTATATTTTGCTCCTTCCTAACCTATCCCCCTTTATTGAATTTTCTCCCTTGACCCTGTCCCTTTTTGAAAATGTTTGTTTTTTATTACCTCCTCCCCCTGTCTGCCCTCCCTTCTATCATCCCCCCTTTTTTATCTTCTTCCTCCTTCTTTCCTGTGGGGTAAGATACCCAATTGAGTATGTATGGTATTCTCTCCTAAGGTCAAATCTGATGAGAGCAAGATTCATTCATTATCCCTCACCTGCCCCCTCTTGCTTTCCTACAGAACCACTTTTTCTTGCCACTTTTATGCGAGATAATTTCCCCCATTCTATCTCTCCCTTTCTCCCTCTCCCAATATATTCCTCTCTTATCCCTTAAATTGATTTTATTTTTTTAGATATCATCCCTTCATATTCAACTCACCCTGTGCCCTTTGTGTGTGTGTATATATATATATATATATATATATATATATATATATATATATATATACACATATATATGTGTATATATACCTGCATATATACACACATAGACACATACATATGTATATATATGTTTAAACATATATATATATATATATATACATATATATATATATATATATGCATATTCCTTTCAGCTACTATGATATTGAGGTCTCATACACATCTCATACACATCACCTTTCTATGTAGGAATGTAAACAAAACAGTTCAACTTTAGTAAGTCCCTTATGATTTCTCTTTCTTGTTTACCTTTTCATGCTTCTCTTGATTGTTGTGTTTGAAAGTTAAATTTTCTATTCAGCTCTGGTCTTTTCACTGAGAAAGCTTGCAAGTCCTCTATTTTATTGAAAATCCATATTTTGCCTTGGAGCATGATACTCAGTTTTGCTGGGTAGGTGATTCTTGGCTTTAATCCTAGCTCCATTGACCTCCAGAATATCATATTCCAAGACCTTCGGTCCCTTAATGTGGAAGCTGCCAGATCCCACATTATCCTGATTGTTTTTTTCACAATATTCAAATTGTTTCTTTCTGGCTGCTTGCAGTATTTTCTCCTTGACATGGGAGCTCTGGAATTTGGCGACAATGTTCCGGAGTTTTCTTTTTGGGATCTATTTGAGGAGGCGATCTGTGGATTCTTTCAATTTCTATTTGACCCTCTGGCTCTGGAATATCAGGGCGATTCTCCTTGATAATTTCTTGAAAGATGATATGTAGGCTCTTTTTTTGATCATGGCTTTCAGGTAGTCCAATAATTTTTAATTTCTCTCTCCTGGATCTATTTTTCAGGTCAGTGGTTTTTCCAATGAGATATTTGACATTGTCTTCCATTTTTGCATTCCTTTGGTTCTGTTTTATAATATCTTGATTTCTCATAAAGTCACTAGCTTCTACTTGCTCCAGTCTCATTTTTAAGGTAGTATTTTCTTCAGTGGTCTTTTGGACCTCCTTTTCCATTAGGCTAATTCTGCCTTTCAAGGCATTCTTCTCCTCATTGGCTTTTTGGAGCTCTTTTGACATTTGAGTTAGTTTACTTTTTAAAGTGTTGTTTTCTTCAATATTTTTTTCAGTATTTTTTGGGTCTCCTTTAGCAAGTCATTGACTTGTTTTTCATGGTTTTCTTGCATCATTCTCATTTCTTGTTCCAATATTTCCTCTACTTCTCTAACTTGCTTTTCCAACTCCTTTTTGATCTCTTCCATGGCCTGAGACCAGTTCATGTTTTTCTTGGAGGCTTTTGGTGTACGCTCTTGCACTTTGTTGGCTTCTTTAGGCTGTATGTTTTGGTCTTCTTTTTTCACCAAAGAAGGATTCCAAAGTCTGAGACTGATTCTGGGTGTGTTTTGGCTTCCTGGCCATGTTCCCAGCCAACTTACTTGACCCTTGAGTTTTTCGTCGGGGTATGACTGCTTGTAGAGCAAAGAGTACTTT
This sequence comes from Trichosurus vulpecula, assembly GCF_011100635.1. Classification (NCBI taxonomy): domain Eukaryota; kingdom Metazoa; phylum Chordata; class Mammalia; order Diprotodontia; family Phalangeridae; genus Trichosurus; species Trichosurus vulpecula. The sequence goes on from NC_050576.1 coordinate 379,544,041, forward strand.
GTTCCAAGCTTGAGGGGATGCGCCATTGATTTCAGAGCTATTTCTGTACAGCCAGCTCTGCCACCCCAACACTCCTCCTTCCTCAAGAACCACCAACCTGGACCTGACGCAAATCTTCAGCAGGCTCTGTACTCCTGCTCTGATCCGCCACTTAATCCCTCCCACCACATGGGCCTGGGGCCGGAAGTAATTGCAGCTGTAGTTCTGTAGCTGCACCTCCCCTGCTGCCCCTGGGGCAGTGGCCGAACTGTGAACTTTGTCCCCCGCAGCTTTTCCCACTAACCTTCTCTGTTGTCTTTGGTGTTTGTGGATTGAGAGGTCTGGTAACTGCCACAGCTCACTGATTCAGGGTGCTAGGGTCTGTCCTGCCCAGCTCCTGGTCTGGTTGGTCCTGCTGCCTCCCATGCTGAGCTCTGCTCCCCTCTGCTCCGTGTGTGATAGACCTCATCCATCGACCATCCAAGCTGTCCTGGGCTGGATCCCTGCTTCCCTCTGCTATTTTGTGGGTTCTGTAGTTCTAGAATCTGTTCCAAGCCATTTTCATAGGTTTTTGGAGGGACGTGGTGGGGAGCTCATGCAAGTCCCTGCTTTCCAGCCGCTAAGTTTTCAGTTTCCTCACTGCTTCAAAAGTCCACTATTTTAACATCACCATTCTACCCATGAAAGAACAAAACTATGGATCGTGGAACACTATCTTGGAAGAATAAAAGTTGCAAGTAATTCAGGACGCAATGGAAAGATGCCTTTTATAATGAAACAATGTCTTAACAATAATGGCTTGCATGTAAAAACATGTCATCAAAGAGACATGTATAGGAGAATAATGTGGTTCAGGCATATAGTGATAGACAATAGACAGAATGCCTGAATCCTGCACTGAATATTAAAGGTGTAAAAAGAGAAGGACAAAGATCTTTAGTACTTTCAGTAGATTCTCTCTGGTGGATTTGCAGAAGGTATGGGTAAAAATTACTGAATGTGATAAATCATGTAGTGGTTCCAAAATGTACAAGTGAAGAGATGAACTTCATCCCTGAGAAGACAGATCCATCTAAGTTGGTAACAAATAATTAGATTATTTACTTTGTTAGACTTCTCATTTTCTAAGTACATGTTGTAATGAATAGGGGATCCTCCATGAAGGCAGGAAAGCCTTGGTTCCTGCCTCTGATTCATACTAGGTATGTGACTGTAGGCAACTCACTTAATCTCTCAGAAGATGAGGCAATAATCTAAGATCATAAATTATAGATGAATTGTCAGTTAACATGACAGAGAAGAATTTCTACAGTAGGGAAAATCCTAAATTGAGATTAAAAAACAAATAATTTGCTAACTTTTTTTTATTCACTTCCAAAAGCTACTTATTCTGCCCAGAAAATAAGTTCTTCTTTCTTTCAGTTCTCTTTAAGACTCTGGAAAAAATCTCTGTTATTCATGCAGAATGAATTCTACCTATGTCCATTGATAGGTGACAGCTGTCAATCCAGCATGTTTCCTTAGTCATTTCCCCATCATTAGTTTTATGAAGGTGAGAACTAAGGCTGAGAGACTATTTCATCTCTCTTCACAAGACACACAGTAGCAATGATGGTTGAAAAGCTCCCTTAAATATGAAAGAACACAGAGATTTCTGTTTTTCCCAGGTCTGCACCCCAGAAGCTCTGAGTGGGGATAACTAGAGACTAGACCAGGTGCCCGCCTCATGGTCAGGCCCACGATGGACTGGCTGCCCAAGGTGCATGATGGGGCCCATCTCACCATGCCCCTGCCAGTCTTCTCTGGTGTGTAGCCTGGCCAGCGTCTTCCCTGGGTCTTTTCATTGATTCTTTGGGGCCTCAAGGATTGGGAGGTGGTATAGAACAAAACATTCACCCTGATAACCAAGTGCTAGTTAAGGTATTTCAGGAACAATTTCAGAGACATCAGGATACACCTGTTTTTTTTTGGCTGCAGTTCTACACTAACAAGTCCTGTCTAATCTGTTTTCATCAGGCATCTCTTCCTATTGAAACAAACTATGGGCATCTTTTTGGTAGTACCTGCATTATTGTGTATTGACTATGTGGTTCATGGTTTGGGGCCAATAGTTGTCTGATCAGCAGACACACAGTTACCTTATGCTTATCAGTATTTAGTGAGGATAATCACACTCAGGATGTCTCAGAATTACATCAAAATATTAATGACTATAATAAAAGATTCTCAGGACAACCCAGATTGATTCTGGAAAGAATTATGAATCTCCTCAATTTACTGAGACATGAATTCAGGGAAATGTTTTCAGCTGGGGGCCTTTTCTGGATGTTCCCTATCAGGGTATTACTTTGCTAGGAGCTTTTCTTGTTATACTGTCCTTGGATGTTGTTCCTGAAGCCTTGTTTGGAATTCTACGATTTCCTGGTTTCTCTCTACCACCTTGGCTCTGCCTGCGAGTTCTTTACTGGATGAACCATAATTTCTCTTCCAACCATAGATAATGTGCAGGAGCCTACTCAAATTGATGTTGAGAGCCAATTGTCAAATTTTCAGTATGACTATACCTTGAAAATAGGCAAATTGTACTAATGTAAGAATTCATTTTTTCTTTTGTTTACGGTGTAAATTTAAGAAAGGGATGGAAAATGTAAATAATATTGATTAATCTTAAAAATATGCCATTAACTAAAGAGCTGATTGTGAAGCATTTGCCAGCATACCCCTGCTTCCAATTCTAATTCTGATATAATGAAAAAATACTCATCAAAAAGATTTTCCAGTGTCATGGTACATGTTCAATTAAACATTTGTAGGTATCTATTACAAATGACGGAAGTTAAAAAAAAAAGAAAAAATGATTCTATATAATTAAATACTACAAATATTTTCAATCACAGATTATTATTATTTTTATTATAAAGACTAATCTTCATACTGATTGTTATATGGTATTTATATGTAAAATTGTAGTAAGTATATTAAGCCTCTGAACATTATGTGCTTTATAATCTCTTACACACAGACCCACATACACAATTCATACTACTGCAAAGAGTAGCAGTAGCTATTTCCCTTAGTCACTTACAGTCTATACCTTTTGGGCAAGTCAATTTACCTCATTAAGCCTTTCAACATCTTTAAAAAAAGAAGATTGGTTTATAAGTGATCTCTGAGGTCCCTCTCAGCTGTAACAATATGTGATTCTGGAAGGTAAATAGTATTATTTGAAATATAATTTCATATAGAAGTCTTTGAAGAAGTCTATTCTTATGTATGTGAACCATTTGTTCCTTCTTACACTAGTGGATTTTTCTAAAATCCCACATTAAATCCAAAGAGATTAGAGAGTGTTATCTGTATCATTTACATGTTGATTTAACATAGAGAATTAAAATGAAAAAATATATAATCCTTTCATTTTACCACACTATTTATTAATACATTTCAGTAGTGATCTAATGAATTCTGGAACTGATTATGGAAATAGGCTCTTTTCTATTGAGGAGATTTGCATCTTACTGCAGTGCCTACCCAAATGAATCCATATTTTCTGCAAGTTACTTGCAAATGTGCAAGCCATCTGCAACTGAATGATTAGTGGAGTGAAAGGATAAGTGCCCTGTGCTTCTGTCCCCCATGGCCATTTATTTCTGTTTTATTGTTTTAATTATAAAGACTAATCTTCAAACTGACTGGTATATGGTATTTATATGTAAAAGGAAGCCCCATGTATTCATGTGCTTTAAAATTGCACTATAATTCTAAAAGATATTTATCTGGCATTAATTCTAGGTATCATTTAGTGAGGAGTGATGGGTTTGTACTGTATACCAGTACCAAAAGTGGAAGTTACATTTCATTGGTAACCGACTGTTACATGACAAGTAAACAAGTTTAATTGTGTTATTCACCTCATTGACTTTAATGAGTCAATAATAGATGTAATAGGCACCTCAGGACCAGATGGCATAGGGTAAAAAGTCCCCATGAAATACCACTTTTTCATCTCAAGTATCTGATAAATATGTTAACTTCCTGCATTGTGGCCATTACTGGAATGTCTTACCAGCTGGCCAGTTACCCTGAGCAGCAGGGGCCAACATATACAGTTTAAACCTTAAATCTTCAGTTCTACAGTCATGGAAAAAATAAGCAAAACAAAACAACAAAGAGAATTTATTTTTCTGAAGTTCAATTATACTAACATAGAACTTAAGAACATGGATTTTTTTAGTTAGTTTTAGGTTGAAAAGTGTAAATGCAAGACAGCAATTGCATACTAGGAGGGGAAAAAAAAGCCTTTCCTAAGCCCAGTCCAGAACTGCCCACATGCTGCCCATTTGCTTCTCCTTGTTGTGAGACTCCACCTGTGTCTCTTAGTATTTGCCTTCTCCCTAGTCATATATAAACTGCAGCTAATTGGCAAAGTGACAGCGACATATGTCGTAGCTGTGCCATCTTCCTCTTGCTGCTGAGGCTAAGTCTGCGTCTTACAGTTTGCTTTATGAGCCATAATTGTGCCTCTTTCCTCTCTGTTGCTTAATAAAATACTTTTTAAAAAATTAGTAAAACTGGAATAATTACATCTTCACGTTGTGTCAGTAATCTCACTTGTTTGTATTTGAGGCTTATAGACTTGGGGCTGGAAGAAAGAGTTGGAGGTCATTTGTCATACATTTTTGTTTTACCCGTGAGGAAATGTAGGCATAGAAAGCTGAAGTGATTTGCTCAAGGTCCTAAAAGGAGTAAATATAAGAGAGAGAATAGGAGAGAAAAAAGGAAGGAAAGAAGGGAGGGAGGGAAAAAGAAGGGAGGGAGGTGGGAAGGAAGAAAGGAAAGAAGGAAAGAAAGGGGGAAGGAGGAAAGGAGGGGAAGAAAGAGAGAAGGAAGAAAGGAAACAAGTATTTATTAAATACCTTCTACATGCCAGATATCCTTCTAAGTGCTTTAAAATATAATCTTTAATCCATATACCAAGTTTATGAAGCACACGGTATTATTATCTCTATTTTATAGTTGAGAAAAATGAGGCAGACAGAGGCAGACTTCATCTCAGATCTTTTAGGCTCAGGGATCAGTACTTTACTCACTTCAGCACATGGCTGGCTCTTATACTTAGGCTTTAGGGCAACAGGGGCCCTTCCTATGGAAAGACCAGCGTGCAGACCTGGAGAGCAATGACCACATGCCTTCTCAGATAACACCACCCCGGAAGCACTGAACACTTGCTCACTCCAGAAACAGCTCTAAAAGCAGCAGCACAAAAAAGTGTGAAGCTTGGGATAATGTCTTCCCACCACCAATTAAAGAGAACCACAACTTTAACATAAACTTCAAAGTCAAAAAATAGGTAGGAAAACCTAGCAAACAACCAAAAACAAACAAACAAAGAAGCAAACAAAAACTTGACCCTCAAAAGCTACTACAATGGCAGGGAAGACCAAGACACAAACTCCGAAGAAGAAAATAATGTGAAAGCACTATAAAGCCTCAAAGAAAGAAATGTTAATTGGATCCAAGGCTAACAATTACTCATGGAAGAGTTTAGGAAAGATGAAGGTGGCAGAGGAAAAATTAGGGGAAAATGAGAGTGATGCAAAAAGAGGAAAAAATACTGAAGAAAATAACAGCATAAAAAACCTAATTGGCCAAATGGGAAAAGAAGCACAAAAAATCCACTGAAGAAAATAATTCCTTGAAAAGTAGAATAGACCAAATGCAAAAAAAAAAATGTACGTAAGCTCACCAAAGAAAATAATTCTTTAGAAATTAGAATTTGGTAAGTGGAAGCTAATCCTTCCATGGGGCTTCAATAAATAAACAAAATCAAAATAATTAAAAAAAAAGAAAATGTGAATTATCACAATGGAAAAAAAACACCTGGCCTGGAAAATAGATGAAGGAGGGATAATTTAAGAATTATTGAACTACCTGAAAGCCATGATAGGAAGAAAAAGAGCCTGGACATCATATTTCAAGAAATTATCACAGATTAATTTCCCACTATCTTAGATCCAGAGGGTAAAATAGAAATTGAAAGAATTTACTAATCACTTTCTGAAAAAGTTCCCAAAACAAAAACTTCAGGAATATTTTAGCTAAATTCCAGAGCTCTCCAGGCAAGGAGATAGCATTGCAAGCAGCCAGAAAGAAAAAAAAAATCAGATATTATAGAACCACAGTCAGGATTACACAAGATTTAGCAGCTTCTACATTAAAGGATCAGAGGACTTGGGATATGATATTTCAGAATGCAAAGAAACTGGGATTACAACCCAGAATAACCTACCTAGTAAAACTAAGTATAATCTCCTAGGGAAAAATAGCCTTTAATGAAATAGAGTACTTTCATGCATTCCTGATGACAATCAAGAACTGAATAGAAAATATGACATTCAAACACAAGAAACAAGAGAAACATAAAAAACATAAAAAAACATAAAAAGGTAAGCATGAAAGAATAATCGTAAGAGACTCAAGAATGTTAAACTGTATTTCTATGTGGGAGAGTAACACATATAACTCTTAAGAATTTTATCATTATTAAAAACAGTTAGAAGGAGTTTACGTAGACAGAAGACAAGAGTGTGAGGCAATGAAGTTGGGACGTTCTTTAAAAAGAAGGGTTGCAAAAGAAGCATACACTGGAAGAAGGAGGAAGGGAGAGATAGAATGAGGAAAATTTTCTCACATAAAAGAGGCTTGCAAAGAAGAGCATTTATATTAAAGGGGAAAATAGGGTGATGGTCAATGCTTAGAATTCACTCTCATAGGATTTGGTTCAAAGAGGGAAGACTATATACACACTCAGTTGAGTTTAAAAATCTATCTTACACAATAGAGAAATGAGAAGGCAAGGCGAAAAGATATACTGGGGAGGGAGAAGATGATGTATGGGAGGACTAATTGAGGGAAGCAGTGATAAGATGCAAAACAGACTTTTGAAGAGGGACAAGATAAAAAGAACTACAAACAAAAGAATATAGAAAGTAGGGACATACACAGTTCATAATCTTAACTGTGAATGTGAATAGGATGAGCTAACCCATAAAACATAAAAAAATAGCAGAATGAATTAGGAACCACAATCAATATGCTGTTTATAAGAAACACACTTGAAACAGAGAGGCACACACAGAGTAAAAATAAAAGGCTCAAGGAGAATCTATTATGTCTCAGCTGACGCAAAAAAAATAGACATTAGGTATAGCAAATATGATCTCAGAAAAAAGAAAATGCAAAAGCAGACTTAAAAGCAATAAGTGGGAAAACTGTATCTTGCTAAAATGTAAAATGGACAATGAAGTAATATCAATACTAAACATATGTATAAAATAGCATAGCATCCAATTTCTTTTAAAAAATTATTAAATGAATTATAGGTGGAAATACACAGTAACATAGTAGAAGTGGGGGATCTCAATTTTCCCCTCTCACAGCTAGATAAACATAAGCATAAAATAAATAAGAATGCAATCAAGAAGATGAATAGAATCTTAGAAAAGTTAGAAATAATTGACCTCCTGAGAAAACTAAATGGGAGTAGAAAGGAATATACCTTTTGCTCACTTGTATGTAGCATATTTACACACTCGTGCACGTGCACATACACACACATAAATAAAAGATCATGTATTAGGGCATAAAATATCATAAACACATGAAGAAAATCCAAAATACTAAATACACTCTTTTCAGACAACAATGCAGTAAGAGTTATATTCAATAAAGCACTGTGGAAACATGTTAAAATTAATTGGAATCTAAATTATCCAATTCTCAAAAATGAGTAGGTCAAAGAACAAATCATATAAATAATTAGTAATTTATTTAAAGAGAATGACAATAAGTCAATATACCAAAATTTATGGGGTACAGACAAAGCAGTGCTTAGAGGGAAATTTGTGACTCTAAATACATACTCAATAAAAGAGAAAAAGAGCAGATCAGTAAGTTGGTGTATTAGCAAGCACCCTACTACGCCCAGGATGGCCTGCTAGCACAAGTTCTTTGATATGCTTTTATAAAGGAAAGACAGCTTCAAAGTGGTTAACAACCCTACTTTAATTAAACAATGCAGACTTTGTTCTATCTAACCTTCTCACAAGGGTTGTTGAGCACCACCTCCTACAGCATTCCCTAAGCACCCTTCTTGCAGGGGCTGGTAAGAAGGTGGGGGGGGGGGGACTCCCCCTACATCTCAATGGAGCCAATTGAGACAGAACTTGTACATTACCCTAAATCCCCTCAAGCCTGAATGGGAGCCAGTTGAGGCAAACACACATCTCCCCTGAGCCTTGATGGGGGCCAATCAAGGCACATGTAGTATTGTAGTTTGCGTATTTCAACCCTAAAGTTCCCCCACTCACTGACAATGCGCACCTGCTTTATACTTACACTCCACCCCTCCAGGGTCCTGACCTTTGCAATCTAAACAGGTGACACCTAGCCCTTACAATCCACACAGGTCATGGCAGAGATGTTTTGAACCACAGAACCCGTATTAACACTCTGGCATGGGATTGCTATGGCCATGGATCCCGGAAAACTGAACTCCTTATGCTTACAATTGAGCATGCAACTAAAAATATAGAAAAAAGAATAAATTAAAAATCCTCAGTTAAACACTAAAATGTAAATCTCCAGGAGCAGATCAAATTACAAGTGAATTCGACCAAACATTTAAGGAATAATTAATCCCAATACTGTATAAAATATTTGGGGGAAAAAAGTGGTTAAAGAAGTAGTTTGACCAAATTCTTTTTATGACACAAAAATGGTTTTGACACCTAAACAATACCAGTACCAATGCAAAAATTTTAAATAAAATACTAGCAAGGAGATTATAGCAACATCATACACTATGATTAGGTGGAATTTATACCAGGAATGCAAGACTGATTCAATATCAGGAAAACTATAAGCAGAATTGACCATATCAAAAACAAAATCAACAAAATTGATTATCTGGATAGATATAGAAAAAGCCTTTGACAAAATACAATACCCATTTTTATTAAACTACTAGAAAGCATTGGAATCAGCCGAGTCTTTCTTAAAATGATAGATACTATCTATCTAAAACCAAGAGCAAATATTTTCTATAATGGAAATAAACTTGAAAACTTCCAAACAAGTTCAGGGGTGAAACAAGGATGTCTATTATTGCCACTATTACTCAATATTGTACAGAAATGTTAGCTATAGTAATAAAAGGGAAAAAAAGCAATTGAAGGAATTGCCATAGGCATTGAAGACACAAAACTATCACTCTTTTGCTTATGATATATTGGCATACTTAGAGAATCCTAGAAAATCGATAGAAAAAAAAAACTAGTTGACATAAAAACAACTTGAATAAGTTTGCAAAATATAAAATATTATAGTTCAGTCATTTTTAGTTGTGTCTGACTCTTTATGACCTTGTTTGGGGTTAATTTGGCAAAGATACTGGAGTAGGTAGCCATTTTCTTCTCCAAATCATTTAACAGAAAAGGACTTAAGGAAAATTTGGTAAAATGACTTGCCCAGGGTCACACAGTTATTAATTCTTTCTTAGGCAAGATTTAGAATCACAAAAAAGTCTTCCTGACTCTAGATCTCGGGCTTTATTTACTGTGCAACCACCAAAGTCCAGCATTAAGAGACAAAAAGGGAAATTTCATTTAAAATGAGTACAAATAGTGTGAGATTCTTTAGAGACTACTTTCCAAGACAAACCCAGGGACTCTATGAACACAATTTACAAAATGCTTTTCACACACATTAAGACAGATTTAAAGAACTAGAGAAATACTAATTGCTCATGGGTAGGTTAAGCCAATACAATAAAAATGACAATTCTACCTGAGTTTGTTTTCTTGTTCAATATCATAGCAATCTAACTAATAAAAAAGTTTTATAGCACAAAATAAAAAAAAAAATAATATTCATCTGAAAAAATAAAAGGTCGAGAACGTCAAGGGAATCAAAGAAAAAAAAAGTGAAGGAAAGCTACCTAGGAGATTTCAACCTATATCACAAAGCAATAATCATCAAAACAATCTAGTACTGGCTGAGAAATACAATGGTGGATCAGTAGAATAGATTAAGCACAGAATACACAGTAGTAAATAACTATAGTCATTTACTCTTTGATAAATGCATTTGGTATAAGAATTTACCATTTGACAAAAATTGCTCGAAAAACCAAAAAGAAGTTTGGAAAAAATTAGGCATAGACCAACTCCATGCAGTAAGATAAGGTCAAAATGAATAAATGATTTGGACATAAAGATTGATAGCATAAGTAAATTAAGGGAATATGGAAAGAATGTGCCTGCAAAATCTACGGATAAGGGAAAAATTTATAAAATAGAGAGGATCATGGGAAATAAGATGGCTAATTTTGATCACATGAAATTAAAAAGCTTTTGAAGAAACCAAACCCATGCAGCTGAAATTAGAAGAAAAATAGGATACTGTGGGCAGAAAAAAATTCAAGCAAGTTTCTCTGATAAAGGCCACATTTCTCAGACATATAGGGAAACGAGCCACCTTTTTTTTAAATAAGGGGCATTCCCTACCTGAAAAAATGGTCAAAGGAAATGAACAGGCAGTTTTCAGAAGAAGAAATCAAAGCTATTACTAGTCACATGAAAAAAAAGCTCCAAATCATTACTAGTAAGAGAAATGCACATTAAAAAATCTCTGAGGTACTACATCACACCCATTAGATTGTCTAAAATGGCTTAAAAGAAAAATGAAAAATGCTGGAGGAGGTGAGGAAAAATTGGGACACTAATGCATTGTTGATGGAGTTGTGACTAGTCCAAGTATTCTGGAGAACAATTTGGAATATATGAGTACACACGTACACATACATACCTAGATACATAAATCTCTTTTTGAGGTGACAAGGTATTGGAAATTGAGAGGATACGTATCAACTTGGAATGTCTAAACAAGTTGAATTATATGATTGTGACAGAATACTATTTTGCTATAAGAAATGTCAAGCAGTGTGGTTTCAGAAAACCTGGAAACAGTTTTATGAACTAATGCAAAGTGAAGCTAGCAGAACCAGCAGAATGTAAACAGCAACAGCAATATTGTAAGGATGATCAATTGTGAAAGACTTAGCTACTCTGATCAAGACAACTCAAAAAAACTTCCAAAGGACTCATGATGAAAAGTGTTATCCACCTCCAGAAAGATCTCATGATCTCTGAATGCAGATTGAGACATACTTTTTTTAACTTTATTTTTCTCATTTTTTTCTATGTTTTCTTTTGCAACATGGCTAAAATGGATTTTTTTGCATGAATTCAAATATATAATCGTGCCTTCTCAAGAAGGGGTATGGGGCAGGAAGGAGGGAGAAAATTTAGAGCTCAATTTTTTTAAAAAGTTGAAAGTCATATGTTATTGGAAATTATTTAGTGAAATAAAATAAATTAAAAAGAAAAAAGAAAACTGTTTGCTAGAGGTAGTGTATTTCAGAAAATAAGTCAAATTTGGAAGATAGAGCAAGTTTGGTCTATTGAACAAAGATTTCATATACACAGTATCATTAGAAATGGGAGGAAGAGGGAAGCTTAGATTCCCTTTGGGTGGAATTAATAATAGGGATGATAATATGAGGAGGATGGTCTAAATGGGAGTTTTCAGAGAGTCTCTTTCCTTTGGACAATGAAAGGAGATGGAAGGGTAGACAGAGGGGAATACACCTGAGCTCTGTTCACTTCCATGGCCAGAGACATTTGCTCTATCTAATGTACAGGTCTGTAAACAACAATTCTGGTGCCAGGGGCAAGCAATATTAAAACAATAAGCTTTAATATATTACATTCAAACATTTTGGAAATTACTTCATAAAACTTCTTGTTCAGCTCAATATTCATTCTCACAATTGTAAGTATAGCTTTTCTTTTTGTCATGAAGTTACTTTTGTATGACTCGCAGAAAGAGAATTTAATGAAAAGAGATGACTTAGATTACAAGGTAGGTTTGCACAGCTACTCAAACATAAAAGCTTGGAAAAAGAGAACAAATTAATGAATTTGCCTCCACTAAAATCTCCCAAAACAAAAACAACTAAAATTAATAAGAAACAGTAAAAAGAAGGAAAAAATAACACTGTCATAAGTTATTAAGTTTTTGAAAGAGAAGCCACATTATGAATGTTTTAATGAATGACATTTATTTCAATTTGCTGAAATCATTTTAGGACAGAGTTAAGTCATTGAAATTCAGGGTGGTGAGGCCTCACAAAGAGAAATAATACCTAAAAGCACAAAAACATATCGGGATGGATACCTCTGTAGGAGAGGTGGAGAGATTCTAGGACAATAACCACTGTACACTAAGAACCTTAGACATGAGGTGCCTAATGAAAACAAAAAGTACTGTTAGTCACAATAGAAGGGTGGGCTTGGGCCAGAAAGTATCCAACCTAGTGTTAATTTTTCAAAAAAAGAAAGAAAGAGAGCGAGAGCAAGAGAGAGAGAGAGGGAGGGAGGGAATGAAGGAGGGAGAGAGGGAGAGATGGAGGGAGGGAGGGAGGCAGGGAGGGAGGCAGGGAAAGAAGGAAAGAAAGAAAAAGAAAGAAAGAAAGAAAGAAAAAGAAAGAAAGAAAGAAAGAAAGAAAGAAAGAAAGAAAGAAAGAAAGAAAGAAAGAAAGAAAGAAAGAAAGAAAGAAAGAAAGAAAGAAAGAAAGAAAGAAAGAAAGAAAGAAAGAAAGGAAGGAAGGAAGAAAGACGAAATCCACCATCTAATTGAGGGGACCTATTTAGCTTATGCAACTAAGTCTCAAAAATTTAGCCTTTTGGTGGCCTAAGCATTGAAACTAGCCATGAGAGTCAGCAGCACCTTCCTCAAACTTCTGAAAGGCAGGTCAGCATAATCTACACAGAAATAGGGCAGCTACACTAAATGAATCGATGCTGTACCTTTTAAGAGTATCCTTTCTATGTTATACCCAAATAAGCTGACTTTTAGTAACACTTTAATGGTCTACAAGCATGAAATTTCATTTCAGTTCCAAACCTTATGCATACATTGAACTGACTTGAATTAAGGTCAACATACAACATTACCCACTAAATTTTGACACCACTTGCAGTTGTCTTCCCTCATCGCCTAGCCATGGTTCTGTAAATTAGTAGTGCATTCAAACATTTTTGAAAAAAAAATTGGGGAGTGCATATATTAAGACAAAAGGTTTTTTTCTTAAGTACACACACACACACACACACACTAAATGCTTGCTATTTGCAAGGCATTATTCCATGGTAAAAATAAAATGTCTAAATAGAGGAAAATATGAAAATGGAGAGATCAGTTTTAGTTCTGAGAATCAGGGAATGTTTCTTAGAGGACCATCTTTAGTGATTTCCTGCTGTCTCTCTGATAAAATTCTAACTACTTAACTTAGCATTTAAAGCTCTTCACAGTCTGGTTCCAACCTCCATTTCCTGACATTTTCCATTTCTCTTTTACTCTTTTCACATACCCAATTTAATATCCAAATTGTCTGCTTTCTGTTCCCCAAACCCAGCATTCTTAATAGTGCTTCTATGTATTTTCACAGACTTTATCCCATCCCATTCCTTCTTCATTGTTACCTTTGTATTCTTAGCTTCCTTTAAGGTACAAAGAGATTCCATGTCCTACAAAATCCCCTTCTGGATGCTTCTAGCTGTTCATATTCCTAATTATTTTTGCTTATGTAATTGCATAATGCTTATAGATTCTCCTCTGACTCAAAGAGAACATAAGCTCCTTGAGGGAGGGCGATATTTTTCATTTTATTTTTGTATTCTCAGTATCTAAAACATTGCCATGCATATAAATATTTAATAACTCAGTAAAAACTAGCACAGCTAAGCAATTATTTTCCATGTTTAAAAATGTCTTATTGATGAAACTTTTATGCCAGAAATTTCTCAATAACCATTTCTATTACAGAATACTTCCTTGGGACATAATCAAACGTTAAGGAAGAAGACTTTCTAGGTGTGAGGTGAGAGACAGAGAGAGTTGGGATGGGTAACTGTACCCACCCCCTTCTCCACTGATGAGTCTTCCTACTCTAGACCCAGATATGTGGTCTAGATTTGGTTTAGTCCTGGAAGGTGCTGCCTTGTTTATTAAAAGAACTACTTAAAACAATATTATTTAAATAAGCGTACTATCTAGTGTTACAATCTGCTCAGAAGTTTATATTTAAAGCACATTAGAACATTAAAAAAAATCCAGAGGACTGCTGAATAAGCATTTTAAATTGCATCTCTGCTTTGCCCAATATCCCTCAGAGTACATTTTCTGGCAAACCACGCCAAAGACTGGGACTGCAACTATTTTCAGTATTTGTCATTTCTAATGCAGAAGATTTCTTTGTTGCCAGGCAAACCCATGCATTTGGATCCAGGATCTTTGGACCTTGATACTGGGGAATATTGCCTACAACCCTGGACATCTCTACCTTAAAAACAAACAAAACTGCTTGATATCCTAGTAGGGGAGCCTTGTAAAATAGAAATCATCTAGTGGAGTTGAAGGTCTATACAGAAGCTGCATGAGGGTAGGATGAAAGAAAGCCTATGTTCCCACTCTCCACACAGGACTTATCAAGGAAAAGCCTGAACTGCTTGGCAAAGAAGAGTTGAGGTAAAAGATTAAGCTGTAAAATACATTCAGTCATTGGCTCCTCTGGCGCAACAACCAACCAGGATACAACTTGGTCAGTTTAAAGCATACAAATCTTTTATTTTTTTTTTAGATTTTTATTTTTAGTTTACAACATTCAGTTCCACATGTTTTTGAGTTCCAAATTTTCTTCCCCCCCCCCCCCGCTTCCCTCCTCCCCACCAAGATGGCATGGAATCCAATATACGTCCTACATATACCTTTGCATTAAACTTATTTACACAATATCCACGTTATAAAGAAGAATTATGACCAATGGAATGAATCATGAGAAAGAAGAAAGAAAACCAAAAAAGAAGAGAAAAAAAGAGCTAGCAAATAGTTTGCTTCAATCTGCATTCCGACTCCATAGTTCTTTCTCTGAATGTAGATAGCTTTTTCCATCATGAGTCCTTTGGAGCTGTCTTTGAACCTTGTATTGCTGAGAAGAGCCAAGTTTATCAAAGTTAGGGATCACAGAATCAATATGTCCATGGCTGTGTACAATGTTCTCCTGGTTCTGCTCCCCTCCCTCAGCATCATATCATGTAGGTCTTTCCAGGTTACTATGAAATCTGTGTCTTCCCCATTTCTTATAGCACAACAGTATTCCATTTCATTCATATACCACAACTTATTTATCCATTCTCCAATTGATAGGTATCCCCTTGATTTCCAATTCTTTGCTACCACAAAAAGAGCTGCTATAAATATTTTTGTACATATGGGTCTCTTTCCCACTTGTGTGATGTCTTTGGGATAAAGCCCTATGAGCGGTATTGCTGGATCAAAGGGTATGCACATTTTTATAGCACTTTGGGCATACTTCCCAATTGCTCTCCAGAATGGCTGGATCAGTTAGTTCACAAGTCCACCAACAATATAACAATGTTCCAATTTTCCCACATCCTCTCCAGCCTTTATCATTTTCCTGTTTTGTCATGTTAGCCAATCTGACAGGAGAGATGTGGTACCTAAAAGTTGTTTTGATTTGCATTTCTCTAATCAATAGTGATTTAGAGCATTTTTTCATATGCCTTTAGATGTCTTTAATTTCTTCCTCTGAAAACTGTCAGTTCATATCCTTTTGCCATTTTGCAATTTCGTAATGCTCTCTATAATTCTACATCTAGCTATTTTTGAATAGTTATGGATATAGAAATAACTGTAGATATATAAATTGTATGTGTATATGTGTGTATGCATGCCATAATGTGTTCACCCATTCACCCAGTTTTTGCTTTTTCATCCAGTTTTCTATCACAAATATGCTACTATGAATATTTTGGAATAAATGTGATCTTTCTGTCAATGATCTCATTAGGATACAGACAGATAGATAGATAGATAGATAGATACATAGATACATAGATAGATACATAGTAATGAGATTACTGGTTCAAAGAATATGGGAAGTCTAACAATGTTTTATCTATAAGTCTAAATTATTTTCCTGATTGCTTACTAATCACACCTCAACAAATGTCACATTAATGTGATATCTTTAGGAGCTTCTTCAACCCTGGCCATTTTCAATTTTTATCATTTCCAATTATATGATTATTCAGTGAAATCTCAAATATTTTAATTTGAAACTTTAAATCTTACTGATCTGAAGTATTTTCATGTGATTTCTAATAGTTTGTATGTCTTTTTTTGAGTGCTATTTGGTTATATCCATTCACCATTTAACTTTTGAGGAAGGAATATTAGACATCTATTTATAGCAATTCTTTCTATATATCTTCTATATTAAGCTTTTATAGAGATATTCAGTGGAATGAGCTTTCTCAGTTGAACTCTTCTCTTATCTTGCTCCAGTTACTTGGAGTTTGTTCTTTTAAAAGGATATGTGTGTGTGTGTGTGTATATATATATATATATATATATATATATATATATATATATATATATACATATACATATACATATATACATATATACATATATACCCACATATGTATGTATAGATATAGATAGATATAGATATAAATCCTGATTTAGCTTTCACAATCTTCTTTTCTCTTATTTAATTATTAACTCTCCACTAAACGTAGTTCTGAAATGTGCCTCTTTCCCGTCATCTCTATTTCATAGTTTCATGGTGTGACCTTGTACATTTGAGTCATATCTATTTGAAGCTAATTGTGGCATATCATGTAAGATGGTTGTCCAATCCCATTTTGTGGCAAACTACTTATCAGTTTTCTTAGTAGTTATTGTTAAAGAGTAATGTCTTAGAACAGTAGCATTTTTGGTGTGCCTGCTTGTTTTCATCACATGCTAGACTCCTTTATTTTATTCTAAGTATTACCTGTCTAATATGAGTCAATGGTATAATTTCTATTTTTTTAAAGTATACCAAATAGTTTTGTTGATTACTATTTTCTAATTTAGTTTGTGACTTAGTGATGGTAACACCTTCTCATGTGCCTCTTTTTATTATTTCCCCCAAAAATCATGACCATTCTGCTTCTTTGTTCCTCTAAACGACTTGTTATTATTTTGCATAAATTTAAAATGGTTTTCAAAATGATAAAATTTTGGATGCAGATGACATGCTTTAGGGCCAGGGTTAGTCATTTGTTATTGAGCTAAAAACTAAATTAATTTAGGAAATATTATTGTTTTTATAATATTGCGAAGGCCATCTATCATCAATGAATATCTCCCAATTTCTTTATAATTTTCAATAATTCTACCACATCCCTTTTATAGTTATATTTTTAAGGTTATGAGTATATTTTGGCATGTAAACTCACAGGTATTTTATGCATTTTAGTTACTTTCTTTTTCCAAGGTTTCATTGTTTATACCTATGAAGAATACTAATTTTCTATAGATTTATTTTGAATTCTTCTTACTGAAGCTATTAATTGTCTTGATTAAATTTTTTCCCTGATTCTCTGAAGCTCTCTAAGCAAAGAAAATAGAGGTAATTTTCCTTGCTCTTTATCTGCTCATATTCCCTTAATTTATTTTCTTGTCTTATCACTACAGTTAGCATATACAATAAATTCTTGACTTGGTTTAATAATAATTACATCCTTCAAAGGTAAATCAACTCAAGAGGAGAATTATTATGGATTTGATTCATTTTTTCAGTCCTTCTCCTTGACATCTCTATAACTTTTGACACTGCTAATTACCTTTCCCTTTGTATATTACATCCTGTCTATGTTATTCTGACACTTCTCTCCTGGTTCTCCTCCTACTTATCGGACTCCTTTTTCTGTCTCCCTTTCTTTACCTTCATCTAAGACATGATCATTAAACTTAGGAGGTCCCTTAGTTCTTTCATGGACCCTCTTCTCTTCTCCCTCTATTCTATCTCACTTAGCAATAGCATCAGTTTCCATGGGTTCAATGATCATCTTTATGCAGATGATTCCAGATCTACATCCAGCCCTAGACTTTCTCCTGAGATTTAATACCACCTTACCAAGTGTTTTTGTACCTTTCAAAATGAATAACCCATTGGTATCTCAAACACATTATGTCCAAAAGAGAACTCATTATCATTCTCTTGAAACCTTCCCCTTTCCCCTTCTTTCCTCTTACTCTCAAGATTACCACTGTCCTCTGAGTCACCCAGTCTCACAATCTCAATGTTATCCTGGAATCCTCACTAATACTTCCTCCATATATCCACTTAATTACCAACTCTCATCATTTTTCTCTTCACAACATCTCTCATATATGTCCCCATCTCTCAATTCATATAACCATCACCTTGGTGTAGGTCCTCATCATTTCATGACTGGATCATTTGATAACTTTCTAATTATTCTCCTTGACTCATTCTCTCTTTATTCCTACCTATTCTCATCTACCAAATTATTTTCCTAAAGATTTGGTCTTAATATACCTTCTCCCTACCTTATGTCCTTTAGTAAACTAGTATCTCTATCTGACTTCCAGAATAGAATATAAAGCCCTCTGTCTGGGACTTAAAGCTTTTCACAACATGGCCTCTCCCTACCTTTCCAATCATTTTGCAATTTACTCTCTCCCTTCTTCATACTCTATGATACAGCAAAACTGGCTTTCTTGCTATTCCTAACACATATCAAACCATCTCCCTTTCCTTACCATCTCCCTACTTTAAATTCCTCGCTCCAAATGGCTCTCCTTCACCTCTGCTTCTTTGTTTCATTGGCTTCCTTCAAAATTCGGCTTATGTTTCCTCTTCTTCAAGAAACTTATCCTAGTCTTCCCAGCTACTTAGTACTTCCCCCTACCCACCCACCCTGAGATTAACTTCCATCTATTCTGTACGTGTGCTTTATGCTCCTACTTACTTATATGTTTTCTCTCTTTTTAGAATGTGAGCTCCATGAAGGAAGTGACTGTTTTGAAACTTTCTTTTATTTTCCTTGGGGCTTAGCTTAACACCTGGCAATTAATCAGTGCTAACATATTGTCTGATTGTTGTGAGGTAATTTAAAAGAATCAGCGGGAAATAACCATTCCATCTTAATAGTTGGAAATAAGACAGGGAATCTATGCGCAATGTGATACTCTTTATGTTTGGAGAGAATAGATTTGAAGGGATTGTGAAAAAAGGTTGCAGTAGATTATAGGCATGAAAATTCTACAGGGAAAAATAAACTTAGGATGGATGGTAACCTCTCAAAAATGAAATCCTAAAGACAAAAAAGAAACCATTCCAAAGAGAAAAGAAATGGTGAGTTGTCCAAAGAAAATAGCAGATTCATGAGGAACCCAACAGCTAATGTGGATTCTAAAAAGTACATTTACAGAAGATGTTAGCCAAGACTGGTAACAAGATGAATACAGAATAATGAGATGGTTCTATCGAGAAGAATTAAGAATGATAAAATTTAACTTGAGCTGATGAGTGAAAGGGAGAAGGGTCTTTTCAGGTATAGTGGGGGAGAAGAGAAAGATAAAAAATATCAGATCATTGAATGTTTTGATTGATTTTCATTGTATTTATATATTTTAATTAAATTTAATTAATCAACTGGAGAAGGAAATGGCAAACCACTCCAGTATCTTTGCCAAGAAAACCCCATAGAAAGCATTGGTGAGCTATGGTTCATGGGGTCATGAAAAGTCAGACACGACTGAATGACTGAACAACAACAATATATTTTAATTGCTCTTGTAAGGAAAATGATCTTTAGGAGAATGGAACAGAAATTGCTAACAGTGGGTTTATACATAAGAAAAGTAAGGAGATGCCCTTGATTCATTTATTACTAGGCCCAGAAGAACTTTTTCCTGAGGCATTACTATATTAATGTCAGGTTTAATTGCTTACCCATTCCCCATGCTTTTTGAAAGATTACATAAAATTTTTGAGATTCAAAGAACTATAGAAAATAAAAAAGTCCTTCTAATTGTCAAAAATGGAAGAAAGGGGAAACGGGATATACAAAATATAGACCCATAAGTCTGACTTCTATTCCTGGGGGGGGAAGTCTATAAGAAATTATTAAATGGCAACTAGGTAATATAGTTGATTGGACATTAAAGTAGGAATCAGGAAGATCTAAGTTCAAATCCTTTCTCACATAATTATTAACTATGAGACCTAGAAGCAAGTCATTTAAACACTCTAAAACTCAGATTTCTCATATATACAAAGGGGATAAAAATGAAGCCTAACTCAAAAGGTTGTGATAAGGAGAAAATGAGATTTAAAAACAAAATAAAACAAACAAAAAAAACACTTTGCTGACTTATAAATGTCAAAAAAGGTACATGCAAAACCTCAGAGGAAAAAAATGTTAATTGGTCTGAGACCCCAAAAGAATTCCTGGAAAAACTCAAAGAAGGGAAGTGCAGGAAAGATTGGGAGAAGAAATGATAATGATGCTAGAAAATCATGAAAAAGGAAACAATAGTTTGGCAAATGAGGTACAAAAAATACTGAAGAAAATAAGAACTTAAAAAAGGGAATAGGCCAAGTTAAAAAACGAGGTACAAAAAAGATAAGAACTCTTTATTTCTTAAAATAATATTTTATTTATTCCAGGTGCATGTAAAAAACAATATTAAAGATTTATAAAAAAAAAGTTTAACTTCCAAATTCTCTCCCTCCTCCATCCTCCCAAGATAGTAAGTGATTTGATATAAGTTATACATGTGCAATCTTGCAAAACATATTTGCATATTAATCATGTCATGGGGAAAAAACAGACCCCTCCCCCAAAAAATTCATTAAAAAAATAAAGTGAAAAAAGTATGTTTTAATCGGCATTTAGACTACAAGAGTTCTTTCTCTGAAGATTTTTCACAGTCCAGCAAAGGTTATGCCTTGGCAAGCCAGCAGCAGGCCTTGAAGATGAAGAAAATGCTGTTGGCTGCTTCAGGAGATCTCAATGCACAGACAGTAAGGGGATCAAATAATTAATCAGAAGGAGATTATGGGGGAACCTTTGCTCGCAGTGGGAACAGGACTTTATGCCATTGCCCATATGTAGTTTGGGGTCTCAGTCCCATGGCAAAGAGGAGCACTGGTAGTGTTAGGAATACAGATACAATTACAAGGCAGGAAAAATAGAATTAGTGCTCACTCATAGACCAGAGCACAAGCCAAGAGAGCAGTAACAACATCCCTCCTTAGATCATGCCATCTTAGAAGAACTAAAAACTTAACAAACCTCAGAATTAGCTCTGAAAACAGTATCATGAAACACCTGAATCTTGGAACACTGGCCCCTTCATCCTGGGAGCAGAGCCTAACTTTAACATTAACTTAAAAGTCAAGAAATAGGCTGGCAACTAAGCAAATAACAAAAACAAAACCAAAAACAAAATAACCTGACCATAGAAAGTGAGCAGAAAGTTCAAAACACAAACACAGAAGAACATAACGATTACATCTCAGTATTTCTAGCTCTTACCCCACAGAGATTTTGAAAGATGTTCATGTGAACTATAGTCTCATTTGGAATTACACATTTCATTCTTTGGCATAACTTCAAAATATTCCATCCAGGAAAAAAATATGGCATGTGATTATTCTTAAGTTATGTATTTAACATTCTTCTTAAATATGGAACATTTAGCAAAAGAGTACATTAAAAAATGGGTTCATGATTTAGGAGTAAAAGTTGATACTCTAAGTAATTTGGGAAAGCAAGGAATAGTTTACTTATCAGATCTGTGGAAAAGTAAATAATTCATGACCCAACAAGAGATAGAGAGCATTACAAAATGCAAAATGGATAATTTTGATTATGTCAAATTGAAATGTTTTTGTACAAAAAAAGCCAATGCAACAAGAATTAGGAGGGAAGCAGAAAATTGGGAGAAAATCTTTGCAACTAGTATCTCTGATAAAGGCCTCACCTCTAAAATATACAGGGAGCTGAGCCAAATATATAGGAATACAAGCCATTCCCCAATTGAGAAATGGTCAAAGGATATGAACAGGCAGTTTTCAGAGGAAGAAATTAAAGCTATCTACAGGCATATGGAAAAATGCTCTGGATCGCTGCTGATTAGAGAAATGCAAATCAAAACAACTCTTAGATACCACATCTCTCCTGTCAGATTGGCTAAAATAACAAATCAGGAGAATGATAAATGCTGGAAAGGATGTGGGGAAATTGGAACATTGTTGCATTGCTGGTGGAGTTGTGAGCTGATCCAGCCATTTTGGAGGGCGGTGTGGAACTATGCCCAAAGGGCTATAGAAATGTTCATACCCTTTGACCCAGCAATACCATTTCTAGGGTTGTATCCCAAAGAAATCATGCAGGCGGGAAAAGGACCCATATGTACAAGAATATTTATAGCAGCTCTCTTTGTGGTAGCCAAGAATTGGAAATCAAAGGGATGCCCATCAATTGGGGAATGGCTGAACAAGCTGTGGTATATGAAGGTGATGGAATACTATTGTGCCATAAGAAATGGGGATGATGCAGACTTCATAACAACCTGGAAAAACCTACACGACATAATGCTGAGTGAGCGGAGCAGAGCCAGGAGAACGTTGTGCACAGCCACAGATATGTGGATTCCGTGAGGACCAACCCTGACATACTGTGCTTTTCTCAGCAACCTAAGGGGCAAGGACAACTCCAGGGGACTCACGATGGAGAATGCTATCTTCATCCAGACAAAGAACTGCGAAGTTTGAATACAGACTGAGGCACACTACATGCTCGCCTTTTCTGCTTCTCTTTTGTTTTTGTTTTTGGGGCTTTTTTTTTTTTTGGTTCTGTTTCTTCTTTCTCATGATTCATTCCATTGGTCAAAATTCTTCTCCACGACTTGACTAGTGCATAAATTAATTCAATGCAAAGTCATTCATGACAGTTATATGAGACTCCATGCTGTCTTGGGGAGGGAGGGGGGAGGGAGGGGAGAAAATCTGGAACTCAAAACTATGTAGAACCGTGTGTGGTAAACCAAAAATAAATAAAGAAATTTATAAAAAAAAAAAAAGAGTACATTAAAAAGAGGCAAAAGAAAGGCATAAATTAGATTGGATTTGATATTAAATATTATCATTTACCTAAATAAAAGCAGATAATATTTCTTTAAAATGATAGCAACTTCAGAAGAAAAGTAAGAATGCAAAAAACTCATCAAAGTCTATTTTTGCATGGCAATGCAAACGTTATAGCAAATGGCCATAACCGCAGGTTCTGTTATGTTAGGAATAGGGAAAGGAACAAGTGAAGAGAAAAATGATGAATTTGTCTTTCACCTGAGGAGAATTTTAAACTGTATTTTAGGAAAAAGAAATGCGGAGTAGTGTGAATGTGCCTGTATTTCAAGCTCCTATCTGGAAACAGAAGTGTGATAAATATTCCTATAAAAAAGAAAAAGTGTCCTAATTTCCTAAAAAGTTAGCAGTTGCCTGTAATTCTCTTGCAGATAGGCAGTTATCCAAGGCAGAGAACTCTTTACCAAAGGAAGATGGTCTAGTGGTTGGGGTTTCATGGCTCTATGAAGCTGATAAAAATAAATCTGAAGAGACAGAGTGGAAGCCTAAGATATGTCAGATTGGACTGTGGAAATACTAGACAAAGAGGAAGAAAGGAAATACAGAGATAACTGAACCTTTTAAGCTATATAATAATCAAATAGTTTTTAAGAGACCTCCGTGGTCATATTATGCAACCTGGACTTGTGTAGAAATCTCCTCTACAACATTAGAGGTGGTGTGGTACAGTGCATTATAGCTGGGGTATGGAGTGAGAAAACACAAGATCAAATCTGATCTTTCTTACTTAATACTTGTGTGAGTATGGATAAATAACTTATCTCTGGTACTCACTTTCCTCATCTGTAATACAAGAAGTTTGGAGATTTTCTTTGAGTTCTCTCTCTCTCCAAGCTCTAAATCTATGATTCCATGATCCTTAAAAGGTGCAATGATGCACATAACTGTTTGTTCAGGGTCTTCCCTATGCCTAAAATGCCCCTATGCCTTTGCTTCATGAATTGATTCCTAACTAGTCTTTAAAATTTAATTTGAATTGCATTACCTTTAGAAAAGATTCCTCAAGTCTCACATGCATTACTGTTGATAGTGGTATACGTGAGGTCTACCTCAAATATCATATATACCATTTTTATACTGTTTTAATCCACTTATTGTGAAATATTTTATATTCTACCTGTTTTGAAAACTCATCTCACTACTAGACTAAACCAGAAATTGTCTTAGCAAAACATTGTCTGGTCTCTTGCATGTAGCACAGATCTCTTCACATAGTACCTGCTTATAGTTCTTTCTTTCTTAATTTATTGATTTATGGAAGATGTAAGCATAAATGTCATGTGTATCAAATTGAAGATACAAAGGTTGGAGCATTCAAAATGAATAAAAAGAATTCAAAACATTATCAGAAACTGTGATGCACAAACATATAGCAAACAGACTTGGAAACAAATGAAATTAATACATGTTTGCAAAAATACAAAGAATTCAAATTAATCAAATATGGGATAAATAAATCATTTAAACATCCCAATCTCAGGGAAATGGAACAAGTCAAAAATGAATGTAAAAAAATTTTTGCTGTCAATGGGATTTACAAAAGAATTTATCCAATTAACAACAAAACAAAATAAAACAAACAAACGAACAAAAACCTGAAACTTCCCATGGTTTATAAACTATTTAAAAATAAATAATGAAATATCCTTCTATGAAACAAATAATGTCCTTATAGCCACATCAAGGGGAAAAATAGGAGAAGGAAGTTAAAGTCAATATCCCTAATAAGTTTTGTAATAGTATTACATAAGATATTTATGAAATATAGCAAAATATTTAAAACATTATTAATTGTACATAGTTTGTATATATACCAAGAGTGTTAGAATTGTTGAATATAAGGAAAAACTATAAAAGATTAGGAAGGAGGGAAGTGAAATAATAATAATAAAATATATTATATATTTATAAATTAACCTAAGAGTGCATATGCAGAACTTCTATAAATATAACTACAAAAATGTTTATTAACATGATGAAAAATCTGAACATTTAATAGGACATTAAATATCCAAGACTGAGTCACATCAGTACAGTGAAAATGAAACTACTTAAGCCATTCTATAGTTTTAGTGCTCTATCAGTCAAATGACCAAAAGGACATTTTAGACAAAATAGTATCAAAGTTAATATCAAAGAATTAAAAGTCAAGAATAATAAATCACATAGATTAATTTGCTGAAATTAGGTGAGACTTGGAATGATCAGATTTCAAATTCTCCTACAAATTTATTTAACTAATTATCAAAATTGTGGATTTTTAAAGTGAATTGGTAGAATGGAACAAATAAGTAAAATTTAAAAAAAATTACACCATACTAAAATGTCTTAACTATAAGGACATAAAAGACTCATGAATGACCTCTTTTTATGCAGCAAGTACTATTGGGAAGTCTGGAAAAGAGTTTGGTAGAATGGTGAATGGAAGATTAGACCTTTTAAAACTATGGACAAGATAAGAATTTATAATCAGATTTGTAAAAGAACAAATTACAAAACAGAAAATAAATTAGAATGATCATAAATTTTTTTAAAGTTTTTTTAAACAACAATCAAAGAATATACTATCAAAAGAAAGACTTTGATGAATAGAAATGTTTTCATTAAATATTATCTGCTAAATATTTCTGTTCCATCTCAGAGGAACTGACATGCACATGTATGATTAAGAGCTATTTGTCACCATTCAAGTATTCACCTATTTTGAGAAATATTTTGCAAAAGAAAACATATAAACAACTTGAAAATGTAAATAACCGTTAATGGTAAAGTAATAGCAAAATAAAATTACAGTATCACTTTATCTCTATCAAGTTAAAAAATGATAAAAATAAGAAAGCTGTTAGAACTGTGGGAAGACAGACAAGGTAATGTCTGTAGAGCTATGACTTGATTCAATAATTCCCCATAATTATTTATGATTTTAAAATATGTTAATGAATTTTTAAATCATTGACTGAAGTTTCACTTCTGGGAATACATACTTAACCTGGGGTTACAACCCTTGGTCTCACACACACACACACACACACACACACACACACACACACAGAGAGAGAGAGAGAGAGAGAGAGAGAGAGAGAGAGAGAGAGAGAGAGAGAGAGAGAGAGAGAAATCTTGGAATTGTTACTAGTAGAATTAGATGAGTTTGATGGACTTATTATGTTAGCTACAGAACTTCTCTATGTGGAATGCTACACTGCATTTTCACATTAAAATAGTTATATCACCCCTACCTTCTTATATGTGAAGGTAACACAAATTATATAGATTTTGTCTTCAGTGGAATTGTTTGACAACATGGCAGGTAGGACACAATTTATATTCTATTCACTTATACTCTAAGCACTTTAGTAAATTTATATTATGCTCTTTTACTACCAGGAATTTATTTTTAAGCAGAAGTTGGTGAATTCTTTTAATTTAATTCAATTAAAAACATTTGTTGTGCACATACTGTTTGTCAAACATTGAGAGAGGCTAGTGGAGGTACAATGTCGGTGTATCACATGAACTCTTTAAGGACGTGGTGTTCCTCTACCAATTTGTTCTAGCATAACTCCTTTCCAGTTTTATTATTAAGTGAGAACAACAGCATTACGAAGATTAAACCCCACCACCAAAAATGATTCAGCATTACTTAATCAGTCATAGTTACACATCTCCAACATTAGGGTTCATGTCTCCTTTCTGATTTTACTAGATTCATTCTTCATTAGATTCTGAAGTGATAGAGTCAAAAGGGATTTGCCTTGATTTTTAATATACCTCTTCTTTTAAAGAGAATGCTATCATAGATGCATGTCAGAGAAACATAATTACATTCAAAATCTAAAATTAAATAAGTCATGGGATTATAAAAAGG
Source organism: Trichosurus vulpecula (assembly GCF_011100635.1). Taxonomy (NCBI): domain Eukaryota; kingdom Metazoa; phylum Chordata; class Mammalia; order Diprotodontia; family Phalangeridae; genus Trichosurus; species Trichosurus vulpecula. Next base: position 379,571,040 of record NC_050576.1, read on the forward strand.
AGGGCAAGACTGTAAGATTTTTTAAGGAGACAAAATGAGACTCATAAAAATTTAAAATTATTATTCAGAATCAAAAACTAATATTGTTTCAGAAATTAAAATGTTCCAGTTAGTGCCCTGTCTCTCTGAAATACCAACCCCTATTTTTTGCACACTAGCTATGCCTGAATGCAAGAAAGGAAGTAAAAAATGATAGTGATTATAATGGTCTTTCCTTAGTGCCTAGGATTTGGTGATTTTATCTAAATAACATTGTTGGATGGATGGATAAAAAGTCAGAGAATGTGTCAAGCGCTATGCTAAACAATGAGCATACAGCTATAAGAAAACAAGACAGTCTTTGCTCTCATGGAACATATGAATGTAAGGACATAACACATAAAATGGAGCTCAAAAGGGATGATGGGGCTATGCTTACACAGACAAGTTAAGGGGATAATTTATCCAAAAAGTAGCATTTAGGCTTGTTTCCAGGGGTTAAAGCTCATCTATTAGAACAAAAAGTGGAGTCAAGGATAGATCCCAAGGTTCCTATGAGGGAGAAAAAGGGCTGACAACTAGAATGAAGAAGATATGGTGTGGAGATAATTGGAAAGCAGTGTAGAGATCTGGTTATGTCAAGATAAGGCAAACTTTCACCTATTAGATGCCAGGGTGGTTAAGAGGTAGATGTCAGTCATTCCTATAGAGAGGTAAGAAGCATTGAGGAGATGAATGCATTAATGAATGATCTCACTGACTCTATTCTAGGCAAGAACCTGTCTCAGTATCCAAAATCAACATATGAAAGCATCCCAAGGAAAGACACTTAGGGTTTTTTTCTGCTTATTTAGTAATGTATTATCATATATTGTAGATATCTCCAAATACCTGGACTTTGACCTAAGTCTTGGGAATTTTCCATGTCACTGAAAATATGAAGACAAGACCCCTAATTGACGGACAGAATCCTGATAAAATATTTTATGACCATAAAAGAAGCAAAGTAGGTTCCAAGCAATCTTTAAGGAAGAGTATCAGCAAGAGACATTGATGGTTCCAAACTTTCTTCATGGAGAGAAGTGGGGAGAGCGAAATGATTTATGAGTTGTAGGCATCTAGGGAAAGATGACTCCTCATTATTTCCCTTGTTTTGAGATTGCTTGTCTACAAACTTTGTAAAGAGAATTCCCTCAGAGGAACTGCCTTTTTTGATCTGCATTAAGACAACTCTTGTAGACATAAACATCATACCTGGCACGTACAACTTTATATTACATTTGTGTATGCCTTATCCCTCTACCGAACAGAAGGCTTTCAGGGGAGGGATTATATAGTAATGATAACAATGAAAACAATGAGGAAGATGGGGATGATGAGGATGACCATTTTTTGAAGGGCAGCCCAATCTCAATGTCATGAGAAACAAAGGGTGGAAAGGGCAATATTGGGTGAATATTATTCAGGGTGCTATATGGTAGAGACTTTGGATAGAGTGAGGCTGTTTTAATTGCTGGGTTAGACTGGTAGGGTGAAAATAGGTACATGTCACTGGATTTGTCAAATGTAACATAAAGTGCCTTCACCTAGGGAATAAGGTTATAAAAATTGCTAAGACCCCAAACTGGAATCAAAATGCCTATAACCACATGAACTCTGGCAACAATATGTCAACTAAGAAGCATAAAGCACATGGTTGCCAAGTTGATTAGTTAATAAAAAGGGTGGATTTTTACCTCACATATTTCTAATTACTTTCTACCTTGCACATCAGACTAGCAAATATATATATAAAAAAATGAAAACGACTATTGTTAAAAGAACTTCAAGAGAACAGGCATACTATTGAGGGATCCATGAACTGGTTCAGTCATTCTGGAAGGTAATTTGGAATTATGTCCTGAAAGTCACTATCTACCTACGTATTGACTCAGTTACAAAGACTAGGCCCATATCTCAGAAAGATCAAAGAAAGAAACAAAGGGCACATGTATAGAAAAAAAAAATAGCAGCTCTTTTTTTAAGTATATCAAAGAACTATAAGTAAGCAGTAACTATGAATTATAGAATGGCCAAACAAATTGTGGTACAAGAATGTATTGGATTATTACACTATAAGGAGTGACAAAAGGGATGGTTTTAGAGATATCTGGGAAGATTTGTATGAACTAATACAATTAGTTGTATATAATACAACTAATACAATTTATAAAATAACATTGTTTGAAAAACAAGAACTCAGATCAATGAAATGGCCAAACATAATTCCTGATAACCATCAATAAAATATACTACCAACCTGTTGACAGAGATATGATGGACTCAAGATACAGAGTAAGAGATGTATTGTTTTTCTTGACATAGTCAAAGTGGGATTTGCATTGCTTTTCCTTGTGTGTGTATACACATATATGTATGTATGTAGACGTGTGTATATACAGATATACGTACACACACATATATACACATAAACAGATATACATATACATACATATACACATATGCATATATATGTATATGCATGTATATACATACATATATGTGTATATGTGTGTGTATGGAAAAGTTGGGAAGGAGAAGAGGAATAGGAAAAGACTGGACAAAAAAAAAAAGAAAATTAAAACAAATTCCATAGGAGAATAGTTTTTTCACATACACAGGCGAGCAGAAGAAAGGCCAGAAAGAATCACAGATAAGCAGGAAAACTGAAAATTACATGTTGAATTTATTTCTTAAATATACTTTAAAGGAATAACAAGCTGTATATAAAGATTTAAAGTTTCATGTGCAATATCTTTTCAGTTGCACAATGTATATGGAAATGCCTATTTTATTTGGTGTTTGTTATGCTAAAGGTTTAAAAAAATTCTATAGTACCTCCTCACAAAAAAGAAAATAAAAGAATGAAGATGGAAGTTAAGAACTGGGTTGTTAAAAGCAGAATTTTCAAATGGGTTTACTTCATTGATCAAAATAGAGTATTCAAGGAATAAATAGAAAAGTAGGGCTACATCAGTTATAGTACTGCTACTGGTTGCCAATATTTAGCTTGTACCAAATATAGTACCAAAGAAAACACAACCTCGTCACCATCTTCAGTATGTTTTTTTTAATGGAGTTTAGAAGGAAACAATACAGAGAGAAGAAAAAAAAATAGCCTTATAGTAACTTGTCCCTGGATTGTTTGCCCTTGAATTCCATTTGAAAAATGGATGATCATAATGATTATATATATATATATATGTACATATATATATACATCTTTGAAGTTATGAAACATTTACATATGTCATTTGATCTGTATAACTGAATTATAAACCTTATACCTCCTCAGCACCTAGCAAAGTGCTCTGAACACTATAGGCTTTTAATATATTTTAATAATTGGTATGGTTGAATTATTTCAAAGTCCAGTTCACAAGTCTGATCCCTACAGTTGTTATTTTTTCTGCACTGAAATAACTTTGTATTTCTTTCTATTAAATTGTCTATATACATGTTCTATACCCCAATAGAACATAATGTCCTTTAGAGAAGAGGCCATTTCATTTTTCTTGTTGTTTCCCCAGTACCTAGGATATAATGCTTTACAATTTATAGATGATTCTTGAATTTGCTCCTAAAAATTTCTTTTTAAATTTACTCAGACACAATATTGAGTGATAACGAAATACTGATTTTCTCCCTTAGTCATTTAGAGATATCTGGTATTTTTTAGTTCTATGTCCTGGTGGTCCTTGGGACCTATAATAAAGAAAGGAGAGTAGTCCAGGCATTGGCTCAACTTCTAAAGAATCCAAAGTTAAATAAGCATTTAATGTCCTTCCTGAATCTGTAGAGTGTCTCCTCAGGTTTTCTGAGCAATGGCTAGCTATATCAGTGGTATTCTATGAGTTGATTTCAAACATCTGGTGGTTCTAAAAGCCAGCTGACACTGCTCCACTCCTCTCTCCAGCCTTTGTTTCCAGGAGGAAGGGAAGCACAGCTGGCATTAGGGTCCTCTTGCCAACTGTGCTCAAAGAGGCTTTACAGACACCTCTTCTATTAATAAACCCCACTCCAAACCTCAATCCACCCCTAGTAATCTGAAAGTTTTAGGTAAATGAACACAAGGTTCTTTCCAAGAAAGAAAAAAAAAAAGGAAGGATTTGCATTCTTCATCTAGCATAAGGACAAACTGTTGTAGGTAGGCCTATGAATGTAGTTGATATGATCATTTTTGAAAGACTAGAACTCATAAGTGGTTTATATATCCCAATAAAACCAAAAGACTACTGCAAAGGTGTCATAGAAATGGATGGGCAAATCCATCCATACTTGGGCAAACAGGAATAATAATCTATTTCCAAATATAAATACTTCCCAGGGCTAAGAAAACCATATCTATTCACATTATTCAATCTTAAATATTTCAAAGGCGTTATAATATAAATGACTTTAACCTTTTCCTTCCCACCCACTTTTAATATGATTAGAGAGGAACCAGAGATGAGTTTCTAATTACTCCTCACATTTTTGCTTAGATAGAAGAAAGGGTAAAAAGAGAAAGAAGATTCACTTACAAAGAAAAAAGAAATGTTCTTTCACCTAGAACAAGATCTAGAATTTAGTAGGTATTTAATGTATATTTAATAATTGATTTATGATGTCATTAAATTCCATACAGCATACAGAGAATCAAAAGCAGAGTGGGAGTTTAAGGGGAATTTTGATAAGCAATATCCTTGGGAAAGGTACAACTTGATGCACTGAGCTGGCAAAAGGAAGGAAAGAAGGAAGGAAGGAAGGAGGGAGGGAGGGAAGGAGGGAGGGAGGAAGGAAGGAAGGAAGGTGGGAAGGAAGGAAGGAAGAAAGGAGAGAAGGAAGAAAGGAGGAAAGGTGGGAAGTAAGGAAAGTAGAAAGGAAGCAAGGAAAGATGGAAAGAAACATTCACTAAGTTCCTACTATGTGACAGGCACTATGCCAAGCACTTTACAAATATTATCTCATTTTATGCTCACCACAGCCCTGGAAAGTAGGCACATATCTCATTTTATAGTTGTAGAAACAAGTTTCATGACAAACAGACATGAAATGACTAGTCTATGTCACACAGTTTGTAAGCTTCTGAGGCCACTTTAGAGTTCTTGACTTCCTGATTCCAAGCCCAATGTTCTATTCACTTCAACACAAGACTTATAAAAGTTATACCTGTCCTGAAGTCAGAAGGGTGTTCTGAGAATGTGTCAGTAGAGATCACATAAAGTGCATATTTTTTTTTAAAATGCAGCTGAGAAGTATGTGTTATGATAAAGAGATTTTTCTTTGTTTTGTTTTCAGAGAGATTAATAGGAAATTGGCAATGGGACAATCTGGAACCCTTTTCTAGATATTAATTGACTGGCTTAATTATTTTAATCCAAATACCTCCCAGATAGAGTGATGATCTCTGTCTAGCTCTGGAATACTTCCTTAGCTCTTTCTTTGCAAAGTCTGATGACTGAGAGAAACCAACAAGCATTTTCTTGTTGTCAATGAAAAAAAGTGTAACAGCCAGTATGGTTATTTTAAACACATTGGAGTTAGAAGTTTTTTCTGGAATGAAACTCTTTGTAACTGTTGGGGAAAATGCATCCATAATGATAATGATGTATGCTGTTTGACATCTAACTTCATGCTGGCTTTCTGGTGTGTGTGTGTGTGCATGTGTGTGTGTGTTCATATATTATGTGAGTATATAATGCTTGAACCAGCAATGCCCACTAAAGATCAATTTTGGAAAGAATTATTTTAGCTTCCCCACACAAATCCTCATTTTAAAAAAAAAGACAAAAAAATAACTCTGCATGGGAAATTCAACACTTATTTTCTACATTTTCTGTTTCTTGTATTGCATTTGAGGGAAGCATTACCTTAGTTTATGTTGATTTTTGTTGTGCAGGAAATACTCTAAGTTACCATTAAGTGAAAGCAACATATCACAGTGATATTGGAACTATAAATCACAGATACTTTCTGCTTCAAACAGATGGTCTTAGTCTTAGATACATGATGTCAGAATTCCTTTTTTCCTCTCCCCTGATTGGTAAACTCGATTTTAAATTATCTTGTTATCAGAATGAACTGCTTGTACGTGAGCTATCACTTATGATCTGAACAGAAAAAGCCTCTCAAGCAGGAAAGCTAAATCAAATTACAAACATCACTCTTCTTCAAAATTGGCTTCAAATATGGGTCAGGACTTTAACTGACGAAGAAGAACCCAGTGAGTAGGTTTGTTAGGCTCTAAATAATGATCTTACTCTACATCATTAGGCAAAGCTGATGGTTATAACTTCACTTATATGACCATTATATATGATTTAAGCATTCCCTGTGTTGCCAGAACCATCAAGCATTTTTGGGCCCTTAAAATCAAGTGGAAACTGGCTTGGATTGTTTTTTTTTTCCTTCTTTTGATTCTGATTGTCACCAATAAGAAAAGAGGACATCAGCAAAGCAGGGGGATATGGGCATATTTGTTGTCTGCATGTTAAATTAGTCTAGGGTTGTTTTTCTGCAATGCACTTGGTGATGCTTGAGCTTCCTTTTCAGAAGCCACTAGAGAAAGCAGCAGCCAGCAGCTCTGCAAATAGGCAAAGGCTTCCTGCAGATCCACTAATCAACCCTGCTCAGCAACTGATATTAGTAAGGGAACCAGTGGATTAGGGCAATGTATTTGCAAAATGTCAAATGTGTTTGTTTTGAGATGGTGAGAGCTGTGTGTGAGGAGGCTTAAGGAGCAACAGAAGTCCTGTGGGGGAAAAGAAACCTAATTCAGTCAGGGCACTGTAGTAGAAACATTCAGCACCATGTAATAAAAATCTATGTTGCCAAAATCTTGACTGAAAATAAAAGCTTTTCAAATGTGTAAAACGCAATGTGATCCAACGTGATATAAACTATTTTTATACAATATATGCTTGTATCCATGAAACACACACCAATGCAAAAAAAAAAGTTTAATCATCTCACCATTAAAAAAAAAACTTTTACAAATGCATTAAAAAAAACAGTTTGTCCAGATCATGATATGAAAGTGGTTGAGTAGTCCATTGAATTAATATAGCAATACATATAGCTGGGCAATGAAGCAACAAGAATTGATTAAGCATTTCTGTGTTCAAGGGATTGCACTAGGAATGAAAAGAAAAGTAAGAATGTGCTTAGATATATACAGAATAGAGAGGAGGTAATTTCAGAGGGCAAAGCAGTAGCAGCTGGGACATTAGTAATGACTTCATATAGTTAGTGGTGCCCAAACCTGTTGTTGTTGTTGGTATTGGTCTTTCATTCTTGAAGAGGACTGTGGGGTCAGGAAGGTGATGCTGTGACTTGCAAGTGACTTGGATTTAAGGGAGGGAGGGCTGTGCAAAGTTGCCAGCCTCACTTTCTCCCACAGAGTCATCTGGGTCCAGTGGCAAGATATAGATCAGGAAAACTGGAGATGCCCCCACAAGTGCTTGAGCTTAGTGTCAATGGAAATCAAGAATTTTAAGATACAAGATTAAGAAAAGATATTCTAGTCAAGGGGTACTACTCCTTTGCTAAGGCAGAAGAGATGGAGTGTCGAGTATGAATAAAACTGCAGAAAGACAGCTTGATTAGACTGTGGAATGTTTGGAAGAGAGTAATGTCTACTAAGGGTGAAAAGTTAGCTTGGGCCTGAAGAGGTTTTTTGTAAATGATGGTTGTTAGGGACCATATGTTTCTAGGGGTGACTGCCGCGGCCCCAAAATACCTACACGCCGGGTCCTGCTGAAAGAATTCGACTCAAGCCTTCTCAGCCAAGGGAAAAGACAAAGTTTATTGGGGATTCACCATTATGGGCTGTCTTAAGAAATCCCCCCCCCCCCCCGCCCCCTTGTGATGCCTGTTTCCACAAGCGGGCCAGATTCAACCTACTGAATTAGATTGAATCTGAGCACCTTCATGGAGGCAAGATGGAGATTATATACACAAAGATTGTAGGAGGGATTGAGGGGTGGTCTGGGGTGACTAGAGGAGGGGTTTAGGGAGGGTCTTGAGGGGAAGTCTAAGGAGTACCAGGTGAGGTCAGAGTCCAGGAACCAAGAGAATAGAATTAAGGGCAGGAAGTTCCTGAAGGAATATCAAAGGTTGGGAAGTAACTGAAGGCATGCATATCTAAAGTAACAATAGAGGGAGATCTGGGTCCAATGACAATGTGAGGCTTGTGGCCCTAGGGGAAGGCCAGATCCAGCCGGAAGACTCAGGGACAGCTCAAGGGGGCTCCCAGAGACTGTGCCCTCATCAGGCCAGTGTTGTAAAATGCTTAAAATTTCAAACATAGAAGTTCATATTTGTTCATAGAAGTGATTGGAAAATACTGGAGTTTCTTGAATAAGAGAAGGAAATTTAGCAGACATTTCCACTTCAGGAGAATTGCTCTGATAGCTTTATGGAAGAAAGATTGGAGTGGGAAGATACTTCAAATAGGGAGATCAAATAGAATAATATTGTAGGCCCGGTTAAGAGGTGACCAGGGTCTAAACAAGATTATTGGCTGTGTTACCAGAGATAAGGGGATGGAAATGTGACAAGATTTGGTAACTGACTGGCTAAGTAGGGTGAGGGAAAGTGCAAAGCAATGAAGAATTCCAAGTCCAAGAATGTGAAGTAGACAAATGAAATAGGCGAGACCTGGATTACAATCAGAGAACTGGTTCAATCCCTGGGATATCTATGACCTATTATGAAAGGATCAGAGTATTTATAAGTGGAAGAAAAATTGCTATCCAACTAGGCCAGCATTTTATGGTTTACAAAGCATATATTATCTCATATGATTCTCAAAAGAACTCGGTGAGTTAGGCACTATTATCTCAATTCTATAAATGAAAAAGCTAATATTGACATAGATTCCATGAGTTGATTAGGATCCCGCAGATATAACAAACATTTGAGACAACATTTAAATTCAGGTGCTCCTGTCTCCAAATTCAATGCCACATTCAATACCACTTAGCTGATTCCATTTTAAAGATAAGGAAGGTAAGGTTAGGAGAATGAAGTGATTTGCTTACAGTTTTTAGAGATGATTAGATGGATGCAAATTGTGTCTTGGGGATAGAGGAGGGGGGCCTTATAAATGTGCTAGGAAATGTTAAATTTGTTAAAGGCTTCAAAGGAGACTGACCTAATTCTGCAGTTAATCACTCAAGGAGAAAGGAAAACACAAACCCATTAAATGAAATAAAGCAAGGAACAATAATTCTTTCCCCCAGGTCATATATACGCAGGGTTTTTTGAAAGTAGTTTTTTGTTTATTTGTTTGTTTTGCTAAAAGCTTGTGGAATTGGTTTTCATACCTTATTACCTTGTTTACATTGAATCGTAACACTGAAGTGCTACAATAAAGTCTAGGGCTCATTGTGGGTCACATAATAATAAAAGTAGTCAGAATCACAATTAAAGCCATTCTGCCATTTTTTAGCATGAGGGCAAAAGTTTCCATATGCAAGATAGTCCTTGCTTTTCCTAAACTCACACTAAGTAAATTTGATCTTATACAAAGAACTCTGAATGAAATCAAGCATCTATGTTAACTTTACTGTACAGTACTGTGTCCCTGCTCTCTGTCTCTGTCCTCTCTGTGCTCCTGCCCCTAGTGTGGCTCTCTGTGACAACCCCCCCCCCCGCCCCCACCCCATGGAAAAAAAAAAAGCAAAAGAATGGACCTGGAGAGACCAACACTGCTGCCATAGGAAGAGAGGTGGAGTGGGAGATGGGGTTGGCCATTGTCTGGCTCCTCTTGTCTGTCTTCAGTCTGTTTGCATGCCTGTCCCAGGCCAAAGTATCCTGTCCTCTCCTACCTGTCTCTATTGGCCCCCATGTAGCTGGCACCACCCTTGTCCTCCTCTTCCTCCTATAAATTCTCCATCCCAGGCCATCACTTATCCTTGAACCCTGTGCTGCCCCCTTCCCTGCCTCCCTCCCTCCCTTTCTTCCCCACCTCTGTGGGCAAATTTGCATTATGTAAAAATTGTTTTACCTAGAAGTCTGTGGAATTGGCTATTCTTGTAAAGTGAGAATTGTCTGTATTTAATGCATATTTAAACAAATAAAGGAAGCTAGAAAATAATTAACTCTGAAGCTAATTGTACTTTGAAAAGGGGAGTGATCAAGAGGACCAATTTGAACTCAGAGGACTTTATTTACCTGTTTGACCTCTGACAAGCCTTTCCTGTCTCTGGGACCATGTTTTCTCATCTGCAAAATAATAGAATTGGACTAGACATTCTCCAGCTCTCCTTAGATTTCTAGACTCCTATTCCCCACTATGGCAATTCATATAAATATTTTCTTTTTCTAGGTGTATGAAAGAATACTTCCTACTACAGTCATGGTTTCCATGGAACTAAACTTCTTGCTAAGTCATAGCTTTGGTGGAAACAGCTATTTTTCTCAACTCCTACTTGGGGCCATGGGTTTCCCTTTGGACCAGAGTAGTCCTTAGCTCTTTGGTGGTAATTATTGTTTTGATGGTCATTTCTACTTCTACCGTAATCAACACATTTTTCACTGCACCTGAGTGGTTGCTGATATTCAGATTGACAAAAGGATCCCCTTTGGTGTGTATAGGATAGATAGTGGTGCTTTTATTTATGGTTCTTTCACTTCCTAGTATTTCAGTACAACACAAAACCAACAATTACTAAGTAACAAAATTTTCCAACTCAATCATCGCAAATAGCTAACTTTCTTGAGTCTTGTATGAGAGATATGCTTTTACAGCAAAGGGTTCCCAACATCCATGAGCACGTGTTCCTGACTATTGCCACAGACAGCTCTAAGTAAGTACCTGAAAAAGCCATAGCCTCCAAGGGCCAGGGTCTCCCATTGCATCCTGGGCCATCTCCAGTCATCTTGATGAGTATCTGGTCAGTGGACCCAGGTGGCTCTGGAGGAGAAAGTGAGGCTGGTGACCTTACATAGCCCTTCCTAACTCAAATCAAAGTGAACTGCAAGTCATGTCATCATTTCCTTGATGCCATGGTCCTCTTTGAAATGCAATCTTTCTCTTTTGCAGCTCCAATAACTTTGCAGTGGCCAATAACTTTGCTCCAGCCCTCTTTGCAGTATACCACTGTGTGGTTCCCCTGTTCTATAGAATGAAATCCAGCAAAAAACAACATACAAGATAGAGCAAGAACAGCAAAAAAAAAACTAATTTAGAGCAGATAATATAATAATTTGGCTCCTTCCTCAGCATCTCTCCTTTGTGTCATACACTCTCCATAATAAACTTTCTGGCTTGTACTGTATGGGTTGGCATTTTTCTAGCTTTTAACTTTGTTTGTTCGTCTGTCTCATGGATATAGGACACTCTGATATCTGAAGTATTGAATTAGACCCTGCATGACACCAAGAGTCTCATTCTGGGAGAGAGATTGAGATTTTTATTCAAGAACACAGAGCCTTTTAGATCAGATCTTCTCCCAAATTAATCCAGTCCCCTTGTATTCCTGATCCACTTTTCTGTTGTCAAGCAACATTAATGAATAGTACAAGCTGTGGCTTTTCTTCTCATTTTTTCTTGTTAAATTTCAATTATTTTTTTTTCAAGGGAAGGTATAATACTAGCTTTCATTTTCTCTAAGATAGTCTCTCCCCTTTCTAAAATAATCCCAAATAGGATTGCTACCTTTCCTTTTGGAAGTGTGAGATCGCTTTCTTGCCGTAAGGACATAATCCTTCATTATTCTAAGTTTTATAATTCAATAATGTTCTGGCATACACACACACACACACACACACACACACACACACACACACACACATATAAATTCTCAGTGGATAAAGTAATGGTCCTTGAGTCAGGATGACCAGGGCTCAAAGCAGGCCTCAGGCACATTTACTAGTTGTAAAGTTGTGCAAGTCACTTAACCTGTCTTCCTCACTTTCTTCATCTATAAAATGAAGATAATTATAGCACTTGTCTTTAAGGATTGTTGTGATAATAATTGTAAAGTGCTTACCACAGTGCCTGGATCATAGTAAGAGCTTTATAAATGCTGCTGTTACTGTTATTACTTTTTAATATGCCTCTGGCCTTTTATTTATCATCAACATTCATTTTCTAAGATGGATCTGGTGTTTATTTAAATTTACTCACTTTTAAAAGATAAAAAGTATGTTTTCATAGATTTAGCCCCTACAAAAAAGTCTACCCTCCCATTCTGGACCAGGGCCAAAAGAGATGCTCTTTCAGAGCTGAGCCCTAAGGACCACTAAGTTTGGTCTCTGACCTTATGAGCCCCATGTGGTATAGATTTTTGAAGTTGTAAAACTGATAGAAAATTCATAGGCCATATGAGGAATCAAGACTCCTTGTATATAAGGAATGACCAAAGCACAACCTTTTGTCTGCAGATAACTTCAAGGACGTAATTAGAAAAGTTAGCACCTATGTATTTGTATAGTTTTCATTTTTGTTTGGTTTAAAGACTGAGTCTCCCTATCTTGCTCACCATGGAAATATAATGGCTACTCATGGGTCCCTATATCTGATTAGTATAGAAGCTTTTTGATTTGGTCAAAATCGCACACTTTGTAAGTGGCAAGACCAATATTTGAGCCTAGGTTCCCTGAAACTGAATACAGTACCTTTTACAAGGCCTCATGTTGATTTGTTACATGAGGTATGTCAAGCAGCTCAGCAGCATCCTTGTGACATATCTTTGTTAGGAGAATGGTAACATACCGTTAGAGAGATATGAGATGGCTGCAACTAACTCACATCCTGGTTTTGCATATCTTTAGCAAGAAGTCGTGAAGTAGCCTTTGTAGCCACAGGAATATAGAAAAATACTGTCTGCGTTACAATCTTCGAGCAAAAACAAGGCTCAGGTCTGTCCTTTTCTTCCTGGTCCCCACAGGCATCCATTTATCTTGACCATGCCCTTGCTACATTCGCATGTGTATTACATTTCTCTGACTTTGAGCATCTCAGTTACAACCCTCCGATTACATGCATTTTGCACACGGCAGCTCAACTGTCTTTTGTATTCTACTTCTTTAATGACATCATTCAGAGCCCACAAGGAGATCTCAATAACTAGCTTCCTCCAAAACAAATAGAAAATTTGTAACCTCTATGTTTTCCCTCAGCCAACCTTGACTTGCTTCCCTGTGCTTACTTCAGCCTAATCTTTCTTATTCCTGTCCTTGGGTCTCCCTCTTGCCTCTGAGGCACAGGTAGAGAGGCACCATTGTCCCAGGAGCACCTGCACTGCATCAGTGAAGTGAATGGGAAAAATTAAAAATGTTCAAAAGTCAAGTGGGGTGAGAGAAGAAACTGTCACAGGAGTCAAGGAGAGAGTAACATATGAGAGAAGCAAAACCAGCAGCAGTATTCGAGTCAGTTGCTGTTTCTTATTAGCACTCAGTCCCCTATTTCCAGGTTTTCCTTCCAGAAGTTCACAGGGGGCCCTTCTTCCTCCCCACGAGAGATGTGATCCAGACCCCTCTGCTTCCTACTTGGTTGAGCCAAAACCACAAAATCTCTTACTCACCTTTAGGACTAGATCAGTTTTGTGATTATTGCATTCATATGTACATGCAAATAATGATCTTTAGATGGCTCACCTTGTCTCCCTTATTAGACTATAAATCCTTCAGGATGAAGCCATGTGCATTTGTTTCCCATGTGTCCCAACATGCAGTGAGCTATTGTCTCACAAAGGTTTAAGCACTCACGCTCTCATTTTAGAATGTTTGCTTCAAGCTTTGTGCCGAAGCTTAAAGTGACTCTGAGAATTATCAAGGCTTCTCTGGGGTGCAAAGTTTGGACTCTAATTCACTTTTAAGTAGGGATAGTTCAGACTGATTTACCTCAGGGCCCTTGGGAGGATGGCCCTTGTGTCAACATGGCAGGATAGTACCCAGTCAGCAGGGTCACCTTTAAGGCCCCTCTGTTATAAATAGCTCAATGCTGCCTTAACAGTTGGCAGTCAGCCAGTGGAGAGGAAAACAGATTGAAGTGAGCCACAGGAAGTACATCAAGGTAGGAAGGAAGAAACCTAGGAGGAAAGAGACATAAGAAAAGATAAATAAGGGCATTTGGGGGTGCCAGAAGAGAAAAAAAATATTTCCACCTTGCTATTTTAGTATTCAGTTTCTAGCCTATTCTACCGCCCATACCATGTACCTGTTGAGGAAAGGAAGGGGCAGGAGATGGGGAAGTAAGATATGTAGTATGTAGTAGTCACATAGCATATCCTGGCACTGAATCTCTCCTTCTGTTTTTAGAATAGTCACTTGGGGATACAGAAGATCAGTAAGGAAACTCAGAGCCAGACATTCATAGAGCCCAGGGGCCATAGGAAATGCTTAGATCAGCGCACATATGTTGCTAAATTTATGGAACACCTTTAAAAACAGTTAAGCCTTCCTCCACATGGTAACAATGGCAGATTTAATAGAGATACCAGTACAGTATTTAGAAGACACATTATCATGCCTCTGGAAATGCCTACTGTTGTGATCTTTTTTCTCTGCTGAAGCTTTTTCTGGAAAAGACAAATCCCAACCACCTGTGCTATAAAATCTAAATCATTCTATGCAAAAGGAGTGCAGTATCCCTTATTTACAAAAATTAATTTACCTCATAATTCTCCTCTGGCCTTCTATGTAATACAAGTTAACACTAGAAGGACCAGACAGGATTGAACACAAAAATGTGGTTGGTCCTTTGAGGTATTCTTCAATTCTGGTCCTTCTCTATAAAATTGTTTTGAAATAATTTTTGTAACCTCTACATTTAAATATTAAATTATAACTTTTCAGAGTAGTGTAAGAAATGAGTTAGCTCACGACATGATCTGGGAGGGAGAAGTGGAAGGAGTCCTGAATTTGGAGAGGGCTTAAAATCAGATTCTTTTTCTGTTAATTGTTGCTCAAGTGATTCTAGGCAAGACACAATCTTTCTGGATGTCAGTTTCCCCATTTATAAAGCAAGGGGTTTAGACTAACCACAGTAGAGGGAGTCATCCATCTTAAAAGTCTATGCCACTGTATTGAACTGTTGTATAATAGCTAAAATGTATAGAATGCTTTGTTTGCAAAGCTGTTTGCATATATTATCTCCTTTTATGCTTACGATCCCAAGGGATTTGCAATTGTTTTTCCAGTATATAGAAAAGGAAACTGAGACAAGTAGAGGTTAAGTAATTTGATCTTAGTAATGTAACTGATGTCTGAAGGGAATATTTGAACTCAGGTTTTCCTGATCCCAGGTCCACGGATTTAACTGCTATGTTGTCAAGAACCTAATATGTTGAAAGCGGTGGGAAAAAGATAAAGTCAGTAAACAAACATCTCTTTTTTAAAATTTAAAGTACTAAAAACCAAGTAACAAATTGATGACGTTTCTCATTCAGTTCAAGAATAGATCATTTTTCCTTGGGAATGATTCATTCACTAAAATAAATCACAAATGATAGATAGATAGATAGATAGATAGATAGATAGATAGATAGATGATATATACATAAATTAATTAGCTAGTAGACATTTTCCAGAGATAAATCTTTTTTTTTCATTATTTATGTAGGACCTTATTAATTTATTTATTTTTTTGTTTTCAACATTTACTTCCACAAGATTTTGAGTTCCAAATTTCACACTCCAAGAGAGGGTACATTCTGATTACCCCTTCCCCTAATTTGCTGTCCCTTCCTTCAACACCCCCTCCATCTGCTTCCCTTTTATTTTTCTGTAGGGCAAGATAGATTTCTAAACTCCATTGCCTGTACATCCTATTTCCCAATTACACATAAAAACAATTTTTAACATTCATTTTTAATACTTTGAGTTCCACATTATCTCCCTACCTCCCTCCCCACCCACTCTCTTTGAGAAGCAAGCAATTTGATATAGGTTATACATGTGTAGTGATGCAAAACACTTCCATAACAGTTGTGTTGTGAAAGACTAATTATATTCCCTCCATCCTATCTTGCCCTCCATTTATTCTATTCTGCCTTTCGTTCCTGTCCCTCCTCAAACTTATTTGCTTCTAATTACCCCCTCCTTCCTTTTGCCCTCCCTTCTATCATCTGCCCCTCTCTTGTCCCCTTCCCCCCTACTTTCCTCTAAGGTAAGATAGATTTTTGTATCCAAATGATTGTGTATATGATTCCCTCCTTAAGCCAAATCTGGTGAGAGTAAGATTCACTCATTCCCTCTCACCTCTTCCCCTCCATTGTAAAAGCTTTTTCTTGCCTCTTTTATGTGAGAAAATTTACCCCAGTCTACCTCTCTCTTTCTCCTTCTCCGAGTATATTTCTCTCTCTCACTCCTTAATTTTATTTTTCAGATATTGTCTCTTCATAGTCAATTCACCCTGTGCCCCCTCTCTCTCTCTCTTTATATATAAATGTGTGTGTTTGTGTGTATATATGTATGTATGTGTATCTATATATTGATATCTATATATCCATGTCCATATATGTATATCTGTATATACATATACATACACACATATGTATCTATATATACATACATAACTATTCATATATACATACAAACCTAACCTCTAGCTCTATTTCTACCTATACATGCATACATGCATGCATGTGTACATATGTTATATATGTATACATATATGGGTGCAATATGTATGCATATGTCTATATGTATGTGGGTATATGTGTGCATGTATGTGTGTGTGTGTGATTTCCTTGAACTATCCTAATACTGAGAAAGGGCTCATGAGTTCCAAATATCATCTTTCCATGTAGGAATGTAAACAGTTCAACTTTAATCCTTTATGATTTCTCTTTCCTGTTTACCTTTTCATGCTTCTCTTGATTCTTATATTTGAAAGTCAAATTTTCTACTCAGCTCTGGTCTTTCATCAAGAATGCTTGAAAGTTCTCTATTTCATTGAATATCCATTTTTCCCCTGATGTATTTTTGCTGGGTAAATGATTCTTGGTTTTCATCCTAGCTCTTTTGACCTCCAGAATATCATATTTTCAGCCATTTAATCCCTTAATGTAGAAGCTGCTAAATCCTGTGTTATCCTGATTGTGTTTTCACAATACTTGAATTTTTTTTTCTGGCTGCTTGCAATATTTTTTTTTTTCCTTGACCTGGGAACTCTGGAATTTAGCTCCAATATTCCTAGGAGTTTTCCTTTTGGGATTTCTTTCAGGAGGTTATCAATGGATTCTTTCAATTTCTGTTTTACCCTCTGGTTCTAGAATATCAGGTCGGTTTTCCTTGATAATTTCCTGAAAGATGATGTCTAGGCTCTTTTGTTTGATCATGGGTTTCAGATAGTCCAATATTTTTTTCATTATCTCTCCTGGATCTAGTGTCAAGTGTTTTTCCAAAGAAATATTTCATGTTGTCTTCTATTTTTTCCTTCTTTCGGTTTTGTTTTATAATTTCTTGATTTCTCATAAAATCATTAGCTTCCATTTTCTCTATTCTAATTTTTAAGGAATTATTTTCTTCAGTGAGCTTTTGGCCAGTTCTGCACCTTAAGGCATTCTTCTCCTCATTGACTTTTTGGACCTCGTTTGCAATTTGGGTTAGTCTATTTTTTGAGGTGTTATTTTCTTTAGCATATTTTGGGGTCTCCTTTAGTAAGCTGTTGACTCCTTTTTCATGATTTTCTTGCATCACTCTCATTTCTTTTCCCAATTTTTCTTCTACTTCTCTTACTTGATTTTCAAACTTCTTTTTGAGCTCTTCCATGGCCTGTGACCAATTCGTATTTTTCTCGGAGGCTTTGGATGTAGGAGCTTTGACTTTCTTGACTTCTTGTTGTTGTATATTTTGATCTTCTTTGTCACCAGAGTAACATTCTATAGCCTGATTTTTCCCCTCTATTTGCTCATTTCCCCAGCCAATTACTTGACTTTTTAGCTCATTGTTAAGATAGGACATTTGCTTCCAGTGTGGAGATTGTATTGTCCCAAGCATCAGGGGTTTAGTGCAGCTTTTTTCAAAGATATTTCTAGGGATCTGTACATTTTCATTTCTTCCAATGTGGTGTGATCAAATCAGAAGTGTTTGCTCCTTTCCTGGCCAGTGCTCTGGTCTGTGAGTGACCACAAGAACTCCTTTCTGCCTTGGAACTGTAAGGAGGATTATATCTGTACCCCTGCCACAAGCTCCATGACACTAGTGCTCCTTCACACCCCAGGACCACCACCCAGAACTGTGACCCAGAGCCAAGCATGAGCAAAGCAAGAGAATCCTACCTCAGCACCACTAAAGAGATCCCTGCAATCCCCTTCTGATCAGTCACTTGATCACCCTACTGTCTGTGCATCTAGAGCTCCAGAAGTAGCCACTGCCATTGCTGCCACCACCACCCCTGCCCTGGGGCTGGAACCAGACTGTGCTTCTCTCTCACCCAGGTCCTGACAGACCATTCTTACTGACCTTCTAAGTTGTCTTTGGCATTTGTGGATTGAGAATTCTGGAAACTGCCACAGCTACCAGTGACTCAGTGCCCTGAGGCCTGCTCCAGGTTTGGTCTGGCCAGTCTGTGCCAGCAGAGCCTGTGCTGGACTGAGCTCTTCTCTCAGATTGGTCCAACAGACCTTTCCTGTGAACCTTCCAGGTTGTTTTGTGCTGGAAACTTGTTTCACTCTGTCATTTTGCAGGTTCTGTTGCTCTAGAATTTGTTTAGAATCATTTTTTTATGTATTTGGAGGGGTTTGGGGGAGAGCTCAAGCAAGTCTCTGCTTTTACTTCTCCATCTTGGCCCCACCCCTCTAGTGATAAATGTTACTGAACATTTTTAAGACTGAATAGAAATATAATTTGACCCTACCAGTACTTTACAACTTTCTAACTTGGTTAAACTTGACACAGCTCATGCTTTCCTGTCCTTCAGGCACCAGGATCACCTACATACCAAAATGGGGTATAGAAGTAAGGGAGCAGTTTGGTACACTGGGAAAAACAAACAAAAACATTACTTATATTCATTCAGTTTCATAAAAAGGTCTGAGAATTTGGAATTTTAAATATTTTGATACTGACAACTGCATTTTCATATAATTGGTTTCCTTTGTTATCCTATTCATTTTTATGAATTTAAAACATTATTCTGAAAAGGGGTCCATAGGCTTCACCAAACTGCTAATAGGGTCCATGGTACATACACACACACATACATACAAATACACACATACACAGACACAGACACACACACACACACACACACACACACACACACACACACACGGATGAGGCCTAGAGTAAAAAAAAAAAATCTGTGTTGAAGGCATATCTCTAACAGTTTGCCCTTGTGACTAGTTTCTCTCCATCAATTTACCCTGTAAAATGAGCAAGTTGCACTAGCTGGATTCTGAAGTTCCTTCTTAATCTATGATCCCAATGCTAAGATGTTGGTAATTTAATTTAGAATTAATATTTTCTATCCCACAGTCCCCTTTCCCCCAACACAGACAGTAAGACAATACGTATACTTATTTTCTTAGGTGGTAATCCTTCTTTTCTATGCACAAAAATATCTGTGCCTAGGAATGTAAAGATTAACTTGTTGAAATCCCTTTGAGAATGCTGCCAAATGAGATGACAATCTTATATCATACAATATTCTACAATTTGCATTATTTAATACCTTAGTTATTGGGTTGTTTCTACATATAATTCCAAACATCAGGAAAGAATAGTCATCCAGAGATTTCTAACTGAATAACAGGCTATTGTAATATAATGGGAATATAGAATCCATGCTATAGGAAGTTAATACAGATTAATATGAATTAAATAAATTGTGCATATTAAAGCACTGGATTTATAGGCTTTTCCCCCTTTTGTAATAAGTTTATTAAACTTGATAGGGAAAATGTCATAGACCTATCATTAATCTTGATTTCAGCAAGGTATTTGGAAAAGTCTCTTAGGATAATTTCCTAGACAAGAGAAAAATGGGTTGAATTGAATATTAATCTTATTCTATCTCTTTCCTTCCCACTCTGTATATTACCTTTTCTCATTTTTTTTGTAGACAACAGCAGTATACTTCCAGTCAACCAGGTCACAAACTTAGTGTTTGCTTCTTCCATCCCCATTCTCCATATCTAATAAGATTTGAATCCTGTTACTTTTACTGTCATAATATCTCCCAGATTTCAAATAGCCATGAGGACCTCATTTATATCATTGCCAAAATTCTTAAATTAGGTTCTCTTCTTTCTCGAATACCTTCCTCCACACAATTTCCAAAATAATGTTCCAAAAGTACCTGTGCATCTGCATATATCATTTCCCTGCTCAAAGTCTTCAGGGGTTTCCCATTGACAATGAGATAAACTATGAGCTCCATGTTTTGTCATTTAGAGAATTTGCTTTGGCCTATCTTTCCATATTTATTTCACATTACTCCTTCCATTCTACACACTCTTCATTTCATCCAACTAGGACAGTTGCTGTTCCCTGACATGTATTCCATCTCCTAACTTTAATTCTGAGTAGGTTGTCTGCCATCTCTGGAATGCATTCCCTCTCCACCTTTTAGGAACCCTAACTTTGATCAAGGCAAAACACACATTTTATCTCTTATAGGAAGCTTTTTCCCTCCCTGATACACCCTTAGTAGAATATAAACTCCTTCAGGAGAGAAATATTTTTTGTTTCTCCCCTCAATCTTCCCTCCCTTCCATCAGCTCCCTTCCTCCTTTTCTTTCCCCTTTCCATTGCTACTTCTTCCTCCTTTCTTCCCTCCTTTTTATCCACCCCCTCCCTTTTCTTTCCTCTTTACCCTCCTACTCCCTGTAGAGTAAGATCAATTTCTACACTCATGTAAGTGTGTATGTTATTCCCTCTTTGAGACAAATCAGGTGATAGTAAGGTTCAAACAATGCTCACCTCCCTCCCTTCTTTCCTTCTACTTAAATAGGTCTTTGCACCTGTTCATGTGATGTAATTTACCCTTTTCTGTCTCCTCCTTTCCTCTTCTTCCAGTACAATCCTATCATTCACCCCTAATTATATTTTTTTATCTTCACATCAAAGTCAACTTATACGCAAACACTCTGTCTATGTATACTGCTTCTAAATGTTATGATAAAGATACAATTCTCAAGAGTTACAAGTATCATCTTTCAATGGGGATGGAAACAGTTTGCCCTTATTGAATAACATGTTTCTTTTTCTTTCCTGTTGAACTTTCTATGCCTCTCTTGAGTCTTTTATTTGAAGATTAAATTTTCTGTTAAGTGATAGGCAGAGCAAAGATGGCAGAGTAAAAGCAGGGACTGGCTTGAGCTAGCCCCCAGATCCTTCCAAATATCTGTAAAAAATAACTCTAAACAAATTCTAGAGCAGCAGAACTCACAAAATGACAGAGTGAAACAGATTTGAAGCCCACAACAACCTGGAAGGTTGATAGGAAAGGTCTATTGGATGAGTCTGAGAGAAGAGCCTAGGCCAGCACTGGCCATGCCTACACAGATGGGACAGAGCAGGACTTAGGGGACTGAATCACTGGCAGCTGTGGTGGTTTCCAGTCTTCTCAACCCACAAACATCAAAGACAAATTAGAAAGTCAGTAGGAAAGGTCTGTCAGGACCTGGGTGAAAGAGAAGCATGTTCCAGCCCTGGCCCCAGCCCCAGCCCCAGGGCAGCAGTGTTCACAGTAGCAGTAGCGGTGGCAGCTTCTGGAGCTCCAGGGCCACAGATGGTGGGGGGATCGAGTGGTTCATCAGAGGTGGACTACAGGGATCTCTTTGCTAGGGCTGAGGCAGGATTATCTTGCTTATCATGTGCTTGAATCTGGGTCACAGCACTGAGTGGTCCTGGGATGAGGAAGAGTGCTGGTCTGGTGGAGCTTGTGCTGGTGATGGAAAGTGAATCCTCAGAGTTCCAAAGTAGAAAAGAGTGCTTGTAGTCACTCATAGAACAGATAACAGGCCAAGAGAGGAGTAAACACCAATCTGTTCATTATACAACCTTGGGTTAACTGAAATTTATGGTTCCCTAGAAATGTCTCTGAAAACAGCTGCACAAAACCTCTGAAGCTTGGGACAGTGAACCCTCCACACTGGAAGCAGACATCTAACTTAAAAAAGATCTAAAAAGGCAAGTAATTGGCTGGGGAATTAAGCAAACAGTAGAAAAAATCAGATCCAAGCAAATACATATAGATATAGACACACATACATACATACATATACACATATATACATGTATCCTTATATATTCATATATATACATACAGATGTACACACAAAGATATACGTATACATGTGTATCTGTGTGTATACATATACAGAGGGCACAGGGTGAGTTGAATATGAAGGGATAATATCTATAAAATAAAATTAAGGGTTGAGAGAGAAATGTATTGGGAGAAAGAGAAAGGGAAAACTCGAATGGGATAAATTATCTCACATAAAAGAGGCAATTACATTGGAGGGAAAGAGGGGAGAGGTGAGAGGGAATGATCAAACCTTTCACTCATCAGATTTGGTTTAAGGAGGGAATAACATACACACTCAATTGGGCAAATGAGAGGAGGGGCTAATCAGAAGCAAACACTTTCAATGAGAGACAGAGTAAAAGGAGAGAAAAGAGTAAGTGTGGGGGGTGCTATAGGATTGAGGGAAATATAGTTAGCCTTTCATAACATGACTGTTATGGAAGTGTTTTACATGACTACACATATAAAACCTATACAGAATTCCTTGCCTTTTCAATAAGGGTGTTGGGGGGGGGCGGGGAGGAAGGGAGAGAATGTGGAACTCAAAGTTTTAAAAACGAATGTTAAAAATTGTTTTGACATGCAACTGGGAAATAAGATATACAAGCAATGGGGTATATAAATCTATCTTAACCTACAGAAAAATAGAAGGTAGAGGATAAGAGAAGGGAGCAGGTGATAGAAGAGAGGGCTGATTGGGAGAAGGGGTAATGAGAATACATGTTGTCTTGGTGTGGGGGGAGGGGAGACATGGGGAGAAAATTTAGAACTTAAAATCTTGTGGAAGTGAATGTTGAAAACTAAAAATAATTTAATTAAGTAACAACAAAGATTCTATTTACAGATAAAATTTTAAAAAAAGGAAAAAAGAAAAAAAATTCTCTTGAGTTCTTGACTTTTCATCCAGAAGGTTTGAAAGTCCCATATTTCACTGAATGTCCATCTCCTCCCATGAAAGACTATCCTCAGTTTTCTGGGTAGTTTATCCTTGGTTGTAATCCAAGCTCTTTTGCCTTATGGAATATCATATTCCAAGCCTTCCAATCCTTTAATGTAGAAGCTGTTAGGTCCAGCAAAATCCCAACTGCAGTTCTATGATATTTAAATTGCTTCCTTCTGACTACTTACAATATTTTCTCCTTGATCTGATAATTCTGGAATTTGGCTACAATATTCCTTGATGTTTTCATTTTGCGATGTGATGGAAGGTGATAGGTAGATTCTTTCAATGACTATGTTACCTTCTGGTTCTAGGACCTAAGGGCAATTTTCCTTGTAAATTCTTCAAAGATGTTGCACAAGCTCTTTTTTTTTGGTCATGGCTTTCAGTTAGACCAATAATTTTTAAATTATCTCTCCTGGATCTATTTTCAGGTCAGTTGATTTTCTAATGAGGTATTTTACCTTTTCTTCTATTTTTTTCAATCTTTTGATTTTCTTCAACAGATAGTTGATGCCTCATAGAGTTGTTACCCTCGACTTGCCCCATTCTAATTTTTAACAAATTGTTTTCTTGAGTTAGCTTTTGTACCTCCTTTACCATTTGGCTGATTTTGTTTTTTAAGTTCTTTTCCTCGGTGAATTTTTGTACCTCCCTTTCCATTTGCCAATTCTGATTTTTAAGGAGTTCATCCCTTCAGTGGATTTTTGTACCTCCTTTTCCATTCGGCCAATTGTATTTTTTTAAACTAATTAATTTATTTTTAGCTTTCAAACTTCATTTCCACGAGATTTTGAGTTCCAAATTTTCTCCCCATATCTCCCCACCCCCCACCTCAAGATGTTTTCTTCAGCATTTTGGGGGTCTCCTTTATCAAGCTGTTGATTCATTTTTTCATGATTTTCTTGCATCACTTTAATTTTTCTTGCCAATTTTTCCTCTATTTCTCTTACTTGATTTTTAAGGTTCTTTTTGAGCTCTTCCATGGCCTGTGACCAATTCATATTTTTCTTGAAGGCTTTGAAAATAGAAGCTTTGACTTTGTTGACTTATTCTACTTGTATGTTTTAATCTTCTTTGTCACCAAAGTGAGATTCTATAGTCTGACTTTTGTAATACTGTATGTTCATTTTCCCAGCCAATTACTTGACTTTTGAGCTCTTTATGAAGATAGGATTCTGCTTCCATAGTGGAGATTGCTCTGTCTCAAATTTCAGGGGTTTTTCACAGTTGTTATTAGAGATAGTTCTAGGCACCTATAAATTTTCAGTTCTTTTAAGATGATATGATCAAAGGAAGGTGTTACTCCTCTCCTGACCCATGTTCTCTTCTGTAAGTGACCACAAGCACTCTTCTCTGCCTTAGAAATGTGAGGACGATTCCCCCTCCACAGCCTCCACAAGCTTTGCCACTCCAGCGCTCCTTCTCACCCCAGGACTGGTACCCAGGACTGTGACCCAGATCCAAGCAGGGCAAAGCAAGAGAATTCTGCCTCAGAGCCAGCCAAGAGATCCCTGAAGTGCCCTTCTGATTAGCCTCTTGATCTTCACACCATCTGTGGGCCTGGAGCTCCAAAAGCAGCCACTGCTGCTATTGCTGCTGCTGCTGCCATAGCCACCTCTGCCACCTATCTGGTCTGTGCTGGCACAGCCCACCCTGGACTGGGCCCCGCTCCCAGGCTGGTGTGATAGGCCCTTGCTCTCAGCCTTCAAGCTAGTCCTGGGCTGGTGATCTGTTAAACTCTGTCATTTTGTGGGTTCTGTAGCTCTAGGATCTGTCTGGAGTCATGTCTCACAGGTATCTAGAGAGGTCTGGGGAAGAGACCAAGTAAATCCCTGCTTTTACTCCTCCACCTTGGCCCTGTCCCTGCCAATTTTATTTTTAAAGTGTTGTTTTCTTCAGTCAATTTTTGTCCTTCCTTTTTCAAGCTGGTGACTCTGTCTTGAATATCTCTTACTTCTTTTCTCAATTTTTTCTTCTACTTCTCTTATTTGACTTTTAAAATCCTTCTTTAGCTCTTCTATGAAGGCTTTTGGGCTTAGGACCAATTCTTATTTCCCTTTGAGGTTTCAGATGTAGCTTTATTGACAATGTTGACCTCTTCTGAGTTTGTATTTTTATTTTCCCGTCACCATAATAATTCTTTAAGGTTAGTGTTCTTCTCTGCTTCTTGCTCATGATGTTTGCCTATTTCCTGGCTTTTAATGTTGAATTCTCATGCTGGAGGACAGGGATTACTGTCCCAAACTTCTCGTTTTGGGGGCCAGGGGTCTGGTCACTTGTTTTGTGTCCTGTGACTTCAAATGCTTGCAGCTGAGCTTGTAGAGATCTGGCTGCTTACCTGTTGCTGAGCTGGGGTCCTAGTGGTGATATCTGGCATGTACTAAGGACAAGTGAAACATAAAGGCAGAATTCATGATTTTGAAGAAAAAAACATGAATTTGCCTGAATGCTTCAGGGTCACAGGATATAAGGAATTCTCTAAGTAGAAGGAAGAGGAATTAAAGCATTTATTCAAGCTCCAAAGTAGCAGACCCACGGACCAATGTCCCCAATTCGATATCCTGGCCAAAACCTTCCAGGCCTAATAAGTCTACCTCACAGTAGTAACCAGGAGGTTACAGAGAAACATTATAGCAGTAAGCCAAATCATACTCGTACTTCCCCCAATGCTAGGGCCCTCCGGTAAGAAGATTACCCACTGGCCTCAAGTCCTTGCTCAGCACTCTCTGGTCTGCATGTGGGTCAGTCCTCCTCTCAGTAGTGTTTGCTGCTTGGGCTTCTTCTGCTTTAACTTCTGCTGGCTCTGTTTCACCACTCCTCAATAACCTGCTTCCACCATGTCTCTCTCTCCAAGCTATGTTCTCTCTTTTTATACAGTCATTAGATGACATCTAATCTGCTAGAAAGTCATCCGAGGGACCAGAACTTAGGTGCCTACTATTGTCTGTGGTCTTAGCAACTCCCCTTAGGACCCTGATGGCTTCACACCCACATAGACTTAGCACCTAGTAAAAGGGTGTGGGCCTACCTGAGAGGGTGGGGGTGGGGTGGCGTGTGTGTGTGTGTGTGTGTGTGGGGGGGGGGGGGGGGGGGGATCTTCTCATTTACTGATTGCCTTTATACCAGGTGTTTTTGTTTTTGTTTTTGTTTTTTGCTTTTTCCCCAGGCTGCACTGAAGCAAGGGGAGTTTCAGCTACTGTAGGACCCTTGTCCACCTGGGGCTGTGCTCAATCACATGAAGGTATGCAGCTGGGACCCCTAACTCTCTGGTGTTGTGCCAATGCACGTGGGGATATTTGAGCTGGACACCCTTGTCTGCACAAAGGCCAACAGCTGATCTTGGTATTGGTGTTTGCCTGCTCCACTACCCTAGGGTTTAAGATCGTTCACTGGTTTGCTGAGGAGCACCTTGCCTCCAGCTTCCTGGGACACTTCCTGCCTTCCCCTTTTACCTTAGTGAAATGGACCTTTCTTGCTGATCCTAAAAATTTCCCAGGCTAAGAAAGTCTTTCTCCTGGCTTTGCTGTTCTAGGATTTTTCTTGGTGCACTATTTTAGGGTTTTTATAAGAAGTCAAAATGGGAGAGTAATAGTGAATTACTGGTTACTCTGACATTTTGGCTTCCAGAAGCCACTATGATCCTACACTTTTCTTTTTAATTGTCTTTATGTGTACAGCATCTAGTTTAGTGCATTAAGCCAAAGTTATGTTGTACCAGGGACTCTGCTAGGCATTGGTGGTACAAAATCAAAATCAATTCCTGCCCTTAAGAATCTTATATTCTAATGAGGAAGATATTTACATATATGGGCACAATAAAATGCACATAGAGGATCCAGAAATTAATTATAAAAGGAAAGTACAGAAAATAAGAAAGGCTTCCTGAGGAAGGTGGCATTTTAGCTGAGTCTTAAAA
The DNA here is from genome assembly GCF_011100635.1 of Trichosurus vulpecula. NCBI lineage: Eukaryota > Metazoa > Chordata > Mammalia > Diprotodontia > Phalangeridae > Trichosurus > Trichosurus vulpecula. The sequence goes on from NC_050576.1 coordinate 379,598,109, forward strand.
GAAACCAGGGTGAATTCACCACCAATGAACAGAAAATTAAAACAGTAATTAGTAACTACTTTGCCCAACTGTGTGAAAATAAATTTGGCAGTCAGTGAAACAGATGAATATTTAAAAATTATATATAAATTGCCCAGTTTAACAGAAGAAGAAATAAAGTACCCCATTTCAGAAAAAGAAATTGAATAAGCCTTCAGTGAGCTCCCTAAGAAAAAATCTTCAGGGTCACATGGATTTACAAGTGAATTCTGTGAAACATTTAAAGAATAATTGATTCCAATGCTATATAAGTTATTTGGCAAAATAGGAAAAGAAGGATTCCTATCAAATTCTTTTTGTGATAAAAATATGGTGCTGATACCTAAATGGGAGTCAAAACAAAGAAAATTATAGATAAATTTCCCTAATTAATATAGATGCAAAAATTATAAATAAAATATTAGCAAAGAAATCACAGCAACTTGTCACAAGGATAACATATTATGACCAGGTAGGGTTTATACCAGGAACGCAGGACACATTAAATATTAGGAAAACTATCAGCACAATTGACCATATCAACAACAAAACTAACAGAAAACATATGATCATCTCAGTAGATGCAGAAAAATCTTTTGACAAAATATAACACTCATTCCTATTAAAAACACTAAAGAGCATAAGAATAAGTTGAGTCTTCCTTAAAATGATAAGTAGCATCTATCAAAAACCATCATTAAATGTTATATGTAATGGAGATAATCTAGAAGCATTTCCAATAAGACTGGAGATGAAGCAAGGATGTCCATTATCACCACTGTGATTCAATATGGCACTAGAAATGTTAGCTTTAGCAATAAGAGAAGAAAAAGAAATTGAAGGAATTAAAATAGGCAAAGAAGAAACCAAGTTGTCACTCTTTGCAGATCATATGATGATGATATACTTAGACAATCCTAGAGAATCAAGTAAAAAATTACTTGAAATAATAAACAACTTTAGCACAGTTGCAGGATATAAAATAAACCCATATAAATCATTGGCACTTCTACATATTACCAACAAAACCAAACAGCAAGAGAGAGAAAGAGAAATTCCATTTAAATTTATTGTAGACATTATAAAATATTTGGGAGTTCACCTGCCAAAACATACCTAGGACCAATATAAATATAATTACAAAACACTTTTCACATAAGTAAAGTCATATCAAAATAATTGGAAACACATCTGTTACTGGTGGGTAGACCAAGCTAATATAATAACATGACAATTCTACCTAAATTAATTTACTTATTCAATGCCATACCTATCACACTACCAAAAATTATTTTATAGTGCTAGAAAAAAATAACAAAATTCATGTGGAAGAACAAAAGGTCCAGAATATCAAGGGAATTAATGCAAAGAAATGCTAGGCAAGGTGGCCAAGGCATACAAGATCTTAAATTTCATTGTAAAGCAGCAATCATCAACAATACTTGGTACTGGCTAAGAAACAGAGTGGTATGTAGGTACACAAGACACAGTAGTCAATGACTATAGTAATTTACTGTTTGATAAACCCAAAGACTCCAACTTCTGAGATAAGAACTCACTATTTGACAAAACCTTTTGGGAAAACCAGAAAACCGTATGGCAGATATTAGGCATAGACCAACATCTTACACCATAAGATACACCATACAAGATAAAGTCAAAATGGGTACATGATTTAGGTATAAAGGCTGATACTAAAAGCAAACTAGGAGAGCTTAAATGACATAATACTTGTAAAGTGCTTAGCATAGTGCCTAGTACACAGTAGGTACTCTCTCTGCCTCTCTCTCTGTCTCTCTGTCTCCTCTCCTCTCCTCCCCTCTCCTCTACTTTTTTTTCTCTTCTCCCTCCTTAACCTTTCCCTCTGCACATAGAGTATCATACCCTACCAGCAGCTACTCTGCCCAAAGGGAATTTATTTTTTTTTAAATTTCTGAAACTTTTTTTTTTAATTACAAATCCAGATTGGCCAACAATAGCTCTCAGGCCAAGCCCTCCTTTGTCCTTGTTTGGGCCCTGGTTGGCTCAGAATGAATGTAAATAGTAATTGTTTTTATTTTGGCCAGAAACCCTGAGAGTCTTCCACATCCAGATTTTTTTTTTTTTGTAATCAGGTAAAGATGCCATTCTCTGCCTCACTTCTTATTAAGGCTTATTCACTAAATGTGCTTTGCCTTAGTCAAACTGAGTCCTATTAAAGCCCTTAGAAAATGCCAAGGTCCTCCACTGAATCCTGGGACATCTCCAGTTCTCCCAATCTATATCTGCCCACTGGACCCAGAGGGCTCTGATGGAGGAAGTGAGGCTGGTGACTTAGCACAGCCCTTACCCACTTAAATCCAATTAACTTGCATGTCATGGAATCACCTCCCTGATGTCATGGGCCTCTTCAAGAAGGCAAACAGTACCTCCTTAGCATCCTTAGTTGCTGAATGCTCTCTAACACACCCTCTACCACACCCCGTTTCAACTTTCTTTTATTTATTGTCTTCTCTAGATAAGAAGCACCTTGATATCATGGACTATCATTTTTTTTTTCTTATATCCCCAGCCTAGCATTTGGCACATAATAAGTTTTGAATATATATTTTTTTGTCTATTGACTTAACTAAATTTTAAATCCCCTGAGGCCAGGAAATGTGTGTGTGTGTGTGTGTGTGTGTGTGTGTGTGTGTGTGTGTGTATGTGTGTATTTATATATTTAGGCTCAGAACTAGAAGAAACATTGGTTATCATCAAGTGCTTGCAAAATTAAGTAATTTAGTCAAGGTAACCTATACAGTAAATGACAAAGCTATGATTAAAACCCAGGTCTTTTCACTACAAATCTAGCTTTTTTTTCCTCCATTGCAATGTGCTCTCACCCTGTATATGACATTCCAGCTTTCATACACCATTGTATTCTTAGTACTTAGCACAGTGTCTTGCACATAGCTGGTAAAAATAAATGCCTGCTGTTTGATTTATATCAAGAACTAAGAAAAATAGTATATTAAGGCCAGTAATAAGAAAAACCTATCTTCTAAATTAGAGGATAGAGCCAGACATCATCTGGAGATCATTGTCTGAAAAATTGACAGAGTGGGTTTAAAAAATATATTTGATCCTGGCATAAATTTACATGAAATCATAATGAATAGTTAGCTAGTATAAATGAACAATGAGATTAAAATAATGTACCATAATTGTCAAATATCACAAAAATGAGAATGTCCGACATTGTAGGTATTTTAATAGATGGACATGATAATTGAGTGTTGGAGGAGCTGTTAATTTGTCCAAACATTCTGGAAAGCAATTAGGAATTATATAAAGAATATAAGTAAAATGTTCTCACTTTTGACATAGAGATTGTCCTGTTAGGCTTATACTTTAAGGAGGTCAGTGATTAAAAAAAGACAATAAAATAAAATATCTGTAGCAACATTATTTGTAGGAGAAAAGAAACATATAAACATGCATATGTATGCATACATTTGTTTATATGTATATATATCTCAAATATAGTAATATGTTAAACATTCATATATGTATATATGCATATATATTTAAATACATATCAGAATATAGTGATGAAATAAATAGTTATATGAGCATATACACACGTACATAAATTTGGCAGACACAAAAAACAATACTAGCTTTGGAATCAAAAGACTTGAAGTTGAAATTTAGACAGTGTAAAAAAAAATCAAAATTTTATTAAATAAAAAAGTGAGTGCTATGAAATTTGTAGTGACCAAGTTCATCCCAAAGGAAATTATATAAGAAAACTCTCCCCTTCATTGCATAGATATGGAATTCTTTGTACAAAATTATATTGGTGTCAGATTTTTCAATATGTTGATTAGTTTTGCTATTGTTTATATATGTATATATATATATATATATGTATATATATATATATGTATATATATATATACATATCTTATAAATGATGAATCTCTGACAGGAGGAATGCATTAGGAAATATGGCCAATGTAAAAACAAAATATATCATATTTTAAAATTTGGAATAAAAGATTCTAATTGATTTGAGGGAAATGTAATTAATAGCTGGAGGGATCAGAAAAGGCCTTTAACTCACAGTTATTATGATTTCAAAAAAAAACATGTTGTGAAGAAAACAATACAACCTGAAGTCCTTGAAGAGAGTCAATGTTTCATTTTTGCCATTTTATTGCCAGCACTTATATCTTGTAATTAATGGTAATTTAATAATTGATTACTGAATTATTTAAAAATATAACAATTCACAAGGTAATGTACCCACACAATTCACATTCTAATACTATTTGGGCTCTGATCTATATATTTCTTTGAGGATAAACAAGCTTTCTTTTGTTAAAGTAGGAAATAGGTGAAAACAAATTCTGAAGTATAATTCTTTTCCTGTGTGAAAAAAAAAGAGCAATGAAAGATGCCAAGAATAATTTAGGAAGATGAGGGGAAATTATGTCCCCTTAGAGGGAAAAAGTGTTGCAAAATTGTAATACAAATAAATTATTCATTTTTCAGATATGGTTGTGATATTAATAGCCTAATGAGAGAAAATGGTTTATTTTAAAAAGTGTTTTAAGTCCTTCGACGGATAAACATTGCTGTACCATTTTGGGGCTACTAAACAGTTTTCTTTCCCCGACTTTTCTTCCTTGTTTTTCCAAACCTAATACGTTTCCATCTGCTGCCATATTTTCTGTACTGCTAAAAGTCATTTTTAAATGGTTTTGATTTGTATGTTATTTTCTTTTTTCTTATTACTAAGCTTTGACTTTGGACCTAAGTACATTCATGTGAATACACAAATATTAATTGAACAGTTAAAAACAATGCAGTAAACATGAGGATAGCCTACCTAGACAGGTTGTGGAGCCACCTTCCCTGGAGGTCTTTAAAAATAGATCTCCATCTGTCTAGGAGAGTTTCAATATCATTCTGAGTAAATGCAGGTGAATAGGCTATTTCCCTCCTGTTCCTTGGTTCTCTGAACTCTCCTTCAAAAACACTAACAACACTTGCATCATACAATACCCTTTGGCCATAAGTTTCATTTAATTTCTCAGTATACAAAGAGGTGTTACTTTGTTGTTATAAAAGAAAAAAAATAAAGGAAATGTTTATGGCCCAAAATATATTTCCCATCATATTACGTCAGCTTCAAAGTAGGTCACCTTCTGGTTTAAATTACAGGATTGGTATCCTTTTAATGATTTTTTAACCTGAGAGTTTTGGCTCTGTTATACACTGATTTCCAGCATCAAGGCCACAGTATTCATGTTCACCATTTGAAACAACTTTTCTGAAATTCACAATGATCCTACTGACAACAATTTAGGTAAATTTTTCTTAAGCTTTATTGTTCTCTAGAAATTCCTTTTTTCCACCTTGACTACACTATCTATCACCATTTATCATTCTATTTTTATATGCTCACATCTGATATTTTATTTTCATTAAGTTTCTGTACAATGAACTAAAGAAACACACTGGGAATTGTGTTGAAGTAGGTGTTACATTCACTGGAAGTAACATGTTTACGTGTTGTATGGCTGTTGCTATGGTGCTGGCACCTTTTTAATTAAACATCAGAGTTAATAGACTTCACATATTCTACCAACTGTGTCTGTGCTTTGTTGTTTACCTGACCCAAAGGGGAAAACACATATTTTTAAAAGAAATAAAGTATTTCTCACTTTCAATGAAATACACAAGGAAAAGTCACAAAACTCAAAGACAGTAAATGATGCCTGAATAGACATCCGCAAAGGACAATTTTGAATTTCAAATGCAAAAAAAAAAAAACTAGAATTCTTTTTTCACTAACATAAGGAGGCTGACATATCTAATCACTGTAACTATAAGTATGCTTACTTTGACCAAAGATTTCTCTTTTCATGAATATGTTCATCCTGCATAGTTGAGGTGAAAACTGAGAGGGAATTGTGGACCTGGAAATTGTGGAAAATGTTGCATTCCATTGTAGTCTTATTTATTATGTTTTCATTAGAAAAACTGTCTATCTTATTAGTCTACTTGAACCACATATTGATCAGCATGTGATTTAAATGTCAGTGTAATCATATAAAGGCATTTGGCTAACCAGTTTAGAGTAAAAGCTGAGCACACGATGAGACAAAACATGTGGATTTCAGTGCGCTAACCTTATGAATACTCGCACATGTTCAGGAAAGCCCACTGGATAAAATTTATGTATTGCTAATGATTTTTATTGGCCCCATGGCCCAAAGTGGTGGCATGCTGCCCAGGAATCTGAAGGAATTCTGTTTTCAGTTAGTAGACAGAATGCAAAGAGTAATAAAAATCAGAAAAGGCTTGATGAAAGCTCAAATACATTTATCCAGGTACAACTGAGACAGGCAAACTTAAGGTCATGATGGCGTTTACCTTGCTCAAAGATGGAGAGCATTTTGTTTCAGCAGGTTATCCCACACTGGGACTTTTGGCCACAAATCCTGCAAAGCTTTAGAGTATCTAATTTTGCACATGGCGACAAAAATGGCTAATGGGATTTACAGCACTCTTTCTCCTGCTTGAAAAAGTACTTCCTAAACTTCTGTTAGAAATACAGACAGACAATGTTATCCATATTCAAACAAAAAACTTAGGAGCCTACCTCCTAGAGCTCAAAGGGACCTTGGGGCCATCTATCTCTGGCTCTTCCGCTCAGTGCAATAAATACTTATTACATACTGACTTTTTTCAGGGAAAATCCATCCTCTCCTCCCCCAGTTATGTTACCCCTAAGGGACACTGTAGTACAGTGAATGGAGAGTACTAGACTTGAACTGAAGGAAAGCTGCGCTCATATCCCACTCTGACTCTTAGTAAACTGTGAAGCCTATGGAGGTCATTTAATTTGTATATTCCTCAAGAACCTCTCTGGGATTTATATGCTAATAAATATATGGATAGGATAGACAGATAAGGATGAGCATTCTTAGAGTTAGTTCCAATACTGAATAGGTGCTGGGGATACAAAGATATACACAAGTCAGACCCAATCATCATTTTATAAATGAAGAATCTGAGAACCAGAGAAGGGAAATCAGTCATTCAAGGTCATGTGAGTATTAAGTAGGACATGTAGGATTTGAATCCAGATCCTTTGATTACATATCCCATACTCTGTACATTATACCAAGCTTCACCACTAACTGTACTTTTAGGATTTTAAAAGTTCAAGACAAACATGAAATTATCCAATTTGCTCTTGACTCGGCAATAGAAGGGTAGAGATCTTTAGTTTTAATGAATGTTAGACATATTGAAGAAAATGTATTCATTTACTTTGAAGTTGATATAATGATTCTTGGGGCATAATAGAGCTCTGTATTTGTATTCTAAGACCATGGATTCAATTATTGGCCTAGTTATGTTACATCTTTTGAGTCACCGGTTCATCATTTGTAAAAACAGATTGTTGGATTAGTTATTGATACAACCCCTTACTAAATCTAAATCATGTGAGCCCTATGTAGACCTTATAAATTATGAAGATCTTTAATCTATTCCCTATTCTAACAGAAGATTCTCAGATTCAGGATGAGGGCTACATTCTTCTTCACTATCAAGTATTGCTAGTACCTGTGCAGGCTCAGGAAAGATTTTTTTTAATACCTTTACTTCACGCCTCTAGGAGTATGCTTCCCTCTCAACATTAGCTGCTAAAACTCATTTAGTGAAACAGCCTTAAAAAAAAAGATTTTAGAAAAGACTGTTTACTGAGGTGATACAATAGGAGGAGTTGATATAAATAATTAATTAAACAAACAAATAAATGAATGAATAAATAAATGAAAAAAATATCCTTCCAAAGCCTTTGATACCCTATCTCACAAGTAAGTGCATATTGATAAGGAAAGTCAAAGTTTTCTCAAGCTTAGAGAGCCCATGTGGTAAAGGGGTGACTCAGTGATGCTGGATTCTGGAAGTCCATTTTTTTTCATTCATGGGGTGCTCAATAAGTTCCTCTTAGTCATGTAACTTCTTTGCTTGACTTTTTATAGAGCTGTGAATTCAGTCTATTGTTGCCTTCTCATCCAGACATTGTGATCCAAAGGGATGACGTTATCTTGATTATGGAAAGATGGGAAAACCAAAATTCTCCAGACCCTTTTAAACTTACAACTTCCTCCTTTAGCTAAAATGGTGGGATAAAGGCAATGAGACCCAAAGTCAAAGCCTCTTCTCCCCCTTCTTGGCTGCTAACTGGAAAGCCATACTTGCCCTCCTTTTTGGAGTTAATCTGTTATAGATTTACTTGATAATTTACACACACATGCACCTTGCTGTGACCTAATTTGAACATCAGAACAAAAGTCTTGTATAAAATCTCTGAATTCTGTGACAATACTTGTGCTTGTATTTAACCTCACCCCAGTTAAAGTAAGTGAAATGGTAATTGGATGTTCAATCAGGCCCACCCTTAAATCTAAATATTCGCCAAAGATTCCTTCACCCTTAAATGAAAAGACTCATCCTGAGAGCTCTGAGAGAACAGTATATGACAGAGGATTGACTTAGGAGTCAGGAAGACCAGGGTTCAAGTCCTAATTCTGACACATCTGAGCTGTGTAACCCTGGGAAAACCTCTCACTGTCCTCAAGCAATTGTAAAAGACACTAAATTTCAGAAACTGTGCTGATCAGATTTGGGAGAGAGAATTCCTTCCCAAAAGAGCTTTACATGAATGAGATCATACATCTGATTAAAAAAAAGATTAAGAACACTGTAGGAAACATAAAGATATCTAAGAAATAAAAATCAAAAGCCTGAAGACTGTAAATACCCATATTAAGCATTCAGATGCATAGTCTCAGCAACAGAACCGTTCTAGGGTTACCCAACTCTGTTCCATCTACATTGTGGTATGAGTAGAATAACACACACTTCCAACCGTCTTTGGATTTTATCACTGTTAGATAAATCTGGCATAAATGGCCTGCCCAAATTTAGTCACAGCATGGCTCTGGGTGGGTTCTAACACTAAATATTTAGAGAACTCCTCAATCTGACCAGTATTTCCAAGACCAAAGTATCAGTTATATGCCTTTGGTTGAACCTGGATTACTGAGTCTTTATTGTTCCATAGCTTTGCAATGATTATAAAATAGAGCTGATGATGATATTTATTTTATAGTTTATTGGTTTTGCAGTTTTTACATTATTTTACAGCTAAAAAATGAGACAAGAATTATTCCATTTGATCCTCTCTCCATCTGTATAAATGTAGTAAAAAAATGTATTTATCTTTATTTTATAGAAGAAAAAATTGAGATTTTTACATGGTCAAAATCCAGTTGCTAAAAATTGTCAGATTTGGGACTTGAACACAGACCTGATGATGCTCAATGCTCTTTCCAGTATAGAGGAGTCACAGCTAAATAATTTCTCTGTTTCTAATTAATCTACACACAGAGACACTGTCAGTGATAGAATCCCCAACCATTCATACCATATAGAGGGACTTATTAGAAAAAACAAAACAAAACAAAACAAATGATAACCTGAAATGCTTATTCAGGGAAATAGGCCTGTTACTATAAAAAGAAACTTTCTTGTGCCAAGTATGAGAACAAAAAGAAATGCAAATAGGGGCCCGAGAGAGAGCCATTAAACATATGGCAGTAAATACCCTATGTAAGCAGGCAGGAATAGAGTTTCCAGAAAAATAAAAGGAAAAAAAATGCAAGTTAAAAAAAAGAAGCATGCAAAATAAGAATGATAAAGCTGCTAACACGAGTGTAATAAATTTCCAGAATTCAGTTGAATGTGCAGAAAATTTAATAAGCCCAGCCATTATCCAAAGATGCTGAGAGTCAGCAGTAGGAAGGGTAGGTGAGACTCAGGTGTAGGTCTTCTGAAAAGGGGGGAGGACCTCGTCCTGAGCACAGGATCAGAGGAAAGCAAAATCACCAGACAATGACCTTTAAAATAGATACAAATGACCTACTTAAGATACACAAGAGAGATGCAAAGATAAAGGAAAAGTAATGATAAAAGAAATGAAATATAGTAGGTCAGGAAACACAGGAATTATTAAAAGTAAAAAGAGCCAAAAGAGGTTGTAAGAAGGAGAAAATCGGCACACAGCCTGCTCTTGTGGTTCTGAGCAGCTGGACAACAATAGCAAAGAAATTAAAATCTTCCATTGGGGAAAAAATCTTTTACTCTGATAAATGAATACCCTACTAAGGTCACCTCTGAACAATTTTCTCAGCCATACACAGCCATATAAATCTTAGAGATCATAAGACCATAGATTTAAATCGATTTAAATCTATTTTAAATCTATGGAGTTAAACCCACTCATTTCACAGATGATGAAACTGATATCAGATGATATGCCCAAGGTCCCGCAGGTAATATGTGACGTAGGTAGGATGCGAGCGGTGGTCCTCTAACTCCAAACGCCTCTTTTTTCGCACTATCATACATTACCCCTCATTATAATAATACTAGAAGGATAATTTGGCTACTTCAGCTCAGAACTTATATGTATATTGGCTTTGTCCCATCACTCTGCTTTGCAGATTATGTACCATGTCAGGAATATACTTTCTTTTTAACTCAATCAGTTGTTCATCACATATTTCTAATGACATGCTAGACGCTATACTAAATAGTGGGGAGATAAATACAAAAATGAAATAATCTATGCCATCCAGGATCTTGGACTCAGTCTCCATCTCTTGTAATTCCTAGGTTTTGAGAAATCTCAGCTTCAGTACAACCTCTCACAGGAGTCCTACAGTAGTTAGTGCTTCACTGCCCCAAATAGCTCATATTCATTAGCATAAATTTTGTATTAACTTAAATAGCTACATGTTATTTCATTCATGTAGAATGTAAAGCCCTAGGCAACAAGAAGTGTTCCACTCATGCCTTTGTATTCCCATTATCAGCATAGCACAATAAATTTCTGTAAATTAATTGTTTTAGGGTTTGTATATGTATATGTGTCTATATGTGTATGTGTTTCTATGTGCACGTGCCTGTGTGTGTATTTCTTCTGTCACATTTCTAATCAATTCTGCTATGGTGGCCAAAGGATACCCTGGCACAATCTTTATCAGTCAGGAAGATGGCCATAATGTATGACTTTACTGTGCTGCCATGCATGTGTTTTTACAAATAGACACCACCTGGGAACTAGTCTCTGTACTATGCTGTTGGCATGCAAGTAAATATAGATTCTCTGGCAAAGAAAGCTATAAGAAGAGAAAGAAAAAACAATATGCACAAAGAATTTTGGTGATTATCGATTTTGGCAAATATAAAGAGTCACACCAGTTAACACTAACCTCAGAATAGGTTATTTTGGTCCTCCACACTTATCCAATTAACCAGACAATTGTCAGTCCTCTATTTCAAATGATATCAATATTTGTCAAGCAAATACTTCTGAAAATGCTTGAGTAATCATAACTGAGAAAATATTTATATAAATAAGTACAGGTACAGCTTCTGTATCTAAGTTTTCTAGTTATATTCTGAGTGTGCGGTAGAAATTAATGTTGGTTAAAATACTTTGAGGTCTGTAGATTTTAAACAACAAAGTTCTATGATTGTATAGTAAAAATTCCCAGATAGCAAATTCTCCAATGAAAAGGAACACTTGTAAAGTAGACAAGAAACTTCGACAGATAATGGATTTAGGGAATGTATTGATCTGTAGTAAATTAAGTAGATGTGTTAAACTAAGCAAACAAGCAGAATGCACAACAGTGTTTTATCATATAAATGAAGGAATCCAATGCCTACTCAAAGAGGAAAACCTAAAGTTCTGTGGATTTGCCTTCTACCTTCCATGTATTTTGCCAAATATAAATGTGACTGCATTTTTGTCATGTTATTTGCAATGACTTTTATTGTTGTTTAGTCATATTTCTTCATAACCTCATGGACCATACCATCCATGGGGTTTTCTTGGCAAAAATGCCCAGACTGATTTTTCATTTCCTTCTCCAGTGGATTGAAATAAACAGAGGTTAAGTGACTTGCCTAGAATCACCAAGCTAGTTAAGTGTCTCAGGCCAGATTTGAACTCAGATATTCCTGAGTCCAAGTCCAACATTCTATCCACTGAGCCATCTGGCTGCCTCCTAATGACTTGATTACCATAAGTGAAATAAAGGATATTATCATGGAAATATAGGGCCAGGAAAAGGAGGTGTACTGGTCATATATAAAAGGATAAAAATAGGCAGCCTGAGTTTTATGCTGTATATAGTACATACATAAATATGTGTGTCTATACCTATATATATGTGTGTGTGTATATATACATATATGTGTATATGTACATATATGTATGTATGTATGTATGTGTGTATGTATGTATGTTGTATATTAGCATCCAAAGAACTAGAGAAAGTCTTTTAGTACATAGGGCATATTTGTATGGATGTTGTAGAAAGAATATTGATGGTAATCGCATTGTAGATGATAACATAGTTAAACAGAAATTTAGCACCAGTGAGAGTGGCAAAACCAACAGGAACAAGACCATGGATATAGTAGAGCTGCTATTGAAACAAAGGTCGCATTAGATTTTGAGAACAGTTATCACAATGTTTACTCTAGTTGAGCCTACAATCCATTTAAAAACCTAATCTCTTTAAATACCAAATATTGTAGAAGAAATCCTCTTCCACATAAATGTTGGACTTTGTATTTGTTGCTATTGTATTAAATATTATTACGTTTTGCCTAATGTTCTAGAGTTTCTGAATTTCTTGGGAGATCATCTCTCTTAATCAATGTAGCAGCTTTTCTTCCAGTTTTGTATAACCTGAAGACATGAGAAGTGTGTATCTTTAATCCAAGTCTTTGATAAAGATGTTAAGTTGTACAAGGCCAAGAGACAATTCCTCTAAAGTCGATCCATTAATCTTATGTTCTAATTACACAACTAATTCTGAATCTATTTAACCACCATTTCTCCATTTTGTTGATAAAGAGATAGAGATCATTTAGTCAAGTCATTATTCAAAATAAAGGAATTTTTCTGAGACCCACCCTCTATCTCTGGCATATGGAATGTTTTTGATTAACCCATTCTGACTCTTACTGATCATCTTTCACATTCTAAATAATTAAAACCCACCACTTTAAAAATGCATTATGAAACTGTCTATTATCAATGTCAGGCTTACCATCTTGTAGTTTAACAAATCCATTTTTTAACTCTTTTGAAAATCTGGAAAACACATGTCCATTTATGTCTTATGATACTTTTCCCATTCTCTATAATTTTTCAAGAACTCTGTGACTTAGCAATCTCATCTGATTTTTCTTTCAGTACTTTAGGATATAGTTCATCTGGTCATTTGAGTGCATTAAGGTCAATTAGATATGTTCTTCACTTCTCTTTGATTTCAACTCTCTGTTAACCATTTTTGGTAATATTCTTCCCAATCTGAAAATAATTATGCTTGATAGAAAAAAAGAAGAAAAATCGGAGTTCAGTGGTTCTCAGTTGTCTGTCATCTATTATTATCTTCACATTCTGAACAGTGATACTATCCCCTCATTGATCATCTTTTTTTGTTTGCTTTTTAAAGTAAAAACCTTTTGTCATTTCTAGCTTTTTTCTTAGTTACCTGTCTTTTTAACACTTTCCATATAAGTTTTCATTTCCAGACTGAGCTTTCATGTTTCTGACACTATCCTTTTAAGGATCATGACCTTCTTCTATATTTTTTTCTTTGAGTTTTCTTCAGATCTTCTTCAAGTGTTTAGTCTCTTCAGGTGCTTCAGGCTTCCAGCTTTAAGAGAGAAGATAAAAGAAGAGAACACTCTTCAATTTGCTGGGAAAAGACTCTGAGAACATGAGTGGAGCTGGCAATCTCCATCATATCTCTATCCCCAGTTTGCTACACTAGAAGCTCAAGGGGATTTCCCCTTGAGTGAGGTCTAGGATTTTATTTTGGAGCTGAATTACCAAACTTCCAATGGGAGAGCTCTTTTACTCTCTATTATCTGGTATATGTTCTCATATATGTGTTTATATAGATAGTTCTCACTCTATGTAACCGTTCCATAGATTTTTATGTAAAGTTATTTTTTACTAATGCTAATTTGCTCTCAGACATGTGAAATGGAAGGAAAGAGGCAGGAGGGGTGCTGTGTGCCCAAGGAGGCAGAGGGCTAGCACATGGTTCAAGAACACTTGGGGGAGATTCTGGAACTGAGAATAACACAACACACAAAGTGGGGGGGATGGAGGGGAAGACACATGGGGGCTTGACAGGGACACAAACAGGAGAGGAGGGGGCAGGAAAGGGAGAGACTGGGGACCAACACATAGTGGGGGCACGGTGGGGCAAAGGTCTCTGTCCTCTCCCAGTACCTGAGATCTCAAGCCGAGCAGCTTATCTGGTAGCTGAGGCTGCTGTGGTGGTCTTTCCAGCCTTTCTTCTGCTTTCATTTGTAGGGTTTTAGAGTGCAGAGCAGAGCGAAGCAGGAGAGAGAGAGAGAGAGAGAGAGAGAGAGAGAGAGAGAGAGAGAGAGAGAGAGAGAGAGGGAGGGAGAGAGAGAGTTATGTACAGTAAAGTTAACTTGAATTTTTCTTGGAAGGTAAATTTCTTTCAGAATTCTTTACATAAAGTCAAATTTGAGTAATGAGAATTTACATACAGCAGGAACTCTTTATTTATCTCTCTCTGAATGTATATATGTGTATAAATATATCCATATATATGCACATATATGTGTATATATTTATATTATATGTGTACATAGATGCATAAACATATACACATGTGTATGTGTATATGTACATGCATACATACATATACTTGTAGGTGTGTGTATGCAGAAATACACACACTGTATTTAAGGTAGCAGATAGATATATATGTTTCTAACCTGGTACTCACTCCTTCTGAGGAGTCAAGAGTGTTCTCTGGGGCTAACTTCCTGATCCTCCTCCTAGCATGAAATAAAGTCTCCTTTGGAGGAGGGTGGGAGGAGAAGAGGCTAGTTAATTCTATTCTGCCTCCCTTTAACTCACATAGCTATAATCCCTAGTTACATGTTTGGGAACAAGCTTTTGGAACACATATGCCACACTATGGAAACTTAATGGAGCAATATGAGAGTCTGTGACTTTGCCATGTTCAGATACAGTACATGATAGATACAGGGACTGCACCTAGGTTATACCGATTACAAGGCTGGTTTTCATTCCATTAGATCCTGCCTTGTACAAACTATCTTTCTGTCTCCTTATCTGTCTCGCTGTTTAGCTATCTACTTTATTTTGTGGGCAGTTGGACCCCATGGAAGTCTTTTGAGCAGGACATATGCATACACACATACATGCACAAAGTATATATGTATATGTATATATGTATGCATATGTATATGTATATTTACATATATACACATATACATATATACACACATGTATATATACACATATACATGCACAGATGTAGGAATGTGGTATATACAGGTGTATATAGATATGCACACATATGGTTCATAGACATATATACATATGTATGGAGAGAGAAAGAGAAAAAAAGAGAAGATGAAGACAAAGTAGAAAATAAAGAGGAAGAGAGAGGAAGAAGAGAAGAAAGAGATGATCTCCTTCCCCTGCTCAAAAGGCTCCAATAGGAGCTTCCTGCTCACCAAATACTTCTCCCCAGTTTGCTATCCGGTCGCCTCCTCCCAGAACCTCCATTTAAGGAGAGTGTCCAGCCCAGCCATCTCTTTATTTGTCTCCAAGCTGAAATCCAGGCTCCTCCTTTACGTTCCCATTTTGTATAACTTCTACCTTCACCCAATTTTTTGAGCTTTTTTTGAAAGTGTCATCTTACACCATAAGAATGCCAAAATATTGAGAACAGGGACTGCTTTCTGTTTGTTATATTTTATTCTCAGTGCGTAGTACGGTGCCTGGCTTATAATAAGTATTTAATAAATACTTATTGACAATTCTTGAAAAGAGAGAATGAAAAATGAGGAGAATATAAACTCAAGATACAACCTTGGGACAGACTTACAGTTGGAAGGTGGAATAAGGATGATGCTCCAGTACAGACAACTGAAAAGGAATAATCAGACAGGTAGAAGGAGAACCAAAAAAAAACATGCTGTCGTGAAATCATATAGAGCATATCCAGGAGATAGGGTGATTAACTATGTCAAATGATGCAGAGAGGGCAAGAAGGATGAGGACTAAGAAAAGACCATTAAATTTGGCAAAGATATTATTCATTACTTTGATGAGAGCTGGTTTAATTTCATTGCTATCATCTGTGATTCTTTACTGTCCCTCCTCTCCATAAAATCAATTGCCAAATCTGATTTATTCTAACTCTGCAATTTCTCTCATAGTTATCTCTTTCTTTCCTGTCCCACTATCGACAGACAAGTCCAAGTCTGTCACCTAAATTATTTCAATTTTCTCCAAACAAATCTTTCCAAACCCCTCACAGTTCAACCTTTATAAAATTGCACATTAATAATGCCCATATCTGATTTTGAGCCCAGATGTGATCATGTCACTGCCTTGATCAAAAGACTTCAGTGGGATACCATTGCCCACTAAATAAAGAACAAATTCTTTAGCCTGATATTTCAGTCCTGTCAGAGTTAGATGCTGTTAACTAGTAGCCTCAAATCACACTATTTTCCTACTCAATCTTTAGCTATTTTTGGTGGCAGTCATGAGAAATTACTTTGTAACTTAATAATAATATTATATAAATTTATTAAAACATTATATAAACACAAGCATCTTACCAAACTGATGTTCATTTAACAGATTTATATGACTCTTCTGTCAATTTGAATTTGCTCATATCCTTCCTTCAGACCCCTTTTCTCCCACCTAAACTTGAGTATTCTTCGAGACTCATCTGAAATGCCAATTTATCCATAAATTCTTTCCTGATGCCCTAAGTAGAAATCATATTTCCTTAGAATAGCAAAAAAATATTTTCTTTATATATTGTTTTGTATTATAGTTATTTTCATGCATATAATAGATTTCTATTTTCTTAAGCATCAAGACCATTCTTTATTCATCTTTGTATCTCTATCTCCCTAAATATCTCACAGTGCTACTCATACAATAAGACCTTGATAAATGCTGAATGAAGGAATATATTATACTAAGAGCTCAGGGATAGGCTTCCAAAAAAAAGTCAGCAATTTAGCCTTGGGACTGAACATGTACTTGCTATTCTCTAATTTCTAAGAGAGCACAGAAAAAAATTCCAAGTTAAATGAGAGGAGAATGTATGATTTTTTGGTGTAAGACCCTTTCATAGGAAAAATTAGCCATGCCTACATTGAACACACACACACACACACACACACATACACACACACACACACACATTTAAAGTATAGTTGGATTTTTCATGTGAGTTTGGATGTGACTTTGTAGACATTGTCATTCTGGAGTCTTGATAGAAACCTAGGCTCAAGTTTATCCCTACAGCATAATATTCACTTTGTAAAAATAAAATGTATATATTTACTTACGTATACCACTTTAGATCCCTGAAAAAATTGTGAACACAGTTTTAAAAAATCAGTTTTACCTTAAGAGTTTATCTTTAAAATAGTAAGCTAATTTATTGATTTTTCAGTTATACCAGAATGCAAATAGGTATTACCTAATTTATATTAAATGTACATACAGTATTGCAAATATATATTTCATTGATAGCATATAATGATTCGGGAACACAGTATTCTTACATTGAATTAATTTTTTTTCCTTGAACTATTATTTAGATGAGAAAAGACTGAATGATGGTTTAATTTGCAAGAGCATGAAGGACTATTTTGTATGGAGCATCATGATCAAATGTTTCTATTTTCACTGATGCATGAACAAATGGAAATGAGATGAAATTAACTTGAACACATAATGAAAACTATTACTATAGAATCTTTTTATCCTTAAAATGTCTTGAGAAAGAGAGAGTTATCGCTCACAAATAATGTCTTGCCTAAAGAAATGGTAATAGGTGAGTAATAAAAATAAATAATAATATTTATTTATAAGGTTTTTTTAAACATCTCTCATACGTTCTCCCATTCCAGCACATTGTTCTACAACCCCTTTTATTACAGTGGTCCCTGAACAGTAGCTTAAAATTAAAAAAAAACTCTCAAAAATGTTTGCTATGTATCAATAATCAAATATCTGTCGCTGGCCCCAAGTTCAATTACATGAATATCATAAGAAAAATATTGGGGTTTATAGTCTTACATGTCTTCAAAAAAGTGTTTAACATTAAAATATGTTGCTTATTACCCATTGGTGAAATAAATCCCAACAGATTATAGTAAACTGTGTAGTCGTTGGTGAGGTTCCCCTATCATAGTTGCTATGAGGTATCGACCACCAATCTGATTTACAATTCTACATGTCTAAGGGTATTATCACATAAATTACAGCTCCTGGCCAAAATATCCAAGTTGATATCTATTTGACAAACTCAAAATTGTAATGTTTAACATACCAAGCTGGTTTTTCATCATTTGTTTGTCTATAGTGTGAAAAATACTAGTTTAGAAATGAAAATTTTCTTGAAATATCTATGACTATATTCAGTGATTATCAATATATTTCAAGAGTTCTTAAAGAACATTTCCATTGAAGAAGTAATTACCAGCTAATGTGGAATTAGGAAAAAAAACACTGTTTAGGAAATATTTAAAACACAAGTTAGTATATAAAGCACCATCCCCTTTTAATGATCCGGTGTGAATGTGTTCACACTGAAACAATGACACTTGTTTGGCCATACATTATCACATGAAAATCGAACCTTGTATCATGGGAAATGGTGGGCTAAGAGTTACAATAGCAGAATTAAATTTCTATGTATGCCACCAACAAACATTATGACCTTGAATAAGTTGTTTTACTTTCTTACCTTTCACATTTATATACCTGATGGGTTGTACTGTATGATTTTTCAGCTTTTTCTAGCTTTAAAATCTAATGGTATATCATCTGTTGCTGATTTCTAAATAGATACCATGATTAAAATGTATGTGCAATTATGTTAAAATGTAAGTACAATCCGAGAAAACAATTTACTCCCTATCATTTTGCATGTGTGCTAGTAGTTTGTCAATTTTCAATATTTTTATCTGTAAGATGGTTCTCTAGCATACTGACTCTGATAAGACTGAGAATTAGCATGGTATGGTGGACAGTTATCTTCTCTACCTTCCTCTGTCCCTTTATAGCCAAACTTCTGTTAAAAGCAGTCTAATTACTGCCTTTGCTTCTACAACACTCACTTATTCCTCAAGTCCTGCCAATCTAGTTTCTGTCTCCAGCAGTCTATTAATTCTTTACTCTCCAAGATCATCAATGGCATCCTTATGGTGAAATACAAAGGTCTTTTCCCTCTTCCTTCTTCTCTTCTTCTTCTTCTTCTTCTTCTTCTTCTTCTTCTTCTTCTTCTTCTTCTTCTTCTTCATCTTCTCTTTTTCCTTGTACCTTTTCCTCCTTCTTGATGATGACTTGCTTGAAAAAAGTGGTGAAAAGGTTATCATCCTTGTTAATGCATAAACAGAAAAGGAGGTGCATTTATCACAATGCCCAAATTCTTCCTGGGTAGTCAAGGAATGCTATGAAGGCTAAAATAAGCCCTCTTGTCTGTTGGGCAGGTGCTCTCTAGAGGAAAAGAAATATACAATATCAGAAGTCATGGATGGGTGATGATATTCACTGTTGGAAGCACATGCACATTGACAAGATTATTGATCTATTTGACAGCATGGACCATTTATTTCTTAATGATGCCTTCTCACACCATGGCTTTAATTACCGTGCACTACCATGGTTTTTTATTAGTGTTTCCATTGCTTCTTCTCTATTTTTTTCTGCCCCCTCTTCCTCCTCACTCCTTTTAAATATGTGTATCTATCAGGGTTCAATGGAAAGACATTTGATTTTTGAGTCAGAGGACTTTAGTTTGAATTACAGCTCTGAAACTCCTTAATGATCTTGGGTAAGTCATTGAACCAATATGTGCTTTGGATATAGGCAGGCATTTAATAAATGTTTTAAGTTTATATGAAGTATTGTGCAGAGTGCTGGATTTGGAGTGAGAGGACCTGTGGTCAAATCCTGCCTCTGACCCTTATTGCCTTTGTATCCTTAGTCCAAGTTGCTTAAATGTGGCTGGGCCTAGGTTTCCTCACCTATGAAATAAAGAAGGTGGACTACATGGCCTCAAAGATTTCCTCTAACTCTTGATCTATGGCCTCTATTAAGTGAATTGAATTGTACAGAATTGATTTTACTTGGTTTTGGATTCAGAAGGCCTGAATTTGAATCCTGGCACTTACTAGTCTTTTGACTATAAGCAAGTTACTTAGCCCTCATTGAAGTTCAGCTTACTCATCTATAAAATGGAAAAATAACACTTCCATTATTTATCTAATATAATTGTGAGAAAGGCATTTTTAGAACCTTAAGTATTATTATAATTTTTTATTAAAAGCAAGTGGGCTTAGAACAGCAATTGGTTTCAACTATAATATATAACTTGAACTTGAATCTGGATTTTTCCAGAATTTTCTACACTCAGTAACTCCTTGGCTATAGATTTTATGCTTAAACACTGGATTGAGCTTCATGCCAATGTTATTCCTTTGATATTACCTCTTCCTGATCCTTTTCTGACCCTAGAACTATGGCTCGTGGTTTACCCTGAATTCAATACTAGTCTCCACCTCACCTCAGACTGACATAATTGGCATTCACCTTCAGTCACATTCTGACCTCCATCTGACACCTTTACATCTTATAATGGTTTTACTATTCCTGGCTAAAGTATAAATGACATAGTTGGATTGTTTTCTTGCTCTCCATAGCCTAGCATCGAATTAAGAACAGGTTTATCCTTGATTATAAAGTTTCTAGAAATAATAAGACTATTCTTCATTCTCTATAGCAATCCAATGAATTCTTTTCAACAAACTTTTATTAAACATCATTTAAGGTGTGGTTCTAGGCACACAAAAAAATGATAAAAATTGTCAAAACACTTAATTTCAGAGATCACAGCCTAATTATGAATGAAAGATGGATAAGGAATGATAAAAACACAAATAAGTAGGGCCATATAATCTATGATGTGGCTGTTATTGAGTCATTTTTCAAGTTGTGCAGGACAGTGGTTT
This sequence comes from Trichosurus vulpecula, assembly GCF_011100635.1. NCBI lineage: Eukaryota > Metazoa > Chordata > Mammalia > Diprotodontia > Phalangeridae > Trichosurus > Trichosurus vulpecula. The sequence goes on from NC_050576.1 coordinate 379,619,325, forward strand.
GCCATTTCCTTCTCTAGCTCACTTTTCAGATGAGGAAACTCAGGCTAATACAGGATTAAGTGACTTGCCAGGGTCACAGAGCTAGTTATATATCTGAGGCCAGATTTGAATTCATGAAGATCAGTCTTCATCATTCCAAGCACACAACTCTTTGCACTGCATCACCTAGCTGCACTGTAATCTATGATACTATGGTGAAAAAAGGAATGTGATGGAAGCAAGAGAGAGTCAGGGAAAGTATTTGGACAGAGAAATTCCTTTCATTTGGGTTCATGTTGATATTTGGGGTTTTTTTGTTTGTTTTTTTGGAAAGGCTTCATGAAAAGTTAACATTAGAGTCAGGCAGAAATGGGGATAGAGGTCAGGGAGGTATTTTTTACAAGCATCATTCTGAAAGCTGAATTCCCCTTTGAGATAAAGAGATAAAACCAAGTGTCAACTCAGTCACTAACTAGCTATTTGACTCTGAATTAGTCATTTGACCCTCCTTACCCTCAGTTTCCTCATTTTTAATACTAGCTGATTGTAAATACTGTTAGACCCTTGCCAAGCTAAAATCCTTGAAGGACATACTCAGTGAACGTCTTTGTGTTTCATTTGAGGACTTGCCTACTAAGTTTGGAGGTCATCACCAGAATATTAATTTCCAAGCAAGATAATTTTGGGCCACATCAGTTAATTAGAATGTGAGCTCCTTGAAAGCAAGAGCTATCTTTCTTTCTGCTTACACTTGTAGTACCAGCAATTAGCACAGTGTCTGGAATATTTTAATTCCTTAGTAAATGCTTGTTGACTTGTGCTTTGCCTCATTTAATTTTCTACTTCTGTTTGAAAGGGATAGGCTCTGGGTTAGGACAAAGTGTATCTACATAGAACAAATAGCAACTATATTCAAATACTGAGGTTTATATATTGGTATGCAAATAGATTATGTATTATTTTATATTATTATTATTATACATAGAGATTAATAAAAATCTATGTAATATTTTAAGGTTTACACATATTTCATTGTTGTCCTCACAACAATCCTTGGAAGTAGGTGCTGTTATATCCATTTTTCAGATGAGGAAACTGAGGTTAAGAAGTGAAATGATCTGCCTGGAGTCTCACATCAAATAAAAAGCATTTCTAGACTTAAGGACCTAGAACCCATGTTTTTCATCCCTAAGTCCAACAATGTACGTATTACTCTATGATGCCACTCCAGCCAAATACAGGTACAAATACAGCCATAGATTGATACAGGTAGACAAGTAGATGTGAATATACACAGAAATGGAAAGGCCACATCATGTCAAATAACCAGTATGCCTTTCAAAAAGATTTTTTTTTCCCACTGATGACCTACGAACACACGGTGAAACCTTTAGGGGTACACACACACACACACACACGAACACACACACATACACACATAGATGTGTATGTGTGTATGTATGCATATATGTATGTGTGTATATGATTTTTTGATGAAATATCTTCCCCATACTATACAACCTCATACACATTTTGACTGTGTGACTCTTGGTGAGTTGTTTAACATCTCATTACTCTAGGCAGTTCACTAGGACTCTATTATGTGTCAGAAAAGTTTCTAATTTGCACTGGTAGAGGAGGTTTCAACACCCAAGAATACTTACACAAACAAAATCATAGGTCTAGTGTTCCTTTCTCTCTACCATAGAGCACTGTATGAAAAGGGATTTAGAGATCTAAATAAAAGATAAACATTATTGAAATAGCAATTCTGCCCACCAGGACATGGCCTCATCATGAGAAGATCCATGTCTAATTTGAACTATGCAAAATTTTTAAGGTCTATGACTTATAAGCTCAAAATTTAGAAGACTAAGAAGGGTTGGAATCATTTTTTGCAATGGAGGCTTCTACGTTCATTCCACTAGCTCTTTCAGGAAATGTTTAAAAGAGTCTTTGGCCCAATTTGGAAAAACAAAACAAACTCTTCTTTCCTGTCTGGTGATATGTCTATATTACAGATTATTCATTCATTCATCAGATGTTTATTGAGCTCCTACTTTATGCATTGTACTGTATCAGACCACTGTGGGGGATCCAAATCATTATAATACACTTTCTCTGCCTTTTAAGAGTATAAAAATGAAGTGCATTTGTGAAAAAGTAAATAATAATATGTAATAAATATAATATGTAAAAAATGTAACAAAAAGTAGGAAAAACAGAAAAAAGGAAAAAATAAATAAGTGAAAAATAAAAGGAAAGTCACAATTAAGGGTAAAATGAAAACAAGAAGACATTCTAAATTCAGAAGGAATCTCACTAAACTGGGTTGTGGTCAGTAGAGACTTCATGAGGGCAGTAGGACTTGAGCCTAGCCTTGAAGGATCAGTAAGAGGAGATCAGTGCAACTGTAATGGGAGGTTCATGTGATGGACTATTAGAAGAGGTGGGATTTGAAGACTTTATATAGTAAGGGGGTGGGTTCTTATCCTATAGACCTTGGATAACCTCCAGAAGTTTGTGCAAAGGAAGGTCACATGATGATTGTTAGTTTGAAGGATATTAGTGTAGCAGTATTAGATGATGGATGACGGGAAAAAACATGACTTTTGGAGACATAATCATCCTTATGTGAATGGATGGACTGGTGGCTGTGAGATTAGAATATCTGGAGCAAGATGGAAGGGGGCAGATTGTCCCAGAAGACATGATGATGGTGGAGTCAAAAGTAACCAGTGCAGCTGGTGGAAAATGAAAAGTTGATTGAGATTCTGGGCATTATTTAAAGGGCAGCTTTGGAGGAGTTTTATGTTTTAGGAGGATGGAGGCAACTCAGGGTGCAAATGAAGTATGAGCTCCCCTCCCACATTAAAACCTATGAAATGGGGTGTGGGGGCAGAGCCAAAATGGCAGCTGAAAAGCAGGGACTAGCTTGAGCTCCCCACCGAGTCCCTCCAAAAACCTATAAAAAATGGCTTTGAACCAATTCTAGAACTGCAGAACCCACAAAAGAACAGAAGGAAGCAGGGCTTCAGCCCAGGACAGCCTGGATGGTCTCTGGGTGAGGTCTACCCTGCATGGAGCTGGGAGCAGAGGGGAGCTGAGCAGAGCAGAGCCCAGCATGGGCAGCGCAGACCAACCAGACCAGGAGCTGGGTGGAGCATGCCCTAGTGCCCTGAATCAGTGAGCTGCAGCAGTTACCAGACTTCTCAACCCACAAACACCAAAGACAACAGAGAAGGTTAGTGGGAAAAGCTGAGGGAGTGCAGGGAGTTCATGGTTCGGCTATGGCCCCGGGGGCAACGGAGGTGGGGCAGCTACAGAAGTACAGCTGCAGTTGCTTCCAGCCCCAAGCAGATCAGAGCAGGAATGCAGAGCCTGCTGAAGATCTAAGTCCAGTCCGGGTTGGGGGTTCTTGGGGAAGGAGGAGTGCTGGTGTAGCAGAGCTGGCACATCCCCCCAAGCTTGGAACATAGAACCCTTTAGTCTACAAGCAGTCATACCCCACTGAAAAACTCAAGGGTCAAGTTAGTTGGTTGGGAATATGGCCAGGCAGCGAAAACACACCCAGATTCAGTCTCAGACTTTGGAATCTTACTTTGGTGACAAAGAAGACCAAAACATAAAGACAGAATAAGTCAACAAAGTCAAAGAGCCTACAACAAAAGCCCCCAAGTAAAAACATGAACTGGCCTCAGGCCATGGAAGAGCTCAGAAAGGATTTGGAAAAGCAAGTTAGAGAAGTAGAAGAAAAATTGGGAAGAGAATGAGAATGATGCAAGAAAACCATGAAAAACAAGTCAATGACTTTCTAAAGGAGACCCAAAAAAATACTGAAAAATATACTGAAGAAAACAATACCTTAAAAAATAGACTAACTCAAATGGCAAAAGAGCTCCAAAAAGCCAATGAGGAGAAGAATGCCTTGAAAGGCAGAATTAGCCAAATGGAAAAGGAGGTCCAAAAGACCACTGAAGAAAATACTACCTTAAAAATTATATTGCAGCAAGTGGAAGCTAGTGACATTATGAGAAATCAAGATATTATAAAACAGAACCAAAGGAATGAAAAAATGGAAGACAATGTGAAATATCTCATTGGAAAAACCACTGACCTGGAAAATAGATCCAGGAGAGAGAATTTAAAAATTATTGGACTACCTGAAAGCCATGATCAAAGAAAGAGCCTAGATATCATCTTTCAAGAAATTATCAAGGAGAACTGCCCTGATATTCTAGAGCCACAGGGCAAAATAGAAATTGAAAGAATCCACCAATCGCCTCCTCAAATAGATCCCAAAAATAAATCCCCTAGGAATATTGTTGCCAAATTCCAGAGCTCCCAGATCAAGGAGAAAATACTGCAAGCAGCAAGAAAGAAACAATTTGAGTATTGTGGAAACACAATCAGAATAATCCAAGATCTAGCACCTTCTACATTAAGAGATCGAAGGGCTTGGAATACAATATTCCGGCGGTCAATGGAGCTAGGATTAAAACCAAAAATCACCTACCCAGCAAAACTGAGTATCATGTTCCAAGGCAAAATATGGATTTTCAATATAATAGAGGACTTTCAAGCTTTCTCAGTGAAAAGACCAGAGCTGAATAGAAAATTTGACTTTCAAATACAAGAATCAAGAGAAGCATGAAAAGGTAATCAAGAAAAAGAAATTTCAAGGGACTTACTAAAGTTGAACTGTTTTGTTTACATCCCTACATGGAAAGGTGATGTATATGATTCCTGAGACCTCAGTATTAGGGTAGCTCAAGGAAATATTTATATATATGTATATGTATGTATATGTATATGTGAGTGTGTATGTGTATATGTATGTGTGTATTTATATAGAGAGAGATAGAGCAAGCACAGGGTGAGTTGAAGATGGAGGGAAGATATCTAAAAGAAAGAAAATCAAATTAAGGGATGAGAGAGGAATATATTGAGAGAGGGAGATAGGGAGAGATAGAATGGGGTAAATTATCTTGCATAAAAGTGGCAAGAAAAAGCAGTCTGTAGGAAGGGAAGAGAAGGCAGGTGAGGGGGAATGAGTGAATCTTGCTCTCATCAGATTTGACCTGAGGAGGGAATACCATATATACTCGACTGGGTATCTTACCCCACAGGAAAAAAGCAGGAAGAAGAAGATAAAAAAGGGGGGATGATAGAAGGGAGGGCAGATGGAGGTGGAGCTAATCAAAAACAAAGACTTTCAACAGGGGACAGGGCCAAGGGAGAAAATTCAATAAAGGGGTATAGGTTAGGAAGGAGCAAAATATAGTGAGTCTTTCACAACATGAGTATTGTGGAAGAGTTATACATAATGATACGCATGTGGCCTATGTTTAATTGCTTGACTTCTTAGGGAGGGTGGGTGGGAAGGGAAGAGGGGAGAGAATTTGGAACTCAAAGTTTTAAAAACAGACGTTCAAAAACAAAAAAAAAGTTTTTGCATGCAACTAGAAAATAAGTTACACAGGCAATGGGATGTAGAAATTTATCTTGCCCTGCAAGAAAGAAAGGGAAAAGGGGATGGGAGGGGAGTGGGGTGACAGAAGGGAGGGCTGACTGGGGAACAGGGCAACCAGAATATATGCCATCTTGGAGTAGACGGGAAGGTAGAAATGGGGAGAAAATTTGTAATTCAAACTCTTGCGAAAATCAATGCTGAAAACTAAATATATTAAATTAAAAATGTATAAAAAGCCTATGAACTAGTAACTGATTAGATGAAGTAAAGGGAGTAAATATGATTATGAGAAATAATTTATTTTTCTTTTCTCTAAAGTGATTTTGGTATAAAATCATAATTACATTATAAACTATTATTTGTCTAATACTTACTCCCTACATTAAGGAGCTTGAATGTCCAAATATCTAAGAGCTGTCTTTACAAACGAAGATCATAGCTTACCTACTTCTACCCCTGCAAACCTAGCCAGTAGATTATGGTCTTCATAGGCTAGAGGGGTAACAAAAAATCACCTCTGAGTAATTAATTCTTTTTCTCTCTACATTTCCAGATTTGCTCTATATTGTTACTTATACATTGGGCAACATAGCCAAACTAATCATATGGTTCTGCTTCACATGTGGCATCATATGTGTATGTGTTTGATCTTCAAGTATATGTACAGTCACCTTTGTATGCCTATAATCTCTTTCTGTTTCCTTTCTATCTCTTAATATCTCTAATTTCTATCAAAACTTATCTCAAGTGCCCCTCTTTATATAATTTTTTCTCTTATGAACTTAATTCTAATACTTTAATGTTTCAGTGGATCTGTGATCTCACAGATGTTGATCTCTAATACTGCAGATTATTACTCAGCTGCACCCTTTTCTTATCTTACACAACTTTGTTCTATGATCTTCCATAAATCCTCCAAAAGAAGTCTACTTGATGTTTTGGGCAACCCATAAAATATGATACCTACTTGCTTTTATACATGGTATCTCCATAGAGAATGTTAGCTTCCTGAGGAAAAGGACTGATTTATTTCTGTCTGCGTATCTCCAGCACCTAGCACATAGGAGGCACTTAATGGATCCATATTTAATGAATTTAGAAATAATATCTTTGAGATTAGTGAGGTTTGGTTTTTTTTTGATAACAGTGTACTGGTAGACTTATATTCACAGTCTTTACATCTTCATAGAAAATTTGTAAATGTTGATCCCTTTAGCATAACTTTTAGAAACCCACAATCACCTCCACATCATGGCTGAACATTGGGATGGAAATTTGATTGGGTATTAACCAAATACGATACCAGATGATATTTCTCTTTGTGCTTTGAAATACGTCTATAGCTTCCTATCAATTGTCACTAACACATGATGTAACCACTATGTCTAGAAAATGGATAAGTAGGTCACATGCAATCATTATCAAGAAGAGATAATCTCTGGCTTTGCTTTGTTTTCTTTCAGGTACTTTAGTATCAGGACTTTAGTATCTGTGGTTGTCCTCCATACTGGTTTGTTTTGTCACCTACCTCATCTCCTCCCAGGCACTGCCAAGTTTCCTATTAGTAGCTCAATCAATATTTTTCATTGCTTTTCTGGCATATTAAACAGGATCTGTTGACTTGTTGATATGGCTCTATCCCAGTACATTTTGTAGAGGTGATTTTTCTGAACCAGGCTTCAGCTTGTATTTTTAGAGCTCTGCATCCATTTTATTAGCACACATTATAGAGCTAACTGCTGGTGTTTAACCTTAGCAACGTTAGAATGCCTGTTGGTATGATTTGCAGCAGCTGCATATGGGTGTCCTCCAACTCTGGATATTCAATTCCTTGGCCATTTACCATACTTTAGCCAACATCCTATGGGGTAAGACTGGCAAATTTCCACATGCATTCTATTTCATAACTGTTAGGGGGCATTGTGCAGGCTTCTCTGCTAGAAAGAGAGAGAGAGAGAGAGAGAGAGAGAGAGAGAGAGAGAGAGAGAGAGAGAGTTTAAGGCAACTGGTCAACAATATCCAGTTTCAGCCAAAGGTAAATTGGATTGTAACTATAGAGTCTATGGGGGATGGGATAGGAGGCTTCCCCCTTCCTCCACTCTTACACTCAACAAATTGTGTGGCAAACTGTCTTGGTGAAACAAACTCACAAAATGAGGTATTAATTTGATTGCCCATAAGACATAAACTTTGTTGATAAATATAATAGGTGTAATATCAAAAGGTAATGACCTTATGTTAGGAACTTATATTTAACTTTATTTTTAAATTACCTCAAATATCCCAAGTTAATTCAACACTCAAAAAGCATGCATTCAGTGCTTGCTAGGTCCTGGGCACTAGCTAAGTGCTGGAATGGGCACTAGCTAAGTGCTGGAAAGATAAAGACAAAAAAGAAAATAACAAAAATATATTGTTTTAAATAAAACCATTCCTGCTCTCGTGAGACTCAGTCTATCGGGTGGCCTCAAAGTCTGAATACCAGTACCCCTACATAAAATGGTTTTGATTTTTGGTAGTTTTTTTGGAGGGGTCTCTTTGTATATTCCCTACAAGGCTGACTTTCTCAGTCTGTGGTGAAGGAAAAAAAAGGCAGGTGGAAGGGCACAAACATTCATTAATGCCTATCATGTAGCAGGCACCATGCTAAATGCTTAACAAATTTATCTCATTTGATCCTCACAACAACCTTGCAAAGTAGGTGCTTTTATTACCTTGATTTGATATATGAAGAATACAAGGAAAACAAAAGTCAAGTGATTTGCCCAGGGTAACACAGCTACTAAGGACTACGGCCAAATTCAAACTCAGGTTTCTCTGTTTCTGAATTCAGCACTATATTGTACCACATTTCTGAAGGAGTTCAGCACAGTTGTTTTTGCGGAAATGGTGTTATTCTTTTTTAATATTAAATTCTGTCTGCATCAAACAAATGCATTAAAAATCCTAAAAAAAACCACTTGGAACTATATCTCTATACATAGTGCTCTTATGCACAATCTTGTCCTTCAGCACATCCCATTATCTTCATATGCAAGTGTTGGCCCATTTTTTTCTTGTTCACATCCATACTTTTGCAAGTAATGGACTTCTCTATATTCCTACCTTGTAGGAGGAAGGACTACAGGATGAGTTTGGAATAATTCAGGAATCACCAATTAATTTAAATAAAGTATCCAAAGCAAATGCATACATAATCTTGGAGCATCATTTTCTTTTGGAAACTCATTCACTAAAACATTGATGTCTTGGATTCCACTGTTCCTTCTATAACAACACAGATCACAACCCATTCACACATTTTTTTTAAATCCTGTGAAATGGCTCTGTCTTCTCATAAATCCACAAAAGGAATTGCACATAATGGGCTGGAATCATCCTCTGTATCTCTTGACATATCAGAGGTAAGACTGAAACATATGGGCTGTATGCTTCTGTTTATATTCTCTTTTTGGAAGTACTTTGATGTTTTTTTTTCTTGTATCATTCTTTATGGATAATAACTTGTAGCTTGTTAGCACCCACTATACCAATGCTTCATGTCCATTAAGTGAACCATAGCTTTAATTTTCTGAAAAATGTAGTAAAGTATCTCATGATCTTCCATCATAGAGTATCAACTATATAATTTTGGAAGTTTTAGTTTATTTTAGAATTCCCTAGAATCCCAAATTCCTAAAAGTAAATTTGGAATTCTTTGCTTCTTTGGGGAAAAATAAGGTTTGGGATAGTTAAAAGAACTGCATAAATTCTCAAAAATATTTCAATTTCCTGCCATTCAATTCTGAATCCTGTATGTTGTCCATTTATGTTGTTTATTGAAGGTCTATGTGCTGATGAGCCAACTCTATGGGCCATCTATTCAACTATTTATAGAATGACCATTTTGAAGCACTTTTTTTTTCTCTCAGTTGACAGGCTAAACTTTTAAAAATTATTATGGATCTTATTTATGAGGTTCTGCAATCTTCTCAGGTTTGATGCAATCAGCACAATGTCATCTATAATCAAGAACATCTGGAAGATGTCAGTACCTACTGCATGGATATTTTACCTGAGGTTTATGAACTTGGTTTTTAAAATTATTTCAATAACTATTTTAAAATAAATTGCCAGTTTTGTAATAGTAAGGATTTAATTTTATGCTTTTATAAACATTATTCTGAGGAATCCATAGATTTCACCAAAGGGACCCACAATGGAAAAAGGTTAAGAAGTGACCTAAAAAAACAGAAATTTCTTCCATTTATATTCTTCACTGGAGATTTTTCAGGTTGGAAGTATATATCTTTGGCCCATAGATATCTCTCTTTTTTGATATAATCACATTCATTCAAAAAATTCTCTCATTCACATTTTGAGAAATTTTGTATGATTCTAATCAGTGATTAAGAATAATTTTATTCTTACTATAATCTTATATTCTAGGTGAGAAATCTGAAAAGGAAAGTAAATAAGTAATAATCCATAATTTTAAAATCTGTAACCATACTTACAATGGATTTGACTTATTATAAGGACTTATTTTAAAGGAAAATGATGAAAACATAAAATCAATGAATTATAAATTAATGCCTGTCACTTAATTATACTTCTTGGATTTAGATGTTTAATGTTATTTGAAAGGAACATATGTTGCCAATTGCCAGGTAGATGTGTTCATTCTACAAAAAAAAATTCACAAGTACAGTAATAAGGGTCACATAGATAGGAAATTTGATAATAAACTATCAGAAATATATACTCAACAGAGGTGAATCTTACTTTTAGGTAATGTGAGACCTTTTGTAGTGCAACTATTGTTGTTAAAGCTACCATTTCTATCTTCATCATTTTGCTATGTAATCTAGAAGCTAAACTACATTAGGTGTAAGAGTAGAAAGGGGAAATGGAATGGATTTTCCTCTGAACTGATCTTTAATTAATGAAAATATGCTGTTCCCAGAAAACTGAAATCAAAGGGAATATCTACAAATGGCCACAAATAGACAATAAATCTGTGCTACTACTGAAATATTAACATTCTGGGGATTAGTGTTAATTTACATTCAATAAAAACCTGTAATTATATAGAGCTTTAAGACTTACAGAATGTCTTCCTCACTACTAATCTATGAGATTCATAGTCCCAATATAATGATGTCCATGTTGCAGATAAGATAGCTGTCTGTGAGGTTAAGTGATTTGTCTAGTTAAATACTTAGTAAATACCTAAGACTGAATTAAAATGTAGATTTCTCCTAAGTGCAGAGCTGCACAATTGTAGTAAGGAAGGAAAAATTAAAAACCTAGGTCAGCCCAATAGCATAAACAGCCTTCAGTTTCATAATAATCTCTGAAATTTGTTTTATCAGAATGTAGATCAATTCAGTTGTGAATCCCACCAACACACAATAAAAACAGAATACCACAATCTAATACATAGTATAATATATCTAATATAATACTTATAATAAATATGGATAATGAAGGAAAACCAATTTCCATACAGGCCATGTTCAAATATATATGTCTCATCCTGTATCTTGAGGGCTATGACCTTCCCACTGGGACATGTACAGCATGGTTTATCATCATTATTCTATTTATTAAACTCAAATTGAAATGGAAACCACTAAACCATATATAAGAATCCCATAGGCTACATATTGCCTTCAAAAAACACATATTAACATTATCTGTGTTTATATATACATATATATGTAGGCAATTGACAATATTTTTAAAATCTTTCTGTAATTAAAAGCATATACTGTGTACTGAGAATAAATAGCATAATCATTTCTAGAGACCTAGTTTTATAATATCAACAGCATATATATATGTGTGTGTATATGTGTTTGTATGTGTGTATGTGTATGTATGTGTGCATATGTACATATATATGTGCATGTATATGTATATGTGTGTACATATGTATGTATATATAATATATATATATATATATATAATTTTGTTAAATATTTTATAATTACATTTTAATCTGCTTCCTGCCACAGGCTTGAGTGTTACAGGTTATACTGTGGGATGTTTGTATGTTACTTTTGCTCTAGAATCATGGCTGATCATTACATTATTTAGAATTATTAAGTCTTTCAAAATGGTTTGTCTTTCCAATGCCATTGTTACTGCAAAAACTTTTCCTCTGCTTCTATAGATGGCTCACATTTTAGACCTCATACACCAAATCAGTTGCCAAAGTTCAATCACTCTCCATAACATATCTTATATGCTTCCTTCTCTTCAATCATATACCTACTATCCTAGTTCAGGCTTTCATCACCTCTCACTTGGACTATTGCCATCTCCTCTTAATTAGTGTCTATCTGTCTGTCTTTCTCTGTCTGTTTCTCTCTCTCTCTCTCTCTTTCTCTCTCTCTCTCTCTCTCTCTCTCTCAGGTATTTTCCAAATTAAATCCATCCTCAACATGGCCATCAAGGTGATCTTTCTAACATACTTGTCTGATCATGCCTCCTCTCTACTGAATTTTGTGGGGTCTCAATTCCTCTAGGTTCAAACATAAACTGCTCACTTGGCAATAAGAATTCTTCCCAATCTGCCCCCTTGCTACATTCCCAGCCTACTTACCTACTACTCTCCTCCATACTCATTGCAGACCAGGCATATTTGTCTACTTGTTCTTTATAGATATCACACCATCTCCCATCTCTATTCCTTTGCACTGGCTCTCCCCCAGTGTTCTGAGTATCCTCCTGCCACATCTCTGCCTCCCAGAATCCTTGGTTTCCTTCAAGTCGTAGCTCATGCACTATTTTCTCTTGACATCCTTTACTTCCAAATTTACCTTGTATTTGATGTATATAAGTTAAATAACAGGTAGAGAGTTTGCTGTATTTCTTTAATTTAATTAAAAAAAAACAACAATCACAATGTTTTATAAGACAAAAAGATTATTTTCAAAGTATTGCATTTTTGGTTGGGATGCTATAGTGAAAGATTAATAGAGAGCAGCATGCAGATCTCTCACATAAACTCTGGTAAATATCTAAGAATGATAACTGAAGGATAAAACAGAAGCAAGCTCTTTTATTCAATCCAGAAATACTTAAAAATATTCCAGAAGTAATGGAGGTAGGTGAATGTAATAAACTAGGGAAGCCAGTGCCAACTTGGATAAACACTGAATCAAGGGAGATAGGAAGTGGTAGGGAAACCATTATAAACTCCGATAACTGTCCCATGACCTAGTCAGAATTCTCAACAAGTGTGTTGAAAGTCAGTGTCAACTCCAGTAACTGGATTCCAGAAACCCAGTCATTGACATGGTTTATCAAGACATAAACAAAGATAGAATTATCCCTGAAAAGTTACTGAATATGGGGGGGGGGGGAGTGGCAGGATATGCTCTTTGCCGGGCAGTAGGAAACACAGTATGGGAAAATGTCAACTCAGTGTGGGAAGAGAAGACTATGATTTTCACCTTCCCACTGGAGCCTGTTACAGTCAGAGCAGAGGTCAGAACCAACTCCATAGAGTAAATGATGCAAAGAAAGGTTAAAGAGAATTCCTGAAGCCTGAACTCAGATGGGGCCACCAGGAGAATGAGAGAGAAAACATAAATCAATGCAGAGTATAAGACCTAATGTTCATTATTTCTTCTAAATTGGCAGCAGAAGTATGTAAGGTATAGATAGGACAACACCAACTTACCCAGAAAGTACAGGAGGACATGGATTCAAGCCAAAAAAAATCCCAAACTAAAAACTGAGACTGAAAATATGAGTAAACAGAAGAAAACACTATACACAATGAAGAAATGCTATAGGTTATGAGCAACCCAAGAAGTAAACCCATAGAAAGAGAGTAGCACAACAGCAAATACAAAAAGATATTTAGAGGGAAAAAATGGCTTGGGCATATGGATAATAGGAATGAGTGGAGTTATTAATGGTAATGAAAAATATTGAGAAAAGAAAGAAAAATGAGCATCAATGAAGAGATTGTAGAAATATATAGTATATCAGAATGTGGTTCACAGGTTGATATAGGTAGGTAGGGAAACAAAGGATCTACCATGTTCAATTTAATATGTATTTAAAATAAAAGCTATTAGTAAGTTTGCTACCCTTCTCTTTATAAGTAAATGTGAATGAGTGTTGATGATTTTATTCATTGGCATAAGAATTTCCTGAGACACATGATAACTTTGATAAACTTTCATGTTTTTGGCAGAAGTGATCCTGTGTTTTTATTGAAGCTTAACTAATATATACTGACAGAATGCGACAAAAAGAAACCAGACTGAACTGGTTATCTCAATTTTGTTTCTATTTCAGCTAAATTTTGGATTTTATTTAACTATAAATTTCATTGCTATCATTTGTTGTGTTTTTATTCTATCTTTTTTTTTTAATTTTGTTTTGTTTTGTCTTTTTTTTTTAATTTGGACATCTCTCCAAGGAAACTTGGGCATGCTGTAGCTTTTTAAACTGAACAATTAATTGTCTGCTAGTGATATTGCAGCAGCTGTTGGTTTAAAGAAAGCAAGAATATCAAGGATCACTTAGGCTGATAATGGAACAGTGCCAGTTACATTGAAACTGAAAGGCAAATTTGGTAAAAAAAAAAAAACAGAAAAATTAATAATATTAATAAGCTTGTTATGTATGTTCTAAAATGCAGTGAGAAAAAAGTGCTTGTCGCAGGCAAGGAATTGAAAAACTTTAGTGTTAAAGACTGGGAAAAAAGGTTTGTTTTTGTTTTTGTTTTCTTCTAGGTCACTCGTTCATTACAGCTATATCAAAAACTATTATCAAAAGCAGTCCAGGCAAAACTATAATAACTGGCTGTAAGATGAGGGGGAAGGATAAAGAAGGAATTTTTTTAACTTCCTGCAGGCCTGTAAGTCTTTTTTTCATTTTAGGGGAATAAATAACTGAGAAATGTATTGATATAATGAGAAATGTATTTCTTTTGAAATTATAGAATTTACTAAATAGGATGTTGAAACAGAGGTTGTACTGTATATCACAAAAGGTTATAAAAATCTGTATGGTGCAACTAGTTGCCATAGTAGATAGAGCATCAGGCCTGTAATCAAGTGGACTTGAATTCAAATCCACCAACAGACACCTACTAGCAGTGTGACCTTGGGCAAGTCACTTAAACTCTCTTTGTATCAATTTCCTTATCTATATAATGGGAAAATAATAGCATCTACCTCCCAGGGTTGAGTGGTTAGAACAGTGCATTCAAACAGAGTAAGCACTATATAAATATTAACCTTGTTTATCTTAAAAATATTAATTAAAATGCTTATTTGTCTTGAAAACTAGCTTGATTTTAAACCTTATTGAAAGTCTATGAATATAATTAAAACCAAATTTAACAAATGACTTAACCAGTCAAGATTAGACTTAACAAAATGAGCTGTCCTTCAAAGATACATGTAATTTCCAACTTGATTTATATAATTTCCTGAGGAATTGAAGAACATGTGTCAAAATATTGTGAATTTAATGTCAAATTGTATAAAACAAGTGAATACCACAAAAGAATTATTGCATATTGTTTCTTTAAAATGAAAAAAAAAATTGTAAGATTTATTATATGTACGTCTATTTTATTTTGTTTCAGTTAATTTGTAAATGACTTCAATTGATATTTTGAAAGTCAATAAAAGAAAACAAACATGGAAATATAAGGATGAGAATAGCCTAGGATGAGCAGCCATGGATGTGCCATGGTGTACAATGCTGGAGCAGGCATCTCAATGAGATCACAGATCCATTGATATACTAAAGCACAAGCCCTAAATATTATAACATGAACTCTTATAACAGATAATGCATCAGTATCCAAGTTCCTAGATCAGCTCTTGTCTGTTTCCATTTTTCTAATTAAGATGTTTCTGATTTTTCTATTTTTTAAAATATAAAATATATCTATGTTATGAAGGTCAGTTAAGCAATTTGCTTAATGTCAGAGAAGCAATGTCATTCAGTTCCTTCCAACCCTGATTATACACTCTCTCCCTTATAGTGAAAGAAATAACACAAAGGGCGAGGAAGAGCAGGCAGCTGGAGGGAGTGACTGCATGGGACAAGTGGCCTGCCTGCACCAGGACCAGAAAGCCTAACAGAGTGTGAGCACTGCTGGTGGTACTCGAGGACCCTGATTAAGGCCAGACTGTGGCTTCAGGTGGATAAACCATGCTCTGCCTTTTGGCTGGCACATCATGTTACTGAACAACTTACTCTTCCTCCCTCCTATGTTCTTTATTTGGATTCTATTACAAGTAAGAAAACATGGGAACTAGGTGAACAAATTTCCATCAAAGTTACTTCTCATGGTTTCTACCTGAAGAACAAGCTGGGATTGATGGATTGTTTGCTGCCATAAGGGGGTTTGGAGACATATCCTGTGTAAAGAGCAGAAAATCTTTTCCAATTCCTGTCTCATTGGGAATGTTACAGGCTTACCTTGGGGATGCTTTGCCTGAGAAAATGACAATCAGTTTCTATGATGGAATGAGGAATATCAACCTGACAGGGATGATCCTGAGTCCTAGGGAAAAAATCATCAAGGAATAATTTGTAATTTTGAGGTCAGACCTTATTAAAAGGAAATGCAACCCGCATAAATCCACGGCATTCCTATATATTACTAATGAAGCCCAACAAGAGATGGAGAAATTCCATTTAAAATTACTGTAGACATTATAAAATATTTGGGAGTCTACCTGCCAAAACAAACCCAGGAACTATATGAACACAATTACAAAAAACACTTTTAACACAAATAAAGTCAGATCTAAATAATAGGAAAAAGATCAGTTGCTCATGGTTAGACTATGCTAATATAATAAAAATGACAATTTTACCTAAATTAATTTACTTGTTTAGTGTCATACCAATTAAACTACCAAAATATTTTATAGAGCCAGAAAAAAATAATAACAAAATTCATCTGGAGGAACAAAAGTTTGAGAATATCAAGGGAATTAATGAAAAAAAGTGCTAGGGAAGGTGGCCTAGCCATATCAGATCTTAAACTGTTATTACAAAGCAGCAGTCATAAAAACTACTTGGCACTGGCTAAGAAATAGAGTGGTGGATCAGTGGAATAGGTTAGGTACACAAGACACAGTAGTCAATGACTATAATAATCTACTGTTTGATAAACCCAAAGACTACAGTTTCTGGGATAAGGTCACTATTTGACAAAAACTGCTGGAAAACTGGAAAATGGTATGGTAGAAACTGGGCATAGACCAATATCTCATACCTTATACCAAAATAAAGTGAAAATGGGTTCACAATTTAGATATAAAGGCTGATACTATAATCAATCTGGGAGAGGAAGGAATAGTTTAACTGTCAGATTTATGGAGGAGGGAAGAATTTATGACCAAACAAGTGATAGAGAGCATTATGAAATGCAAAATGGATAATTTTAATTATATTAAATTGAAAACTTTTTGCACAAACAAAGCCAATAGGACCCCAGTTGAAGATATGTACAGTTGGTGCAGTGACAATGTGATTAAAGACTGGCTGTTTAAACTGCCCCAGATCTCCACATTTTTAAAAGTGATCATCAGGTGAAGATTCTCACCCAGAACTTGCCAGTTTCATTCTAGAGTATAAAGATGCTCCCCCCACAGAAAATAATCATCACCCTCCTTAACATTCCTGCCATTATTTATATCATCTCTGACTGCCTACAAAATTCTAGCGCACACAGAGACTGATTTTTTTTCTTACGCAATTCATGACTATAGCTTTCCATAACTTAGTGGGAATATTACAGACAAAGGTCCTGGCTTATTAGTGTTAAAGGACAGGAGTGGCTATATATTGGGTGGATTTTCATCTCATTCCTGGACTGTTAAGAGCCAGTTTTAAGGGGAGAGTAGATCCTGCCTGTTTACCATTTTCCCAAACTTGCAGTGTGCACATACAGTGGATACAATGAACATGAAATGTTTTTGAATTATGGGCAACAAGCTATATCACATGGATTGATCATGGAAGGTCAGTTTGATTAATTTGGACTTTTGATTGATTATGATTTTTGAAAGGACACACCAAAGCAGATCTTAGAGGTTATATTTATAACAGTCCTCACTATCAGTCAGGGAAAACTTTATCAGATACCCTAGAAGTATGAGCACTTGAAGATCTCACAGATGAGAAGGCAACTAATATGAAGAATGTTCTGGATACAAACACTGAGATGTACTCCCTGTTAGAAATGATTGAAAAAAGTCATCATAGTGAAGAAATTTGAGGTCTATGTGAAGAAGAGAAAACAAATGAACAAGATGCCATTCTCAGCTACATGTTCTTAATAACTGCAATCTGGTCATCTGGAGAAATTAATTAAAATAGAAGTAGTTCTGAACATAATAACCTTTATTATATAGAAATGGATTGATTTTCAAAATTGGTACCTTAAACTTAATAATTTCAGAATCTGAGGGGATAAAATTTTTGTCTAAAGTCTTATAGGACAGAGATGTTCATGGGCCCATAATACTCTGAAGTGGGGCCTGAACCAATTTAAAATGTAATTAGGAAACATTTACCAAAATAAATAAAAACACAATAAAACAGAGGAGACTTTAATGTTTTAAAAATAAGTAAAGGTATTTCCCACAGGTACAGTTTACAGACCCTTATTTCAATTTGGTTGACACCATTGTTGTAAAATATTTTTCCCTTGTCTTTTGCTAATTGATGAGAAATTGAATCTCATTTTTAAAAAGGCTTAATTTATACCTTTAATGAGTTTATTTTAACTTTAAAGTTCAGTTATATGTAATGATTTAATAGTTGTATAATTAAAAAGTCACAAATCCAATCCTATTAGGAAAATTCATTAGAGACTTGAAATGTCCTATAGGAATTTTAATCCTTCCTCTTCCCTCTGTGACAATTAGTGTCACAGTCTTGGCCTGATGTTTAGGGAGTGCTTATTTTGCTATTTGACAAGATTGTGAAAAAGACTCCTGAATCTTTTTCACAATACTTGAAATACTTGATATCAATGAATACAAATATATGTGCTAATATCTACACAGTGTGTCAAACACAGATCTAACTGTAATATTCTCACAACAAAAGTCATCAAACTGGGAACTGCAAGAACAGTTTAAACCTTCTTTCTGATTCAGTTATCCATTCCGATTTTCAAGGAGTGCATAGGCAGCCAATGGGAATGAGTTTATATTAATTTAGTATCAGAAGACTTAATTTATTAAGTAATGGCTGCATTTTATGCATGACCTATATCCATTAAAAATAAAAATGAATTAACTCATTTTCTCATCAAGTAGATACTAAGAAATGTGGAGGGGGCATCCAACAAAACATGTCAGTCTCTGCAAAAAAAAAAAAGCCAAATATTTGCTTGATTAAAATGACTCATCAGATTAGAGTGGTAAAGAGGAATGAGCTTTGGATTTGGAATCCATAGACTGGTACAAACAAGATTTGTATACAAATATTAATAATCGAAAGAACCTCAAAAGGGCTTCAGTTTTGGAGACGTTGAATTTAAAATGTCAACAAGACATCTTAAGATGACTGAATGGCAGTTGGAGATATAAAGAGGTCAGAAGAGAAGTTGAGCAAATGAATGTGATATTCATCAACGTAGAGATTACAGTTAAATCTTTGGGAGTGGATGAGATTGCCAAATGAAGTAATATAAAGAAAGAGCCCAGGACATATCCTTGGATATCATGAATACATGACTAGCAAGTATGACTTGGAGGAAGATCCAGCAAAGAAGACTGAAAAAGAGTAATCAGATACGTCAGGGAAAAGCTAAGAAAAAGCAGTGTCATGGAAACCTAAAAAGAACATACTATCCAAGATGAAAGCGTCATTGACGATGTCAGAGGCCTAAGAGAAGTGAAGAAGGTTGTAGTTTAACAAAAGACTATTATATACAGCAATTGAGGGATCTTTGGTAATTTTGGAAATAATAGGTTGAGCTTTATAACCTGTAGCCAGACTCCAGAGAGTTAAGAATAAAGTAAGAAGAAAAGAAGTGGAGGCACCAGTTATAGAAGGCCTTATCAAGGAGCTTATCTGTGAAATCTTAGATCTGAAATGTTGGAGGCATCAAGGGAGGGGTTTTTCAAGGATAATAGAGTTTGTAAGGAGTAGGCAATTAGCAAGTAAAGTGTTAGAGATGGAATCAGGAAGACCCAAGCTCAAGATAGTGATCAAAGAAGATAATAGGTGTAAAGTGTTTCATAAACCAGAAAGATCAACATAAAAGCTGGTCATTTTTTAGTAATAATAGTAATCTTGATGAGAATTGATATTATATCATTTATTTCTCTCATCTGTACAGAATTAATTTTTTAACTGACCAATTTTTCAAAGTCAGATTTCTGATTGCTTTGATGGCTCAGTGTACACAAAAGATCAACAGGGTTTGGGGAGAGAAAAAAAATGAAGAAGTTTGGGAAAGGAAGAAGATGAAGGCAGAAGGGAGGTTAAAATGTATATCAAAACTTCTGCATAGAAAAACCATGAAATGACTGAATGGAATAGAGACATTGGGCAAATTATATATAGTAAGTCTGGTTTTCTTCTGGACATTGCCTAGTAAATTCAGTTTGATTTACACCCAAGTTGGATCAGCTAAAGCACTTTTCCCATTTAATGAATAGCAGTAAGCTATTATGGAGGTAGGGGGAGTGAATTGACCAAAGAAATAGTTGAATCATTTTTATTAAAATGAAGAAGAAAGGGAAAGGAAAGGGAAAAAAAAAGAAGGCAAAGATGTTCAAAATGTCAATCAGGTTTTGCTAAGCACCTGCTATGTGTTAGAAACTGTTCTATGTGCTGAGAATACAAATAAATGCAGAGACAGTCCCCGTTCTCACTCATTTTCTACCTTTGTCAAATTAGATAAGAGATGTAACTTCTTTGGGGCCTCAGTTTCCTCATCTATAAACTGAGGAACATCCAGATTATTTCTAAGATCCTTA
Source organism: Trichosurus vulpecula (assembly GCF_011100635.1). NCBI lineage: Eukaryota > Metazoa > Chordata > Mammalia > Diprotodontia > Phalangeridae > Trichosurus > Trichosurus vulpecula. The sequence continues at coordinate 379,639,749 of NC_050576.1, forward strand.
TCTTCTTCAGATTATAGGATAGAATAAACCTCTTTCACAGAACCTGAATACCATAAGCTCAATACACACACACCCATACACATATATACATAAATATGTGCGCGCACACACACATATACATATATACACATATATATACATACATGCATATACATATATATGTATACACACACACACACACACACACACATATCATCTAGAAAGTCATTGATTGAAGAATGGCCGAACAATGGCATATGGGTATAATGAAATATTAGTATGTCATAAAAGTTATGAATGTGGGGAAATTCAAAGAAAGTAAGAAACATTTGCATGAAGTAATAATGTAAAGAAAGCAGATCCAAAAGAAAAATAAAGATAATATCTTTAATAATGTGAATAATAATACCAAAGATGCATCTGAATTCAAATGAATCACTTAACCTCACTGGGTTTCAGATTCCTCAGCTGTAAAATGAGGGGTCTAACAATGATGTCTTCAAAAGTTCCTTCCAATTGTAAATCTATAATGCTAAGATCATATGATCTTATAAATTCTAATGAACAATCTCTCTTTTGGAGAACTGCTAATGAAGTACACCTTCTTCCTTTCAGTAAAAGTGAAGAATTCAGATGTTGAAAGTAGAATTTATCCAGATAGAAATGGTCACTCTGTCAGAGAGTTTGGCTTAAGAGAATTTTTTTTTCTTATTTCCAAGCAAGTGTTCACTGGGGGAAAGTAAAAGGTAAATAAACATGAGATTTAGGGTTAGGAACATCATCTCAAAATAAAACAAAAGTTTGATTTTTTTTTTAAAAAGATATTCACTCATAATGTAAGCAATTAAGAGTCTCGTCTTTGGAGTGGGGGAACCTGGACTTAAATCTCACCTTTGACATTCACCATCCATGTGATTTTGCACCAAACTATTTTGATTTCAGTTTCCTTGCCTAAAAATGAGGGAGTTTGACTAGATGCCATATGTGGGTTTTTAATACTCTAATTTATGAATTAAAGATCTCCTTAAAAACTCAGATGGATCTGTCATCTCATCAGCATGGATATACTCTATATCAGTGATGTAAAGTTCAGTTAGAAACAGGAGCCCCTAATCCATGCCTAAGGATCCTTATGGAGAATATAATATTGAGAATATAGTGTTATTATTTTTATTTTTTAATAGATTTTGTTTAATACTTCTAATTTTAATCTGAATCAAATGCCCCATGGGCAGCTTAACAGCTCTATTCTACTATAGATAGCGTTCTATTCAGACTCATGCCCTTAACAATTTTTATCCATATCCTTGTATGACTCATCAGTAGAAGATCTATCTCACATACTGAAGCCTTCTTTTAAGTATTTTCATTTTTTTGTGGCTAAAAACACTATATTTAGGCTGTTAGATGTGTTGTGGTGGAAAATACCAATATTTAACACTTTCACAATTATTAGCTCATGAAAAGTCTTTCTTAACTCAAGACAGTTGGCTAATGCTATAACCCCATTTTAGAACTGCTTACTCAACTGAACTAGAATTGGCATGTCAGCTGCCATTAGCTGAACTTTATCTTTCCTTCATTTGATTAAAACAGATGGTGCCTTACTTGTTTTGAAATAAGATAGCACTGGGTATTCCTTCTTTACTTACTAGTGCTTTGAAAATTCTTGTATATATAAAAATATAGTAAGAATATAGTATGGAAAGCAGATCTTATTATGACTAGGCACATAGGAGGCTGTTCTGTTAAAATTTTAAAACTTATACTTAAAATTATTATGCTCACTGGTAACATATTAATGTCGGAATTATTAGCCAAAAGGCTGTTATTCACATTGGGTTGTAGAGAAATTTGACTTTGTTCTTGCTGACATTGTTTCCACCTTGCTGTAATATAAGCTGCAGCAAATCACATGTAAGGTCTCTGATGTATGTGAGCCTTTTTATTCCATCGAAAACACATTTTGAAAACTGGTTCATTTCTCCAGATGAAGATCAAGTGTCAGCGTTTTAAACAGCCTAAGTAAAAGTCAGTCACGAGTATGGGTGAATTCTGAGGTCTTCCTATTACATAAATGATGAAGATTCAGTTAGAAAGTGAACTTTTATTCATTTGAATGTGATATTAAAAAGATGATGCCTAGATTAGAAAGGAAGGGGATAGGAACAAACAATCTGGAGAGTTTTGAAGTAGCTTAATTCTAGCACCAGCAACAAAGGTATGATCAGGCTTCTATTCACTTTCCTAAAGGTATCTTCAGGATTGTCCTTTTGAGCAGTTGTAGTCAATACTCAAAAGAAGTTCCTGGAAGTTCTTAATTCCTAATGGACTAGATTTCAATGGCCCACAAGAAGGAGCTGACCAGCACCAGGGCCATGGGAGGAAGGCTGCCTTAAATACAACAAAATCACATATTGAGGTAATAGAACCTTAAAGAAAGGTGGTTTTAATAAAGAATTCTCTTTATACTGGATGCATTTGTTTAGATTTATATTCTGTAGACTATGATGACAACTCAATAATGATTGCTCCAGACCTCTGTATTAATAAGATTTAATATAGCAAAGTTTCCAGAAATGTGTGTTTTGAAATATTATGAGTCAGAAAATATTCCTCTGAAGCTGTATCTCATCAACAGTTTTTATGAGTTTGGATTCAAAGAATTATATATAGTTTGTAAGAAAAAAACGAACCCCAAAGCAAGCAAATTAGTTAACTAGTTCTTATGCATGACAGATATGTATGTTAGAATGCAATACGTCTTCCATAAACCTTTTGAAGTTCACATTTTGGGAGTTAAGGGTAGAACAGAATCCATTCTGTTTGCAGATGTATTGCATTGTAATTGCCAGAAGTCTGGGACTGAAGTATTAGCTCTGCAAAAAAAAAAAAAAAAAAAGCACTATGGTTTCAGAGATCTTTAAATGGGGCTCTTAGATCACTCAAGAGAGGTGAAAGACTATATATTCCAAATACAAAGACTTCAGTATGCCTGCCATAGCTTAATCTAACAATAAACATAACTTTCACATATATTAAAATTATTTTAGGATGTTTTCATAAGTATGGTTTAATGTTAATATGATTATATTGTGGCAAAAAACCACATTGGGTATAAAAATTTATGCACAGAAAGATTTGTTATGTGTTTTATATGGATATATCTCAAACCCAAAGCAAAATTAATTCCTAACTTTTTTAAATCTGAATATATAATGTTTTAAAATGGATTCTTCTTATAACATACCTTGATTCATTTTAAATGTTTTATTTTAATGTTAATCAATAAGAGGAAATTTTGTTGTATCTTCAACTATAATTATAAAATCCCTTTGATTTCCTGAAACATTTATCTTTGGGGTTGAAATTGTCCATGAGTAATACAAAGCTAAAGGCTGCGTGGATATATGGATTGAAAATTTAGACCACCTAATTATTTCAACTTTTTTCTCCATTTGATGAGGTGGCATTTCTGCATGAGGACTATGCTGAAATATGAATATATAAAGTAACTTTTAATACTGTGTGGGGCTAAATTTCAAAGGAAATTTCTTTAACTCAATTACAATAAATTCATGGGTATATTTTTTCCAACATTAAATGTGGTCTGCTCTCTAGATCTACATCAACAGGCATTTATTAAGCACTTACTATGTGAGGGAGTCCAGAAAGGACTCCCTCACAAAATATCATTTGAGTTGGATCTTTGAGGAAGATAGGGATATCAAGGAGCAGAGGTAAAAAAGAAATAATATTCCATGCATAGGAAAAAGCTGGTGCAAAGATTGATGAAAAGTTATTAACTGGGATCAGCAAGTAGGCCATTTTGGGATTTTGACAACCTAGCTGAGTTCCAAATAAAAAGCCGTTGTGTATATATATATGTGTGTACACATGTGTGTGGAAACCAATATATATAAATACACACAAGCCAGACAGCAAAGTACAGCTAGGGAATGGAAGGGTAGCATAACATTGTATTGCTTTATTATAACATATCACATTCATATACCATATTTTTAAATTCTTTTGCTTTTGGTAATCCAATTTGTTTTCAGTTCATTCTTACCATGAAGAATCCTGCTAAAAAAATTTTGGTAAAAAACCTTTTTGTCTATGACCTCATTGGGACACCTCTCCAATATGGGAATGGCTAGTCAAATGGCATGGATAATTTAAACATTTTCTTTGTATAGGCAATTTTGTATATAATATATATATATATATATATATATATATTATATTTTTAAAAAATTTCTAGACTTTAACTGCCATTTTCTAATGTAATACGTGTGTGTATATACACTTCTGAAGTTATGACGACATCACTGACAGAAAAAACACTTATTGAGATCATTTATTGTAAGGTAAAGTCATAAATGCATGCAATGAGAACAAGGACTATTTTCATTTTTTTGCATCTATCTCCAGCCCCCTCACACATTGCCTGATACAGAGTAAGTATTTAGTAAATGTATGCAAGTTACTAGATATATTAAAGAAAAAAATGTGGGGAAGGGCTTTACAATTCTGCATGAAATATTTTAGCTTCTTTTTTTTTAATTGTGACTTTTGGGTTTAGAGGGTATGAGTCTGAATCTCAGGTCTTTCACTTATATGTACTTACCTGAGCAAGTCAGGTTTCACGTGCCTTCTTCTCCTCTCCCTCCCCCTCTCCATCCCCCTTCCCTGCCCCCTTCCCTTTCCCCTTCCCCTCCTTCCTCTCCCCTCCTCCTCTTCCTCCTCCTCCTTCTTCTTTTTCTTGTTCTTCCTCTCCTTCTTTTTCTTCTTCTTCCTCTTCCTCTTCTTCTTCTTCCTAATTATATCTCACCAATTAAATAAAGGGAAGACAGATTATGTTCTGGACCCAACTCTAGCTCACTTGATTTATTCACAGCATGCAAAAAAGGTTAACTAGGTGTTAGTATGTTAACAATGTGATAACACTGCTATTTCTTTTCAAATTATTAATTTTGTAAACATGATTGAATAGGAAGGAAGCAATAGCCATTGCACGTGAAATAACCAAGAAAGCCCATAAGTAACACTGAAAAGACATGGTCCGAAAGTTAAGCCTAGATCTATCAGTAGAACAAAATTCCTTCAGTGGGAATCACTTATATGAGTGGATTTATCTTTCCTCAGCACCTCTAACTGTCCATTGTATCCAAAACAGGAGCTACTGTTCAAGAAAGACATACTACATCTAAGAGTTGCAGATTTGGTAGATTTTGATAGAGTTTGAGTTACTGTTGGGGGAACATAGACACACATTTTCCAGCCAGATACAGACACAGAAAAGCAGTCACTAGGATTGGTGAGTAGCTTCAAGGACCCTTACACCTGGCAGGAAAAAAGGAAATAGAGTTCATCAGTAGAGAGCTATAAGTGGACTTGAACTCAGAACTATTGCAATAACCTCTTTGTTGGTGTTCCTGCCTTAAGTCTCTCACCATTCCAATCCATTCTTCCACTTAGCTATCAAATTTGTCATTTGAAAACACAGATATAACTGTTACCCTCCCCACCCCTTGCCAATTCAATGCACGGCAGTGGTTCCCTATTACTATCATGATCAAATATAAAATACTCCACCATTCAAAGTCTTTCACAAAGTATTGTCCTCACCCCACCACCATGTTCCAGTGTCACTGGCTTCATTGCTATTCCCCCAGGCATTCCTTCTTCCAAACCCCAGATACGACTGACCCCCATTCCTGGAATAATCTCTCTCCTAATCTCTGCTTCTTAGCTTCCTTGGCTTTCTTCCTTCAGAAATCATTTATAATCTTATTTTCTATGAGAAGTCTTTCCTCGTCCTCCTAATTCTAATGTCTTCCCTTTGTGTAGATAGATAGATAGATATAAGTAGATAGACAGATATCTATATTTATATATCTCTCTATATACACATATCTATATACCTACACAAATATATGTACATATGCATATATATAATATACATATATGTATGTATGTATATATGTATATGCATATGTACATATATATATACACACCTACATGGATAAGTGTGTGTATGTGGATGTGGGTGTGAAAGAGAGAAACAGACAGAGAGACACAGACACAGACACAGACCGAGAGACAGAGAGAGAAAATCACCTCCTGGTTGCTCCACAAACAAAACAATCTATCTCTCTGACTCTCTGTTATTAGTATATTCTTTGACTGTCCCCCATGCCTAGAAAGCTCTCCTTCCTCTGAACCAACTTTTGATCTCCCTAGCTTCCTTTGAGAAACAAATAACGTCCCACCCCCATATGATGTCACTAGCTGTGTGACCCTGGGCAGTCCCTTAACCTCTCTGTCTCTATGGTACCTCACCAATAAAATGGGGACAATAACAGCACCTAGCGCCAACCTCTCAGGGATATTGTGGGGATCAAATGAGAATATGTGTATGTGTCTGTGTGTGCATGTATACATGTATATATATATATATATATATATATATATAATATATGATTTTGTAAAATTTAAAGTGCTCTCTATGTGCCATCAAGTATTGTTTCACCATCATCACATTAGCATATTAGCTCATTAATGTTTTTGTTTTTAATAGCTAACATTCATGTAGCACTTTAATATTTGCAAAGGACTCAACAGATATTACCCCAGTTTTTTCTCACAATAATCCTGGAAGGTAGGTATGGTTATATTCCTAAATTATAGATGAGGAAGCGAAGGAAAACAGAGGTTAGGGAAATTGCCTAGCTTCATACAGCTAATTAGTATATGAGTCAAGATTTGAACTCAAGTCTTCTTGACTCCGGGTCCAATATTCTATCCATTATATCACCTACCTGCCTTTTAACTTCTGAGAGGATCCAGGCTCTTTGCCAAGACTTGATTTGATATGAGTCCAAACAACTTACCGGAGGTCATTATGGAATACAGGATCATAGGATAAAATAAAATTATATCTGATGAACTTCAAACCTCAGATAATCACCACAAGGACTTAATTCCTTTTGGGAAACCTATACTATTTGGGGTCTTTTCTTTAATTTTTTTCCCAGTCATAATAAAGAAGGGACCTGAGGCATTTTTACATAGAACCATTTAGTTTCTCACCTGAATATGAGGGGATGATGTCCAATAAGCTTCAGGTCTCTACTACTTGTAGGGAATAAGCAGGAATTCTTACCTGTGTTTGTTTATTTGATCAAGGATCACTTTAGCTATCTGTTGAAGCCTATGGATGCCTGCCCTGAAGATTTTGACATTATTGAAGGACATGCTAAATTTTGGTTATAGGTTAACGAAAATAAAGGTGTGTAAGTTCACAGACAATACTTAAGAGTCATTACCCTAAAACATTCCTTCATGAAAACTGTTTTATTCATATTTTTAGTGATCAAATACATATCATAAAGTTGCAAATAAAACATTTCATAGGTTTAGATAGGGAAGGGACCCAATAAGTCATTTTTCAGTGCCCTCTCAGTTTACAGATGAGGATACTGAAGCCTAGGGAGATCTATTATGTCATTTTGACTCTATAGGGGCATAATGGAACTTTGATATACTCATTAATGTGTGTGTATATATGTGTGTGTACATATATATATGTGTATATACATACATATGTATATATAGAGAGATAAAATATGTTAATTGATAAAATTTTGTTTTATTAAAGTTGCATTGGAAGCATTATCCTCATTTTAATTGAATGTCTACTCTGGTACACCAAGGTTTTAGGGAAGGAAATTGTAAGCAAGACATAATAAAATGAGTCATAAATATGATATTTTTGTCTCATAGGTTTCCCTGGAATTCTCTCCTATTTGAAATCTACCAAAAAAAGTGGAAGAGGATGGATTGTGTAAGGGTTAACAACGTAAGTATGTAAAGTAACCAGTGCAGGTTTTCTAGGTCTTTCAACTCTGTTAATGTCTGCACATGGTCAAAGAACATCATTGAGAATATTGTAAGGGGAACAAGGTTTTTTCTACCTTTGTGTACATAAAGGAATGAATGGAGCACAGTAAATGTTCTCTAATAATGCTAGAATTGTATATAATAATATAATAAGATACTTTCAAGCAGTTTCAAGACTTCACTGACACATAAAAGCATAGGATTAGATCATGGAAAAGAGACAAGGAAAATAAAATACAATGATGCTTGAAATACTTTTCAGCTCCTTGCTATTATTTAAAATAAAATATTTGTAATAAATATTTACTTTTCCGTATGTCCCTTTTATCAAATGTATTTTATAAAATGAACCAAAGAAAAGGTGATAATTTACCAAAACACAAAAGCCTAAAATATACAGGTGATTTCCAATCATTATTTGGACAAATTTGTTTTTACCTTTGAATTTTCTAAATTTAATGCCATAGTTTACATTGGCAAATCTCCAACCAAACAACTTTCCCTTAGGAAATCCCTTTCCAACAATCCCTAGCCAAATTTACTTCTTTTAAAAAATAAATGGTGGGGAAGTAGGGTCCAATGTCTTTTGGTGGACTTCATTATGAACCATGGTTCATTCAGTACTATCTATGAGAAAGTAAAGAAATACCATCTTCATACCAAAAAGGGTTGGCTATTGTGAATGAATTAGTTCAATGAGTAAAATTTCCAACATTGCTCTAATGTTAAGCAAAAGTGTCAGATATACTAATTCCATCTGGCACAATGAATAAAAAGAGCAAATAACATTTTGCACTTTAAAAAGCTTCTATTTCTTATCAGAAAGTGAAAGCGTTTCAACATGGTTATTTTGATCCAATATTTGGTCAGTGCTAGACCTGAATTCAGCTGTGCTGATAACTTTGTTTACATTATTGTAATCATAGGATATCATTCTTTGGGCTCTTCTCTGTTCACTGTGTATCACTTAATACAATTCTTTCCATGTATCTCTGAATTCTTCATATTCATCATTTCTTATTGAACAAAATTCCATAATATTAACATATCACATTTTTTCAATCTTTTGGCATTCAAATATTATTTGATAAGTTTCCATGTAATTGATATGCCCCAAAGTCTTAACCCATGGAATTTCAATTATTCCTTTGGGCATCAGTTTTTTCATCTGTAAAGGAAGAGAGTTAGACAAGATAATCCTTGAGGTCCCATGAAGCTCTAAATCTATGTATGATCATGAAATACATAGCACCAATAGAAGAAAACTATGAGAGTGAAAGGAGTTTATTCCTCTTATACTCTTCCCTAACTAAACCACAAGTACTATGTCTGATTCTGAGTACAACATTTCTGAAAGGACTTTGCCAAGCCAAAGTATAACACTGCACAGATTGGGTGAAGGAGTTGATGATGTATAAATGAAATCTCAGAGAAGCACAGAAGTTGTTTTCCAGTATTTCAAGGTCTTTCATGAACAAAAATGATTAGATTTGGTTTGCTTAACATCAAAGAGAAGAATCAGGAAAAAATGGTGGAAGTTGAAGGGAGCCAACTTATAGCTGGATATGTTTTAAAAAATATTAGCAATTAAACTTGTTCAAAAGTGAAATGAAATGATCTATTTGGTAGTGAATTCACTATCACTAGAGATTTCCCAGTAGAGGTTTGATTGGGTTTTTTAAAGATGGTATAGAAAGAATTCATTCTTCAGGTTTAATTGGGATAATTTGAATTTTGTGATCCTATCTTATTATGAAGTTCTGTGATTTTGTAATTTTCAATCTCATAGACCTTACCATTTTAGTTGGGGAGATTTGTACATGCAAAAAAAATACAAAATGTAATGTGACAAATGTATATGAGTGAGGTAAAATTTTAGAAGACAGAGAAGCTATGTCTGACTGTGGAGATTTTGGACAACTTCATAAATAAGTACTTTCCCCACCTCACCCCTACAACTAAGAATGAAATAAAATGGTTGAGTTGCTGGTAGGGACAGGGACAGAGAAGGGCATATATTCCCGGGAAATGGTCTGAATAAAGTCAATATTGCAGGAAAATATATAATATGCTCAGAAGATATCCATGAGCCACACGATATTTGATGGGAACTATTGTGTGATAAACAAGAAAGTTATAGTAGGGTTAGATTTTTGGAAAATCTTTTTTGCGATATTAAAATTAAAATTTAATCAAAATTTTCCTTGGAAAAATCTCCCAAATGGTATCTGGACATTTTATTGGACACCCTACAAAGTATAAACCATCATTTCTTGTGGAAGGTCTAAAAAGTCAGAATTAAGAGTATGAACTTTAGATAAAAGGGAACCAATCTGAGAGTTTTTATTCATTCATTCATTCATTTGTATGTTTCTTTAGATATTTATTTATTTATTTTAATCAATTCAAGAGGGATTTATTTTTTAATATAAATTTATTTATTTTCAGGTTTCAACATTCACTTCCACAAGATTCTGAATTTCAAATTTTCTCCCTTTCTTTCTCCTGCCCCCATCCCAGGACAGCATGCATTTTGATTACTCCTTCCTTCAATCTGCCCTCCCTTCCATTACTCCCCACTCCCTTTGCTTATCCCCTTCCCTTCTCTTTTCCTATAGGCCAAGATAGATTTCTATACCCCTGCATATTTTATTTCCCAGTTGCATGTAAAAATAATTTTCAACATTCATTTTTAAAGCCTCGAGTTCCAAATTCTCTCCCTTCCTCCCTCCCCAACCACCCTCATTGAGAAAGCAAGGAATTTGATATAGGTTATACATGTGTAGTCATTCAAAACACTTCCATAACAGTCATATTGTGAAAGACTAACTATATTACCATCTATCCTGTCCCTTCCTCCATTTATTCTATTCTCTTCTTTGACCTGTCCCTCCACAAAAGTGTTTGCTTCTGATTGCCCCTTCCCCTAATCTGCCACTCCTTCTATTATCTCCTCTCTCTTATCCCGTTCCCCCCTGCTTTCCTGTAGGGTAAGATAGATTTCCATACTCAATTGAGTGTGTATGTTATTGCCTTCTTAAGCCAAATCCAGTGAGAGTAAGGCCCATTTATTCCCTGTCACCTTCCCCCTCTTACCCTCCATTGTAAAAGCTCTTTATTAGCCACTTTTATGTGAGATGATTTACTACATTGTACCTCTCCCTTTCTCTTTCTCGCAGTACATTCCTTTCAACACTTAATTTTATTTTTTAGGTATCATCCCTTCATGTTCAGCTCACTCTGAGCCCTTGTCTACATATATATGTATATACACATATATGTACATATATATGTGTGTGTATACATACATATATATGTATATATATATATATATATATATATGTATATATACATACACACATTGCCATGGTTGTATATTATGAAAATTTATTTAGCAGTGATGTAAGTGGTACTTCTAATAGATAGAAACTGGAGTTTGGAAGACTTTTAATAGTAAAAGTGAGAGGTAATGAAGACATGAAGTAAGGTTTTAGCAATGGAACCAGGGAGAGTATAGTTGAGATAAAAGAAGGATGGAGGGTAATATGCAGATATATTTGACAGTCCCACCCCCCACCTTGGAGTTCTTAACCTTGGGTTCATATTTCTGGGAGTTGTGAGCTTGGATGGAAAAAGTTATAATTTTATTTTCTATAATCTAAAACTGATATTTAGCACTTCATTCATTTATGACTGCAAGCAACAACTTCCATTCTGAAGAATCCATAAGCTTTACCAAATTTCCAATGGAGTGTATGACACATCAAAAGTTAAGAACCCCAGCAGCTACCAACAGAGCATCACACTAAATTGTTTGCTCTTGCTAATGTTTTCTCAGTGTGAATAGACATGACCAGAAGAAAATTTATGCAAAATATACCATATTTAAATAATGTTACTATTGATTTTGTCTAGTGGATCAGGTCATGCCATAAAGATTCAGCTGAATCTTAATATATTTGTGCCATCCTGGGCAAAGACAACAGTATTTTATCTTCAGTTAATCCACAGAGCTTAGAGATTGTTCATACTTGACAAGTTATCTTCATGTCCCCCAGCAGATTAGCCTCCCTGTCTCAAAGTAATTGAAGGATGTTAAATATATAAAGTTGTCTCAGACACTCTATCCCTTACACATTATTTATCATTCTAACACCTCACCTCATTCACAAAGAATGTTAGTGGATAATTCTATATGTGTCCATCTAAAATCCCACCCCTACTAAAATAATGAAGTTCCATCGCATTGCAGACTAGGACCCTACATTTAAACTAGGATATCTGAGCTAGTCCTCTCTGATCTATTATCCTTCTGCAGACCTCTTCATTTCAAAATGATCATGAGATGGCCACTTCAGAGAGAGCAGTGATGAGATCAATAAACTACAGAACTGCTTCCAGTCATTGAACTTTTGTCTCCAACAAAAGAGATAAGACATCAGAATTTGCTTAAAAGCTCAGGGAATGAAGAAAAAGAGAGGAGGGAGAATAAAGGAAGTGAGTCAAGAGTAGGGGTATTCATACTTATTTCTGTAGCTCTTGTTTTAATACAAAAGATAATAATAATAGTTTTAGAGAAAGGGTTCTAAATGCGAAGTTAGAAGATGTAAGTTTCCTATATCTGAATTGTAACTAGATGCTACAACATGTATTGGTCACCTGACCTCTCTGAGCCTCAATTTCATCATAAGGAAAATAATACTTTGCACTTCTTACTTGTTAAGTTATTCATGAAACAACTTACTTTGGAAGATCTAAAATCTGCTGCAAATATGAGACTCAATGAAAATTATGACCAAAAGATTATTTTGGTTTGCTCTAAACTACATTTATGAGTGGCTCTAAAAGAATAGGGATATGAAAACCTTGGTCCTATTACTCAAGACATTATCACATTGAAATGGAAAGTCCATTTGACTGAAATGTCATGTGACATCTCATTTTTCTTGCTTTCCTAGACAATCAAGGCCTTTAATTGTAAGCTCCCTTTCTCCTATTTTCTTAATCTACAAACTCCTTCACATTATTGCCTACTCTCTTCTCCTTTCTCCCAGTATCTGAATAAGAGGTTGGCCAATTCCTTACCAAAGAAATTCTGTCTGCACATGCCCTTGAACTCACCATCTTACATCTTCTCCCACAGATTGTGTTCATAAACGTCCACTAGCTTTCTTGCACATTCAGCATCTTCTTATCTCCTGGTTCCTTTCCTATTTTACTTATACATACCAATGTCTATCCTAAAATAACCAAGCAAAAACAAAACAAAAAACAAATAACAACAAAATCTTTACTAGATCACCCAGCTAGTATCCTACTATTTCAGTATCTCCTTTTGCAGACAAACTCTAGAAGACAACATACTAAGACATGAAGCAATTACAATCTATAAGTTCCTAAACGCACACACACACACACACACACACACACACACACAGACACCACACATACAAACATAATGCAATATTGCAAATCATTTTATTTTCAAAATATGGGTTGCATAAAACTATTTAATACTTTTGAGTCCATCAAATTTATCTTGTACTCAGTGGGTATTTAAAATATAGTTTTTACTTATCTTACTAATAGGTTTTTATTCCTTCTGAGAAATCAATGCCTCAAGATTTTATTCCATGCTCCTGGTCATCTATTCTATTTATCAAATGATATAGCTTATTATAGCGCTTCAGAAATAATAAAAACTACTTGTTGTTATTATACTCTTCTTCCTTATCATCATTATCATTATCATTACCTTATTAAGAGTTATAGTCCTCTACTTTCCCCCAACCTCTTCAGTTTTCCTTTTTCCAAGTTTATATGAACTGTTAATTCAAAAGAGGGGGCCAATCCATAGAGACCAGTAATGTTTTCCCCAAAATATTCTCAATTTATACCTCAGGGCTGCTCTTTCCAGGTGACTAATTCAACTTAATACCTAGAAGTGTCAAGGGTGTCTATAGCTTACTAAAAACAAACAAAAAACAAAAACAACAAAAAAACATGAATTTTTCAAGGGAGTAAGTTTTTAAAACCATCCATTTATCTAGGTGGTAAGTTAAAGTAAATGGGAAGGGGCACCTCACAGAGGTGAGACTGAACTCAATGCCTGGTTAATTCCATGGAGTTTAATAAGGGCAGCAGTGGTATCACAGATAATGGGGATTTATATAACTGGCCAACAGAAGGATAGGCTCAAAACCTTCATGTGTCTGCACCACATTTTGTGCAACAATTCATATTCATATCCCATGACTAGCTCAGCCTTCTGGCACCAAGCTATTAAAGGCTGAAAGATCAGACCTTGATTTTTGCTAACCCCTTACTTACTATGAATTTCTGCCTTTGATCCTGCTTTCATCTCAGCCACTGCCTACTGTCCTTGACTATTTGGAGTAAATGAAACAGATAACAGGATTTAGGGGTACCAAACTAAATTTGCAAATGGATTTCCCCACATTATCCTCTTCCTTCTCTTGCCACAACAGAAGAAAAAGCTGCTTCCCCCATCCCCTGCCATTACAATCCTCAATGATGGGGCTGAAAACCAATGCAAAGAAAACCATATGAATAAGTCTTTTTCACAACTTAAAGAGAAACAATAAAATTGCTAAGCCTTAAATTCATTATTACCATTTCTTTTAGAGTCACAACTTATTACTGTTTTTTTGATTTGGTGACACTTTTTCCTGCCCTTCTAAAGGTTCTTTATGACACATATGAATGTTTAAATTTAAATCACATTTAAACTAATTTTGTTTTGAGAGGGTTTTTGTTGAGAATATTTTGCCACCCCTTGAGATAATTGGAGACACCCTGGGGTGTTGCAAAATCAAGGTTGGAAATCACAGCTCTAAAGTGTTAAGCTCTCACACCAAGCATACCAGGCAGGAGCAAAGCAGAAGCCTCTATATTTTGTTTGACATTTTTAGACTATGTGTCATATTCCTAAAAGCAACTACTTTATTTCCAATTGTTAGCATTTACCACACATAAAAATCAGACTTATTTTTAACTTTGAAATTGCTCATATTTACGTGCATGATCATTACTCTTTTTTCACAAATCTGATCTTTGATTCTTGAAATGTGTTTTTCATCACATTTAAGGAACTTTGCTGCTCTGTGCCAGTGCCTCTCTCTGACTCCCTTTTCCTTGGTGACCTCATACTGTCTTAGTAACCCTGAGAAGAGCATGATGTGATGATCACCTTTGAGAGTATTATGATGTGACAAGAACAATCTTTGTAAGTTCACCAATTAGATAAATGCTTCCTAGATTGTTTCAGAATGCATGCTTTCAAACTTAGCAGTTTTATGTTTTATAAGAAGGCTTGCATCTGGATCTGATATAGCCTAGCAAAATCTTCCCAGTAAAAAATATTTTTCAGAAAAAAATATTACTTCCTTTTGCCCAAGAACTGCACTGAAATAACCTGATGTGAGTATAAAATATGTCTCTTGGAAGAGCTAAGCCTATACAACTAATTTAACTTTTCCCTTTTCTACATAGCCAGTGGTATGGTGGTGTTTTCATTAAATTCAGTATGCAGAGATGTCCCCAAATGGAGAGTATCAATAAAAATATTCAAATGAAACTTGAAAGGGATTTGACAAAATGAATTCCTGCATAGGGCAATACTCCGAACTGTTAAGGTCCCTTCTGTGAGAAAATGATATATTTGGTAAGAAAACAGGACAGAACAGGCTCAAATAATAATTTGGAGAGGCTTAAAGTTGAGAACCCAGTCAAAAGTAACAATTAGATAGGCTTACTGTCCTCAAGTACCCCTTTGGAGTATTTATACAGTGTCAGCATGCTCCTTGGAGGCTAGAGTAAGTATGTTGGAGTAGTGGTGGCAAGATCCAAATCATTAGGAGATTTTTGCACAGCTTGTGGTGATTAATTAATAAGTGAAGAAGAACAAGACTCAAGGCTTCTACAATTCTAAGTCAGATTAAGTACTTTCATTTTGTTTCATCCCTCAATACAGGTTTTTTTTTCTTTTTAATGAAGGATTATTAGATTTGCCTTATTAGGGATGACCGTTACATCAAAGATTATCATATAACCCAAATCAGATGGTTACATAAGGACTTTGCTTTATATAAAATGAATGTTTTCATATCTATATATTACTTATTTAACTCAAGGATCTGTGAAATCATTGGTGTGGTAGATCCTTTGCTGACATAGATTGTGGCCCTTCATTTGCTAAATAGATGATTTTCAAAACTAGTTGCAAATAAAACTTCCATCATCTTGAGACCAACTTTCTTATGAAGAACCACTCTGAACATATCCTGACTGGTTCTTGGATAGCTGACATAGGCTCTGCCACTGGGCCACTACTGGAAAATTTTAAACTTAGTAGCATCTGTTAGAACTTGCCTTTGATTATCATGATCTTCAAGAGCTCAAACTGAAATAATGAATTTAAACTAGGATTTTACTTTATTGGATGACTTATGGTGGGTTTTGCTAGAAGAACTAATTTCTTAAGAGAGAGAATAAAAAAAAAACACAAAATCACACCTTTGAAAATTAGCTCTCATTCTCCATGATTCTTCGACAGAGAAAATTAAGTAGAGATTTGCTTCTTTATCCTCTTTCAAATATCTGAAGAAGTGTTACCTCTTTCCTAGAGAGAAGTTTCTAATTTAATGCAAGGAAATCCAAACCTTTAAAATATAATTTTATTGATAATTCTATAGGTTCTTTTGGTTTTCAATGTTACCAATAAAGGGGAAATATTTTATATATTATGTTGGCTTACATTAATACTTCAGTGGAACTAAGAGGTTGCCCCCTCTGCTAGGGTTGACTGTGATCTAAACATGCCTTTCAGACACATACATGATCCTCATTAGAGGATGTTTCCAGTGTATTGGAGGTCTCACTATGTGTCTTTGACTATTTTGTAATTACTGGGGCAGCATGACTCTGGCCCATAAGATGATTTTTAATATAATTCATACACAACAGAATTTTTGTCATTCATAGCTTTTCTGTTATGATTAAATAGGTTATTTGCCATCATAATGGATCCCATATCCAAATATTGAGTTAGAATAGAATTTTATTGCATCAAACATTGCTTGAGATAGTTTGGAAATAACCTGGATCCTGGTCATCCTTTGACATACAAAGATGACAATAATTGTTACACAGCTCTTTCAGGTTTACAAATCATATGTCCATAATCTCATTTTCTTTTCATAATAACCCTATGAGATAAGAATTACAGGGGTTATAATCATAATTTTACACTTGGGGGAAGAAACTGAGAGTAGGCTGTTGACTTGTCTACTCTCAATAGTAGAAATCCTAAGCAGAATTTGAACCTGTTTTTCCTGATTCCAGATAGAGCTCTCTATCTATTAGAATATTTTTTTTTGTTTTGCCTCTTTTTAATTTTTTAATTAAGATTTTTTCTTATTTTTTAGCTTTTAAGCATTCAGTTCTGCATAATTTTGAGTTCCAGATTTTCTTTTCCTCCTTCTCCCTCCCTCCCCAAGATGGCATGGAATCTGATATATCTTCTACATACAACTTCGCATTGAACTTATTTACACAATAGTCAAATCGTAAAGAAGAATTATGACCAATGGAATGAATGGAAGAAGAAACAGAGCCAAAAACAAAAAACAAAAACAAAAGAGAAAATAAAAGGAGAGCAAATAGTTTGCCTCAATCTGCAATCAGACTCCATAGTTCTTTCTCTGGATGAAACAGCTCTCTCCATCATGAGTCCTTTGGAGTTGTCTTTGAACCTTGTATTGCTGAGAAGAGCAAAGTCTATCAAGGTCAGTCATCACAGAATCCGTATATCTGTGGTTGTGTATAATGTTCGCCTAGTTCTGCGCCATTCACTCAGCATTATATTGTGTAGGTTTTTCCAGGTTATTTTGAAGTCCATATCATCCCCATTTCTAATAGCACAATACTATTCCATTACATTCATATACCAAAACTTGTTCAGCCATTCCCCAATTGACAGGCATCTCCTTGATTTCCAATTATTTGCTATTACAAAAAGAGCCACTATAAATATTTTTTGTACATACGGGTCCTTTTCCCACTTGTGTGCATTGGGATACAGCCCTAGAAGTGGTATTGCTGGGTCAAAGGGTATGAATATTTTTATAGCCCTTTGGGCATAGTTCCAAATTGCTCTCCAGAATGGCTGGATTAGTTCACAACTCCACCAGCAATGCAACGGTATTCCAATTTTCCCACATCCTCTCCAGCACTTATCAGTTTCCTGTTTTGTCATTTTAGCCAGTCTGACAGGAGAGATGTTGTTTTGATTTTCATTTCTCTAATCAGTAGTGATTTTGAGCATTTTTTCATAGGCCTATAGATATCTTTAATTTCTTCTTCTGAAAACTGCCTGTTCATATCATTTAACCATTTCTCAATTGGGGAATTTCCTCTAGAATATTAATTATAAAGTAGATTATCTGCCATTAAACTTTTAAGATCATAGAAATATTTTTAAAAAGTGATTATTTTCTGAAGTAGAATAATGAAGTTGTATTTGTTGATGCATGCCCAAATATTCAGGTATATCATTTGTACAAAAATATCATATACATAAACATGGCTAATTTTGTTCTTAGAAAATATTTTATTTAGGGAGTCATTAAGATTAGTGTTCAGTATTGTGTACTTCTCTAAGGATGGGTACTAACTGAGATGCTATAGGATTCATCATGAATCCTTTTCTGTAATTCACTAAATTTTCCAAACCATTAGCCTGTGGAAAGGTCTGTATTTTGTTATCACCATTTATACTGTCTTACTTTCAGTGCAGTGAATGCTTTACATAACAATTTCCAATCTTTATAAATTTGTCTTCATACATTTCCTTGTTAATCACTACACTTTGTTTTATTTTAAGTGACCAAGACCCAGATGATTTGCCTTCACGAGCACTCCATTTGTTCTGATGTTTGTTCCCTTTATCAAATTGATGTCACTGAAAACAGTATAAGTGATTTAACATGAACAATCAAGATTAGTGAAATACATTGTCATCTTCCTAATCATACACAGTCTTTCAATGTCTTTTGCCATTTTTTTTGTTTAGAAAAAAAAACAGATCACTAATTCAAACCAAATGACAAGATAAACTTATCATAATAGTGTGCAGTTGGGCTATTTCCAACTGATTAGAGTAACAGTGACTGCTTTCTGGACAATTTCAACATTAAGTTTCATTTTTAATATGTCTTCTAAAGCACACACAGCTCTATTGTCAACATTTAGAATATGAAATGTATTATAAAAAGCTATAAATTTTCTTGAAGTTTAGTTTAGATGACACAGTGAGGGGATGTGCAGGACACAGACAGGAAGTTGCCTATGGCTTCGTTTTCCTTTGTTCAGTTTCCAGTTACAGCTCGGAACCAAGTGACAAATCTGGCAGATTAGCTACAAATGAGATTCTCTTGTACTGAAACTTTTCAGTAAACAAAATTATTTGCAGTGAGTTTATCCTAGAAGTAAAGACACAGATGAGGAATTCAAATTATGATTTTATAGATGAGCAAAGAAAAAAAATCTGTTTAAAAGGATGAATGGAAGCTGACACACAAAGAGAGACAAGGGGAGTCCATTTAAATATTTTTCATTTGATATGATATTGCTGAAATGTCTTTTTTTTACATAAGCACACATTTACCTTATCCAGTCCTAGAAAGTTGTCTGTGGGAAATATACTGAAAATTGAATTTTTGCTGTTCAGTTACTTTTCACTCATGTCCTACTCTTCATGACCCCATTTGGGGTTTTCTTGGCAAAGACACTGGGGTGGTTTGCCATTTGCTTCTCCAGTTCATTTTACAGATGAGGAAACTGAGGCAAACAGAGTGAAGTGATTTGCTCAGGATCATACAGCTAGTAAATGTCTGAGGTCAGATGTGAACTCACAAAGATGAGTCTTCTTGAATCCAAGTCTGGCACTCCATCTACTGTGCCAACTAACTTCCAATAGAAAATGTCATACTGTTATTAATCTTAGTTTTCAGTCCCTTTTTATTCACTTTGTTTCATACTTTGAGATGAAAAAGTTTCTGTAGAAGGGAGAATAGCTTCCATCTAGTCCTCTCTTTTTTTTTTCCTTCCCTTGCTAAGCCACTATATGGTGGCACGTGGTAACAATGTTCACTGACCCTTAGCAGACACTCACAGTGTGAAGAAAAATCCCTATTTAAAAATAGAGCAGAGGAAGGTGGCAGAGTAGGTCAGAAAATTCCAAGCTTTCCAGGTTTTCCCCATGAACAAGACAAAATATTGCCTCAGCACTAACAAAGAGCACTAAAAATAAACAAGAGTTGGGACAGAACAGTGGTCCTTCTGGGACCTTTGAAGATCTGAAGAAAAATCCCAGGACTGAGATTTGGTCCCTGTGAAGAGTAAACACCTCCAGGTAGTTCTGATGAAAGAACAAAGAGTGGAGCCCTGGGGCTAGCAGGATTGGAAAGTGCCCTTGGCCACAGTCACAGGAATTTTCACCTCCTGGACAGTGTGGGGAGCTGAGCATTTGAGCTGGGGAAGATTGAGGGAACCTCTGCTGATAAGGAACACTAGCCCCAGATGTGCTGCCAAGGCATGGCCATAAGTGAGAAGGAACCAGCACACACCAGGTGAGTGCAGAAGCAGTAGGGCGGGGATGCCACTGGCTGTGGGTACTTACAGGAGGGCAGATTCTTGGTTACAGTTCTAAACTAGAGGGGAGAACTGAAGGAGGATATGAGGCCAGAGGCACCATCCCCCATACTCCAGGACCAGAGGTCATTACAAAAAAAGAAGCTGCTGCAAATAAAAATTTAAAAAAAAAAGATCAGGGAAAGGAGAAAGAATCCAACCATAGAAAGTTTCTATGGGAATAGATAAGATGGGTTCATCTTCAGGAAAGGATA
Organism: Trichosurus vulpecula; assembly: GCF_011100635.1. NCBI lineage: Eukaryota > Metazoa > Chordata > Mammalia > Diprotodontia > Phalangeridae > Trichosurus > Trichosurus vulpecula. The sequence goes on from NC_050576.1 coordinate 379,660,559, forward strand.
CTGGAACTAAAAAGTCTCTCCTATCCAAAATAATAACATCAAATGGTCACCTGCCCCAAAAGAATTCATAGAAGAACTTAAAAAAGACTTTAAAAATTGAAGGAGAGACATTGAGGAAGAATTAAAAAAAAACTATCCAAGAAAAACAGGGAGATTATGAAAAGAAAGTCAACCAACTAGAAAAGAAGATTCAGGATCTTAAGGAAGAAAATGACTCCTTGAAAATTAGAATTGGGCAAAGGGAAGCCAGCAAAGTTATGCGAGATCAAGAAATAACAAAACAAAATATAAAGAGTAAAAAAATAGAAGATAACGTGCAACATCTTATAAGAAAAACAACTTATCTGGAGAACAGATCAAGAAGAGAAAACATAAGAATAATCAGACTACCTGAAAGCTAAGATAAAAAAAGAAATGATACAGTAATACAAGAAATAATTAAAGAAAATTGCACTAAAATGCTAGTTAGAAGAAGAGGGGAAAATAGAAATAGCAAAAATCCACCAATCACAACCTGAAAGAGATACTGTGAGGAAAACCTACAGGAATATAATAGTCAAATTCTGAAACCCCCAGCTCAAGTATAAAATATTATGTGCAACAAGAAAAAAACAATTTAAATATGGTGGTGCCACAATTACAATCACCCAAGACCTAGCAGTGGCTATGCTAAAAGGTCTTAGAAGACTATATATCGAAGAGCAAAAAAACTGGGGTCGTGGCTGAAAATATCATACTCATCAAAGTTAAGCATAATCCTAACTTTTTTTTAAAAAAAGATATTTAATGAATTGTTAGATTTTTAGGATTTTGTTTTAAAAAAAAAACTGAACTTAATGGAAGATTTGACAGATCCAAGAGAAAATAATCTACATATCAAAGACTAATTACAAGAGACTCACTCAATAAGGACTGGATGCTTATCTTTTCTGTAAGAAAATGTAAAACATATGTCTGAGATTCTTATTAGTAATTGGGTGGTTTGTAAGAAAGATTGGGGTAGACCTAAGTATAATATGATTTTTTAAAAGTAGAATTTATTAGAGAAAAAAAGCAAGGATAGCAATCATGAGCTCAGAGAAAGTTAAAGCTAAAATAGATTTAATTATAAGGAAAAATGGGGAAACAACTACATGTCAATATTGTTTCAGACTATTTAACATAACTAGATGGTAAAAGGATGGAATATTGCTGTGGTATAGGAAATGATGAGTTGGTGGACTTAGAAAAATATGGAAAACTTGGACTTATGAAAGAAAAGGTTATCCACTGTCAGAGAAACAGAGAACAAATAAGTATAGTATGGCCTTACATAGATGTATATGAATGTATATGTCTATATATGGGTGTGATTATAGATATTTAAGTATGTGTAAGTATGTGCATATATGTGAAAATGCATGCATATATCTGTGTGTGCATGTGGATATAGGTATTATGGGCATATATGTATGTGTATGTATATATAAATATATCTATGCTTATTGTATGTTCTTGGGGGACTGGAAGAGGAAGAGGGAAAAAAATAAAGTAAAATGTGCACAGCAGAGAACAAAATAAAACTTACAAAGAAGCAAACAAAAGATGGACAGATCTAAACACAATGGGTAGTATTTATTGTATAGGCTTTCTGGAAATGAAAATTTACTGCTGTATATTTTGAATCTTCTCTTAAGTTCTGCTGTGCACATGGTAATGTTTTATTCTTTTATATTTTTAATATTTAAATTTATTTAATATTAATTATTTTAATTAATTATAATTAGTTTGATATTTATTATTAATATATTTATTTTTCTTTTTTATTATATATTTAAGTTTTTGTATTTAAGCTTAAAATAAGTTAATTTTAATGAATAAGTAGAAATAGTGCAAGAAAGCAGATAAATATTTCCTAGAGAAGGTCATATTGCTTTCTAGAAACTAAAATACCTTAACCTTGCTGTAGCCTACTAAGGGGTATGGATTTCAATTTATAGTAAAAGGCAAAATTACTCCACATGCAATGATTCTATATGAAGGAGGAGGAAAAGAACACTGTTTGTCCTCCTGAGACATATTTAAGTATACATATCTTGAAGGATATGTATATGGACACTAAGTCTTTCTGTCCTCCCTCATATACATGTTGGTTTATTTAAATATTCCATCTCCTTCCATTTTTTAATCTTAGGATGTCAAATCCCTTAGAATTAAAACACATATCTCATGTTTCACTAAATGGTTCATGAACCAAAGAAGGAGATATTTTAATGCCTGTCTGAAAATTCAGATAATACTGAGAAATTTTTTTAATGTGATTTTCAAAACACTTATGGTGAGTCCAATTCCTTGCACTCTGTAGTAATCAAGGCTCTTGGAGGGGACTCTATTTTGTTCTTTCAAGGATAGAAGGAGATATCTTTCCATTCCCTCTGCTTAGATTGGCCCCTCTGGCTGAGGAGATGAGTTGATGATATACACTGACAAACACAATGTCCTCATGGGAACTTCGTGGTCTGAGACTATGAGGCTCAACTTGGTTTATAAACCTGGTGATTTGGTAATCAACTCTTCACACGCCTTATCACTCTCAACAGATAAGTCACTCTTTCCTTCACTTAGGCCAATGCTACCTGATTTGATATCCCTTAACTTTCCCTGTATCTCCCAGGCTTCTAGATATGTTTATCTTCTTCCCACTACTACTCTTGGTCCCAGTTTTTCTAACTATAAAATGGAGACAATATTACCTGTAGCGTTTTTCTTACTGGTTTGTTCTTTTAAAAAAATGATATGTATATGTTGTTTTTGTAAACCTGAAATAAATATGTAAATAATAATTCAATGATTTGAATCCTTTTCCTCCACCAAATTCACTGTCCTAAATTTGTTTGTCTTGCTTTAAACCCCCCAATTCAGTCTTTTTCTCTACTCTCAGAAGAATAGATGGATTACCTTTTTGCCAAGAATGATCTTCTCATCTGTATTTTTGATTCCACCTTTCTTCTTATCTCTGATAGGGCCTTAATTCACCATTTTCTCTTTTTCTTGCCCTAATATATTGACCCTGTTCCATCAACCTATTAAATGTTTTCAAATATACTCTTTTAAGGAAAAAATTCAACCTTGATGTTTCCTTGAGCTATGATTTGTTTTCCCCTCCTTTTTGTTAAGAATTTTCCAGAAACAATAGACTAAACTCACTGCCTCCATGTCCTTCAAATTCATTCTTATAAGACTCATGACCTGCCATTTTATTTTTGTCCCTACCACTTCACTTGATTTTTTTTTAATAATAGCCCTCTACTTGTAAAATCCAATGTTCTTTCCTTAGTCCTTATGAGCTTACAAGCACTATGAACACAAATAGAAGCAATCCAAGTTGCCTTTACCCCTCAAGCAGTTCACAAAATATTTGAAAAAAAGACAAAATAGAGAGATGAAAAACATGGGTTCAGTTGAGAAAGGTGGGCACAGGACAACTGGTGAGAAGGAAAAAAATCTGCAATTACCTCTTCATTCCCAGCTTCTAAATTTAAGCATTTCCAAAAGTGCTTTTCTTGAACTTTGTTCCCCAAAGCTACCAGAATAGTAGGTACTTTATTAAGAATGCTAATATCACCACTTATTAGCCATGCAACAATGGGAAAGTCATGAAACCTCTCTGATCCTCATTTTCCTTAAATGCAAAGTTATAAATGGGTGTGTGTGTCTCTGTGTGTGTGTGTGTGTGTGTGTGTGTGTGTGTGTAGAGAAAGAGAGAGGGAGAGACAGAGACAGAGACTGAGACAAAGATAGTGACAGAGAGAGCGAGCGAGAGAGAGAGAGAGAGAGAGAGAGAGAGAGATGATTACCTCAAAGTTTTCCTGTGAGGAAAACACTAGGTAAAAACACTAGGTAACATATAAGAAGTAATAAAAATGATTAGTGAAATCTAATGCATTAAAAGTTGGTAATGAACAAATTATATATAAAGTATTTGATTAAGTAGAGTAAACCATTCTTTCTCTATGCCAGATAACTCTGTGTGTGTTTGTGGTATATATAAATGCATATACACACATATATGTATATATGTATGTATGCTTTTATGTGTGTATGTATATATGTATATATATATATACATATATATTCAAAACATACATACATCTCAGAGCATTTTAAACAAGATTGCTAGGTAACATATAAATATGCTACAAGTAACTATATAAACATAAGTCAATTTTGACAGGATATTTCAACCAAAAAAACATATAAACAATTGCATTTATTCACCTAGAAGTTCTATTGGTAAAATTGATTGAAGACAAATTCCATCCTAAATTGGATTAACATATCCAATAGACATCACATTTTTACATAAAACTCTATCTTCTCAATCTCTAGAAACTTTAATAATGAGCAGGAGTGGCACCTCAAAACAGCAAGGTCAAGATGAGGGTGATAGACCCAAAGACAATAAAAGCCTTTTGCAGGAGGAGCTGCCCTTTATAGGAGAACATTGAAAAGGAAACTATAATGACTATTGTTGGAAATGGTCCCACCCCTGGAAAGAAATGGCAGTGACAATGAAAGTCAGGTCAGAGGAAATTCAGGAGGAAGAAGATGCCAAAACATTACCCTGTGCCTTTTCACTCCTTGATTTTCAATTAATTACTGAAAACTCTCCTTCTGTCACAATTGGAGGGAGGTAGATATGAGCAGATGGGGATGCAGGTGGGTCAGTTGTATTAGTATGCACAGAATTATGAAATGTTAGAGCTCAGAGGAACTTAAGAATGCATTCAAATTCATATATGCCCCTAATTTTATAGATGAGAAGGGCTTGATGAATTTCCAGATGAGATCCAAATGAGACTCAGTTTTCCTGAATCTCAGGCTAGCACTTGTTCTACTACACCATCACTTATCATGTATTAATGACAACAACAAAATAAATAAATAAACAAACAAATAAATAGTGATGTATATATTTCAAGTGGTGATAACAAGAACTTCCTTTCCATGATCAATTAATTGGTCAATAAATATTTATTAAGCACTAACTGTATGATAGGCACTGTGCTTCCTAAGTTCTGGAGATAAGAACTATGTTGATTGCCCTCAAGGAGCTTACAATCTAATGAGACAGCATGAAAACAAATATATACAAAGGAAGCTGTGTACAAAATAAACAGGAAATAATTAACAGAGAGAAGGTACTGGAATTGAAAGGGGTTGGGAAAGCCTTCCTATAGAAGGTGGGATTTTAGTCCCAGGTAGGTCAGTAGTCTGAGTAGAAGAGGGAAAACATCCCAGTCATGGGGGTCAGGCCAGAGAAAATTCTAGGAGTCACAAGATTGTGTGTCTTGTTTGTAGAATAGCCAGGATGCCAAAGTCACTGGATCAATAAGTACGTGATAGGGGATAAAGAAGACTGGAAAGATTGGAATGGGGTAGATTATGAAGAGCTTTGAATGCCTAACAGAGCATTTTGCATTTGCTTCTGGAGAAAATAGGAAGCCACCGGAGATTGTTGAATGACTTGGAAAAGGATTGTATGCATAAATGAACCTATTGAATATGTGTAATTTTACACATAAATAAAATATATGCATCATATGTGTATGTACATTTATATACTTATGTTATATTATGCTATACTTCATTATGTTATACATATATTATACATACAGAGATAGCTAGTAGTATAATGAATGGAGTGCTGGGCCTAGAGTTAGGAAACTTGAGTTTAAATCTGGCTTCAGACAATTACTAGCTGAGGGACTCTGGAAAAGTCTCTTAACCTCTGGTTACCTCAGTTTCTTCACCTATAAAATGTGGAGTATGATAACATCTATCAGCAGGCTTATTCAGATGCTCAAATGAGATAGCATTTATAAAAGTGCTTAGCACAGTACCTAGGACATAGTAAGCAATATATAAATTCTAATTCCTTTCCCTCTGCCTATAAGGTGACTCCAAAATCTTAGAGCAGTTTTAAATTTGAATATCTGAAAACTGCTATAAGGTTTTGCAGACTTCCTGTGTCTACATACATATTAATAGGCATATGTACACATATGCACAAATATATACATGCATATGTATGTACACATAGACCTGCTTGAAAATATTGTTTTGGATTGAATGAATTATATCTAAATATATCAAAAGTTAATTACCTGTTTTAAAATCTCATGACTATATCATAAATATTTTATTCATGATGAGATTTATCAGGCACTGGACAGGGAAAGTATAGAAAATCTTGCAAAAATGAAATTAACTCTAACTTACCACATAAATTATTTTTGGTTACTTATCTAGGAGTCACTTCTGAATTAACTGTTCCTGTTTAGTTAAATAATTGACTAGGAAAGCATGGTCAAAATCAACAACAAATTAGAAAAAAAAAGATAACAATTTGAAGAAAACATTACAGATGCCATTACAGCAGCTCCAGTCTGGCCCAAACATATGAGCTGTTGACATATGACAGAAATTTCATATGGATATTGCTCTAATTATCTGAAAATTATGTAGAATTTACAGAGGATTCATGAAAGGCTAGAAACTTCTGCAGCTAACAAACATATAGCAAACAGAGAGACACCTCAGCCAAGGACACTAGTTTAGAGTAAAAACTTATTTTCAAAACATCTTTGAGGAGGATGTCGAGATGATAGTGTCACATTATCTAATTGCAAAAAGCATTGCTACAAAAAGAAACTATGAAGAAATCTCTGTGTGAGACCCAACTAAATCAAGCTATCTTATTAAAAAAATTAATGAAATGAAATTAAAGGAGGGCAATGAACATACAGAAGAAATAATTGATTTGCCAATCTTTCTATAGTGATATAGTTTCATCATTAATATCAGGGGGAAATTCCTCAAAAATAATACTTTAATAACACCTAACATTTATAGGTATAGAAGGAGAAATTATGAAAATTAAATCATACTGAATAGTTTTACTAGAACAAATAGAAATCAAAGAACAGAATAAATGAAAAACAAAGATGTTAACATATCAGGAGTCATATTTTCAAGATGCCTCAAAAAAGGCATATACAGTGACAGGAATAATCATAATATGTCACCATCAGCCGAAATATGGTTAAGAGGATATCAGACACTACTAAGCCATATAACTCTATATCATTTTTATGCAATCATTGCAGGAATGGTCAACACCAACGTTGATGTAATCTTTAATGAATATGTGAGAGCAATGTTGCCTTTCAGGAAAAATCTCTTGCAGACTATCTTCATAGGTATTTAATTTCTGTAGGAATGAAGAGAGCATAGTATTTCATTTATGTGGTAATTGTTTGTTGGGTATTTTAAAAAGCAAGTTCTTCAGTAGAAGAAAAGGGAGACAGATATCTTTCTCATGTTCATGTTAAAATTTCTTAATATTCCCTATAAGATGTGATTTTTTTATAACTACATATATTAGCCAAGGTTTTTCTTGAAGGTGTTCTTGAAGAATCACAGTAGAAGATGTATTCTCTAAGGATGGCAAGCCAACTCCACCCTACCCCCACCCCCCCGGACTCCAGCTGCTCTGATTTGTAGATGACATAGTGCTATTGTATCAAATTCCATAATGCTTTATTGAATTTGCACAGTGTTATTCACAGTCACTTAAATGGTATCAATAACCCAATTCATCCAATAAACAGAAGATGAATGAGAAATTGCATTTGCACATTTTACTGTAGTTCACGCATTAATCGTCATCATCATCACCACCATTATTATAATTTAATATATCAATGACTTGTATAAAGGCATAGAGGCATGTTTATTAAGTCTGCAGATGACAAATACTCAGAGGCATAGCTAATACAATAATCAGTGAATAAACATTTATTAAGCACTTAGTATGTGCTAGGCACTGTGCAAAGCAATTGATATAAAATTTCCTCTAAAGGAAATTACAATCTAATGGGAGAGACAAAATACAAATAAATATATACAAAGTTAGCTGCAGGATAAATAGGATATAATAACAAAGGGAAGGCCCTGGAGTTAAGAGAACTTGGGGAAGGTTTTTTTCATAAAAGGAGGAATTTTAGTAGGGATTATAATGTTCAGCAGGTGAGATTTTTCTGCTGTTTTCCCTTTTGGAGCACTGAAGTAATCAATTGCCTTTGATTAAGTCTTACTAGGTGAAAAGCCCAAGGCCCACATCCTTTCGCTCATTAGGTTTGAAGCCTTCAGGCCCTAAAAAAGGGTATATAAACTCAGAGGTTAGCATTTTGTTTGGGGCTCTCACTCACTGGAATAGTGTTGGTGTGGAGACTCCAGGTAGGTGGTACTCCAGTGAGCCCCTTGGCTTTGAAAAAATCCAGATGTTGGTGCTTCCCTGATAACTATGTACTGAGATGTTGGACAGAAAGCTAGATTTGTGTTATTTGATCTATTGATATTTTCTGTTTGTAATTTCTGTTTGTATTTGCTCTGAAGTTCAGGGTGCTGGCTTTTCCTCCCAAACCAAGTGAATGATATTTGTGAGTTTTATTAAAGTGAGATTGTTAACCCCTTAATGTTACTTTCCTTAGTAAAGCAGATCAAAGAACCAGTGCTGGCAGCTCTTGCTGCTGGTCTTGTTAGGTCTTACACCTCAGCATCAGCTGCAAGCAGCATTGGTGTTACAGGGACTCACAGGAAACAAAGGGAGTCAGAGTGGAAGAGACAGAGGATTTCAGGCATGAGGGACAGCTAGAGAAAATGTCAGGCACAAAGAGATGGAATGCCATATTCTTGAAATATGCAGAAGGCTAGTGTTAGTGAATCAAAGAGTATATAATGAGGAGTAAGGTTTAGGAAGAAGGAAAAAAAAAGGGGGCTAGGTTATGAATTAATAGCAGTAAAGTGATTAGCATAGTACCTGGCACATAATAGAAACTATATCAATATTCATTTCAATAATGAAAACTAATATTTATAAATGCTAGCTATCATTAACATATATATATGTATGTATATATATATGTATATATATATATATATATATATATATATATATATATATATATATATATATATATATATATAAAATAAAATAAGTTTAAAAGACAGGAAAGAAAATAATCAAGGGGTTTCTCAGTGTACTTCAAGTCCAACATGTGTTAATAGTGTGCTGAGAACTAAAAACCTAATAAGATTTTGGGCCACATTATGAGATAATAACTTTTTGTAATAAAGAGGTAAAAACCCCAAAGTAATCTTACCTGGTTGAATCACACTTGAAGTATTTGGACTAATTACCCTTAGTTTGGGGTAAATATTAGGAAAGATAATTTCCTTAATGTAGTAATAAGAATACTGAAAACTCTCTAGTCCGTGCCATTTCAGGATCATTCAAAATACCTGAAATGTTAAGCTTTGAAGAGAGAAGACTGAAGATGATTGGGGGAGGGGAGGAAAAGGGAGGGAGTGAAGAACTTCTTTCTTCAATTATTTGCACATATCTTTCATGGAAAGAAGAATGGAACTTGTTATTTTGGGACCCCAGAAGACTGAGCCAGGAGAAATGCATGGGAATTGAAAGGAGACAAATTTGGCATGAGATGAGGAAAATTTTACTGTCAATTAGAGGTAACCAAATGTATAGCAGGAATGCCTTAGGAGACACTAGGTTGCCCTTCTTTGGGTGTCTTTAAGCAAAGCTGGATGACCTTGGTTATATGGTAGACAGAATTATTTTAGGGAATAGGCTAGAATAGAGAGCTACTGAGAGTTCCTTCAACTCAGTTCAAAAGCTCTGTAATTTTGTGAATTAGTCCAGCAGTACATTTGTCAAAAGAGGGTTATGAATAAGGTGAAGAATTAGGCTAAGAGTATGTTGTTATGTGTTTGGGAAATTACCCTAGTTTCCCAAAATTCACCCTGCTATAGGAACTCCACATTTAAAAACCAGTGATCCGACATGACTGGGTGTTGTGGAATATCATTGTCTTGTCTCCAGAGAATCAAAATGGGAATGAACCAAAGAGCAACAGAGATTAATACAATGACAATAAGTGAACTATGACATGTTGTCAATAACTTGCATATAACAAATATAATAAACAAAAGAATCCAGGAAATATGTAATCAGAAAAAGAGGTCGATGGGTCAAATAATGTGTCAGGGGTAGTTAAGATATCCTAGAATTATAGATGAAAAAATTGAACGGCTAGTAGACACCATCTAGTCCAGCTCTCTCATCTCAAGCTGAGGTGCACAAGGGTTATGACTTGTCCAGAGTCAAAAAACTTGTGTTTCAGCTGAGACTGGAACCCAGATATTCCTGACTCCAAGTTTAGCCTTCCATCTACTATCCTATACTACCTAATATATGCTCAACTTGAGTCTTACACTGGTACCTTGACATGGTAAAGAACAAGAGAAAGCCTTTAATCCTTCAGAGGATCGGATTTATTTTCTATGGATGATATGTGGGAATATATGGACAAGAATAACACAGAGTGAGAATTCATGCAAAGATTGGAACACTTACCTTTATAGTAAGTACTCTCATTGGTGAAATTACATACTAATTAAGCATAGAAATTGACAACTCTATTGGTGACTGTGTTTTCACCATCACTTACAAAAATACTGAATTGAAACAGATTTATCTGGAAATACCCAGAAACTCTGTAAATCCTTCAACTTCCTTTCCCTTTCTCTAATGGTTTACACAGTTTTTAACTGGTAAATAAGAGGCCCTGAATTACAAAAAATAGCAGAAAAATGCCTGCCCATATTATAGTTTCACAGCATTTTCAGTTACCCTAAGGCTTTTCCTAAAGTACTGAGACAATGCTAGCCAAGCTTCATCAGTCAATCCTCTATTGTTGTGAACAGATACAGGAAACAGAATAATAAATCTACAGGTCAAAAGAACAGTTTATTCTGCAAAGCAATGAGATGGGTATCTCCATTCAAGTTTAAACAAAACTTTATATTCTCAACCTGAAGCAATCTTCATAAAATCACTCTACAGAGTATATATTTAAATTTTAATTTCACAGGCATTGTTAGCAACAAAAGCTCACTTGTCCTGGTTTGAAATCTGATGAGTGCCCTCTTCTTCTGTGGAAAATTTAAAACTCCCCCTTGATATGTTTTAAACATTTCATTTAGGAGATGAGAAGAAAGACTGAAGTGACAGAACTTTAAAGAGATCTAAATATAGGTTGTGGATTTCATTGGCATCTCAAAAAACCATAATGAATGCAAACAGCAAGTCCGGTTACGTTTAGGATGGTTGGAAGGTGGCTGGCAGACAGCATGTGGCCTTGCTTCATTGTACAATGGTGATATCATGGGGTGGTGGTGAATGCGAGGTAGTTATTTTGAACGGCACACTGTGTCTGAATTGTTTATTCTTGTTGGATGTATGAAATCCTTTTGTCTTAGAACATTTTCTATTCAAAATCTACATTTCCCTTTAAATGCTGAACCAAACTCCTTTTTCTGAGTGGAAGAAAAAGGAATTCTCAGGTGATCCTTCTCAGGTGCTGGCCTCCCACTCTGTCACTGAAATGAAGCCAGCTGTGGTTAGCACCCACTTGTAGGAAGAATAATTGGCTTCGTTACTCCCAATACACCTCTAATCACCAAACAAAACAGAATCCTGCTTGCCACTGCAGTGTTTTTACACATTTTTGAATTCATCTGACCCCGATGAAAGGAAAAGTTGCTAACAGATATGAGGGAATGGGTTTACTATAAGAGAATGTCTGGGAGCCAGCTGGCCCAGTGTTTGTTCACTGCTACAGGGTCAGGGACCTTGTATGGTCTTAATAAATAGAATCAACTGACTTCATATGTATTTTGGCACTAATATGTGGCCTATGGCATCATTTCCTGAGGTTTAGTACAATATTAATAAAAAAGGCTATTCCAGATTAGGTCCAAATCAATGCTGTGGTGCAGACCACTTTTACATTTTTTTTCTCAAATAGTAATACAAAATTAAATGGAATCAAGTAACATCTGCTTATGACATTACTTTGAAATACCTGTACAGTCAATTTGTGTTGTGATTCATTTCATTTAAAAAAAATTCTCATTAGATTGTGCTAAAAAAAAATAAAGTAAAATAAAGACTTCTTCAGGGTAGGAAGCTGGATACAGTACATGCCTGCAGTAAATCCAGGTTTAGCCTTTGGCTTTGAAACACCCTGAATTCATTATGTTTGTTTGTGCAGCCACTCTTAATCTGTTGTGACAACAAATTAGACTCTGATTTAAATTAAACAAATTGCAAAATAATTAGAAGTTCCCTTCTCTTTTTCTCTCCTATCAACCTTACTGCCTTTGTTAGACAAGCAGGGAATAGGATACCTTGGGAGATTTACTTTTTATTCTCACTTCAGACTGCATTCTAGAACAATTTAGGAAAGTAGTTGGTAAGGTTAACTCCTTATCTTCCATTTTCTTTCAAAGTCCAATTATTTTGAAATCATTACCATGAATACGCATCTACAAATACTGATAAAAATGCATGAATATGCATATATATACAAGCATACACATGTAAGATGGAAATCTATGTATCTGTTTATATATGTAATAATGAGCATGTATATGCATATGGATGACAGTGAATATATGCATATATTCCAATATATTTAGATACATAAATATATTTAGATATACCTGTATATATGCATGTATAAGTATGTGTATGCAAGTCTGTTTTTCTGTGTGTGTGTGTGTGTACACACAACAGTCCTAAGACTTACACAACATCATCCTGTTTTAGCATTGACAGTGACTGAAGGGAAGGAGAGAGAACAGAAGTACCCCAAACCATGTATTTGTCTCTCAATGTCTTTTTGGTTTTACTCTTGCTACTCTTAACATTCAGTCAGTGACCAAAACTCAATGATATTACACACTACTAGAAAAACTAAAGCATATCTTCATGGATACTATCTATAAAATAAAATGAAAAAAAAAACAAAGGAGATGAAGCTAAATGGAATGGAAACTCAGTTTCTAAGACAGAGGCAACCAAGCTGGTAAAAGGAATAGAGACTTTTGTTTATAAGAATTAGCTTAGATAACCATGGATATTTAGCTTTGAAAAGAGAAGATACATGCCAGGATAATTGTCTTTAAACATGTGTTTTCTTCTTCTTCTTCTTCTTCTTCTTCTTCTTCTTCTTCTTCTTCTTCTTCTTCTTCTTCTTCTTCTTCTTCTTCTTCTTCTTCTTCTTCTTGTTTAAAGTATAATCACATGAGAGAGAAATTAGATTTCTGCTTCCTCTGAGGAAATAACAAGGAGTAATGCCTGGAGAGACAAATTTTTGGCTAGATTTAGTGAACAGGTCTTCACAGTGGTATAAAAGTAGGGTAGAATGCATTAGAAAATAAGTTACTCCTCACTGTACACTTGAAGTTGAAGCTAGATGGCCACTTTTTGGTCACATTGTAGAACATATGTATTTCCTTGGGCAAGTTAATTAATTTCTATAGGGTTCAGTTTCATCATTTTCAAAGTGACTAGATGATTTTGAAAATGCTTTCCAATTCCATAGGTGTGTTCTTGTAAATTTTCCATTCAGATATGGTTTGGACTATGTGTTCTGATTTCCCATCCAATTCTATAACTCTGTATTTCTACATATATAAGTAAAATGATTAGTACTTTTGATTTCATCATCAACATAATTTTATTGGAGACTTGTTCTTCTCAACTTGGAATAGTCAGTAAGCATAAGCATCGAAATTACCATGCTGATAATGGCAATTTATGTGTAAAAATCTGTTTTTTTAGAGATTCTCTGAGATATTTTAAAAGAAACATCAAAATATGTGAACAATTTTGAAGTTACTTAGCTACTTCAATGTGAAAATTGACAAAGGAATACAAGTGCAAATGATGTTGGTGGATATTTTTTTTAGTTAAGTCTTTTATTATTATTATTCCTATTAATTTATTTTTAATTTTCAACATTCACTTCCACAAGATGTTGAGTTCCAAATTTTCTATTCATCTCTCCTCTCCCCCCACACCAACATGCATTCTGATTATCCCTTCCTCCAATCTGCCCTCCGTTCTATCAACACTCCCACCCCCATCCTCTTCTCTCCCCTTCCCTTCTGTTTTCCTGTAGGGCCAGGTAGATTTCTTTACCTCATCGCCTGTGTATCTTATTTCCTAGTTGCTGATAAAAACAATTTTTAACATTTATTTTTAAAACTTTGAGTTCCGCATTCTCTCCCTTCCTTCCTCCCCACCCCCTTTATTGAAAAGGCAAACAATTCAATATAGGTTATACATGTGTAGTCATGCAAGACGCTTCCATAACAGTCATTTTGTGAAAGACTAACTATATTTCCCTCCATCCTATCCCACCTCCCATTCATTCTATGCTCCCCTTTGATCCTGTCTCCTCAAAAGTGTTTGCTTCTGATTACCCCCTTCTCTTATTTGTCCTCCCTTCTGTTATCCCCCCTCTCTTATCCCCTTCCCCCCTACTTTCCTGGAGGGTAAGATAGGTTTTCATACCCAATTGCTTATGTATATTATTTCTTTCTTAAGCCAAATCTGAAGAGAGTAAGATTCATTCTTTCCCTCTCACTTCCCCCCTCTTCCCCTCCAATGTAAAAACTTTTTCTTGCCTATTTTATGGGAGATAATTTATCCCATTCTACTTCTCCCTTTCTCCTTCTGCCAGTACATTTCTTCTCTCACCCCTTCATTTTATTTTTTTAGATATCATCCTTTCATATTCAACTCAGTCTCCAACTACCCTAATACTGAGAAAGGTCGCATGAGTTATAGATATCATCTTTCCATGTTGGAAGGTAAACAGTTCAACTTCAATAGGTCCTTTATGATTTTCCTTTCCTGTTTGCCTTTTCATGCCTTTCTTGATTCTTGGGTTTAAAAGTCAAATTTTCTATTCAGCTCTTGTCTTTTCATCAAGAATGCTTGAAAGTCCTCTATTTCATTGAATGCCCATCCACCCCCTAAAGGATTATACTCAGTTTCGCTAGGTAGGTGATTCTTAGTTTTGCCCTCTGGGATATCATATTCCAAGCCCTTCTATTCCTTAATGTAGAAGCTACAAAAATCTTGTGTTATTGTGACTGTATTTCCACAATACTTGAATTGTTTCTTTCTGGCTGCTTGCAATATTTTCTGCTTGACCTGGGAACTCTGGAATTTGGCTACAATATTCCTAGGAGATTTCCTTTCAGGATCTCTTTCAGGAAGTGATGGATGGATTCTTTCAATTTCTATTTTACCCTCTGATTCTAGAATATCAGGGCAGTTTTACTTGATAATTGCTTGAAAGATGATATCTAGGCTCTTTTTTTAATCATGACTTTCAGGTAGTCCAATAACTTTTCAATTATCTCTCCTAGATCTATTTTCCAGGTCAATTGCTTTTACAATGAGATGTTTCGCATTGCCTTCTATTTTTTTCATTCTTTTGATTTTTATTTTATATTTTCTTTATATATCATAAAGTCATTACCTTCCATTTTGCTCCATTCTAATTTTTAAGGCATTATTTTCTTCAGTGAGCTTTTGGACCTCCTTTTCCATATGGCCAATTCTGCTTATTATCTTTTTGGACCTCTTTTGCCATTTGGGTTAGTCGGTTTTTAAATGTGTTATTTTCTTCAGCATTTTTGGGTCTCTTTCAGCAATCTGTTGACACGTTTTTCATGATTTTCTTTCATCACTCTTATTTCTCTTCCCAAATTTTCCCCTACTTCTCTTACTTGATTTTCAAAATTTGTATTGAGCTTTTCCATGGCCTGTGAGCAACTCATATTGGTCTTGGAAGCTTCAGATGTAGCAGCTTTGCCTCTGTTGTCTTCTTCTGGTTCTATTTTGCTCTTCCTTGCCACCAAAGTGAGATTCTACAGTTTGATTTTTTTCCCACTATTTGCTCATTTCCCAGCCATTTACTTGAGTTTTTAGTCTGTTTATTAAGGTAGCACTTTACTTCCAGGGTGGAGGGCAAACTATCCCAAGCTTCAGGGTTTTTTTTCCAGCTGTTTTCACAAATATTTCTAAGGAAATGTAAATTTTCAGCTCTTTCAAGGTTTTATGATCAAAAGAGAGGTGTTTACTCCTCTCATGGTCTGTGCTCTGGTCTGTGAGTGACCATAAGCACTCTTTTCTACCTTCAAACTGTGAGGAAGATTCCCTCTCCACCACCACCACAAGCTCTGCCACGCCAGTGCTCCTCCTCACTTCAGCACTGCCACCCAGGACTTTGACCCAGATCTAAGCACAGGCAAAGCCAGAGAATCCTGCCTCTATGCCAGGAAAGAGATCCCTGAAATTCATCTCTGATCAGCCACTGGATGCCCCCACAGTCTGTTGGCTGAGAGCACTGGAAGCATCTGCTGCTGTGGTTGCCCCTGCTACTGCCCTGAGGCCAGGACCAGACAGTGTTCCTCTCTCCCCGTGCTATGACAGACCTTTCTTACTGACCTTCTAAGTTGTCTCTGGCATTTGTGGGTTGTTAAGTCTGGAAACTGCCATAGCTGCCTCTGATTCAGTCCCCTGAGGCCTGCTCCCTGTCTGTGCTGGCACAGCCTGTGCTAGACTGTGCTCTTCTCTCAGACTGGTACAACAGACCTTTTTCGTCAACCTTCCAGGTTGTCTTGGGGTGGGAATTTGTTTCACTCTGTCATTTTGTGGTTTCTGCTGCTCTAGAATTTGTTTAGAGTCTTTTTTCCTGGTTTTTGGAGGGGTTTGGGGGAGAGCTTAAGCAAGCCCCTGCTTTTACTCTACCACCTTGGTTCCACCTCCTGGATTTTTTTAAGATCAATAAATGAAAGAGGCCATAGTTTATAGTTTAGTCAGAACCTCATGTTTATTCATTAAACTTTATTTTGTTTTGTTGTTAAAGAAAATAATAAATAGGTTTTCAATATAGGAAACACTGAATGATGTCATTTTATTCCAATGAAATTATTTATTCTTGGCATAAGTTACTGATTTCATAGCAGGCATTTCAGAATCATTCAAATCTGATTGGCAATTACATCATTACAGCTTAGGATAGATCTTTAACTTGAAGTCTATGAATTTGTTTCTCTTTTTGTTTATTTGATAAATACGATTGATTTCTTTTTGTGAAAACTATGTCTTTTATGCAATTAAAACATTGTTCTGAAAAATGTCCTTAGGCTTCCCCAAACTGCTGCAGGGTTCTGTGATATACATATCGTTAAGAATTATTGGCATTGGAATAAAGGAAAAAGTACACACCAAATTTGAAAAGATAAAGATGAAAAAAAGATACTATGTGTAATTGTAGCATATAAAACTTAGTTTACTCAAATAAACAGTTGAATCTGAAAAAAATAAAGACATGATATTATCAGTATTTTTAGGGGTTTAACCATTATAAAATAACTACCATAATAAGGAAGCCAAAAGAATTCAGAAACCTTCTGAGTCCACAATAATCTCTTTCCCAAGCAGAGGCATATGGTAGACAGGTGAAATACTGAATTAGAGTACAAACTAATTTGCAAAATATTACTATAAACACTATATATTAGATAGATAGATAGGTAGATAACTATATGTTTTGCAAGGGAAGGGAAGGGAAGGGAAGGAAAAAGGGAAAGGAAAGGGAAGGGAAAGAGAAAGAGAAAAAGAAAGAGAAAGAGAGGCTTGACCTCAAATGCAATCAAGCCAGATAATCCAGGGGAAAAAAAGCATTTATATATGAAATTAGCATGAAGAGAATAAAGTAGCTGCAAATTAAGTAATTTTATTAGTGTTTTTACACTAATACATTTTCATTGGAGACAAGAATGTGAATACTGTGTATGAACTCTGTGTCCTCAATAAGCTAATATACTATGTGAGAAAGTGGCAAAGGGACTTAAATAAAAAGCTTCAAAGAGCTCTAGTACCTGAACAAATATTTGTTCCTGCCCTTTCACATCACCTCTATGTTGTGAATAACCTAAATGGAAGTTTACTTGAAAGATATGAGAAAACAAAAATGAAACAAAACAAACAAAAAACCCCAACCAACTATGCAATCCAGTTTCAAGGCAGTCAAAAATTAATTTTCTAGATATCTCAAAGCAGGAAAGAGCCCAAAATAAAGGGAAATTTGTTGGATGGCACATTTCCCTGTAAATGATTATCAAGAAGGCATTAGAACCCAGTCACCTATGTTTGATTTCTCAGTTCTCTGAATTTTTTAAGAATATCTAAATTAACATCATTGTCATCAGTTACTTCATGAAAATGTGAGCAGTAAATAGACAGGATTGTGCAGTTAATCTTCAATACTAGGTCACACGTATTTCAGTCAAATAACTGACTGATCTTGATACCATTTTGATACCATTAAGCCTTCTGAGTCTCTTGCTTATTCTCTTTGACCCATGAGAACTGAATGAAATATTGCTGTTTTCTCCGCAACTTGTAGATGTGCATTTATATCATAAAGACCTTAAGACATATATGACTACAGAGGGAACTTTATTCAATGAGGCATTATGTATTAATATAAAGTTATAAAACAGAGTTTGATATATGTTCATATAACATACTAGTCATTGTTGTGTAAGTTGCTTGACCATACTCTAATATGGCAATGGACATATTTAATGTGGATATCCCCTCTAATTGTGCAAATTGCTACTCATACTACCCTACCTCTTATTTGTCTCCTACAACAAATGTGACACACAAGGTCCAGTAAAGCCAGACATGTCACTGTGTAGTGTTAATGTGATTAAAGATCTTCCCCACCCATTCAATAGGGCCTTTACTTACACCCTTTACTTACTAGGTGAGAGGCCCCAGGCCCACACCCTTTTGCTTTTTAAGTTATGAGAGGTGTGAAACCCTCAGGGCCCTAAGGAGAGGTGCTAAGACCAGAGCCAATTGTATGTGCACTGATTTCTAGTGAATCATATGTGCATGAATTCAGGCAATCAGAGACCTGAGTTCTAGCCAATCAGATGCCAGCTAGGACTGTATATAAAGAAAGCCCAGAGTGTGAGAGAAGCAGAACTGAGGGCAGCAGAACTGAGAGCAGCAGAATTGAGGAGAATTGAGAAGCAGACTTCAAGAATACATTGAGGCAGCCGACATTGAGAGAGAGCCAGTGTCAAGAGAGAGGGCAGAGTGGAGACTGTAGACAAGAGAGTTGTGGAGACCAAAGAGCTGAGAATCTACAGCATCATGAGACTGGATAACTGAGAATCCAGAGAATCCAGGAGACTGCAAGGATTCTGAGAACTTCAAGGGCTTTCAGAATTGTGGAGAGGATGAAGGCAAGCAGACAGTTAGGATTCATGAACAATTGTTTACAGGAAGGCCCTAGCAAGGGGGAAGGGTACAAGATGACTTAATTCCTTGCTATAATACTGTGTTATAATTTCCTTGTGGCTACATTGAGGTGGGCTTACTGGTTTTGAAACATAATTACCACTATATCAAATTGGAGTCATTGGTCTTGGGATTTGATACTCTGGTGTCTAAATAAATGTTATACTTCCTTTGTCTTCTACCTAGAGAGTTTTTCTCTGTGATTCCGAACCATCCAAGCATGTGCATGGTCATCCTTGGGGTCATGAATCTTGCCTTACTAATACACACATTCATTTCATATTTTCTTTTTTTTTCTTTTCAATTAATAAGCATTTATTGGCTAAGGCCCCCAAAATGATGACTTATTCTTCTTTGTGAATCTATCACCTCTATGACCAATAGAATGTGGGTAGCATGCTTTATAATGGGTACTTCTGGTATTTCGAGGGTATGAGCAGACCACAAAGGATATATATCTCTCACTCTTGCTGTTTGATTCAACATTTCTCTGATGATAGCCTTGAAACCCTTTTTCCATAGCTATTCATTTTTAAAGTCTTACAATTTGTTCAAACTTACCATGGATATCTTTTTTGCTCTTTGGGTACTTCCTGATTTAATTCTTTAGAGATTAAATATTTCATGATTTATAGCCAGAGATCAACCACAGAATATTTGTATAAAAGAGATGACTGATGCAATGATTTTTCAAACATTTATATCCATATGTAATTTTGAACTAATTTGAATTAACACATCCAGGCCTGAAACACTACAATGCTAATCAATGAAATTAACAGCAATGCAAAAGTCATTAGCCTTAACAAAAATATTAGAAAGGTAAAATTAATTTTAAAAATTCATAGGTAATCTATATAAATAAAAATTATATGCTGTGATCTAATATAATTTTTTTCACTTTCATAAAAACCCATCCTTTTACTTTAAGTATTTTGCATTCTTGTTATATAATTCTATGTTAATGTAGACATTTAAATATTTATATACAGGCATATAGATATCTATATAGGTACATATGTTGCATATGCACATAATACAAGCATACATATATGCATGCATTCATATATACATGCACATATTATCTATATAATATTATATTACATTGATCTAAACTTTAAAAATTAATTCAAAAATAAGAAACAAACTATCAATAAATTGTGACATTGGTCTCCCTTTGTTATTAAAAGGACCAATGAAAAAACCCCCAGAATGCTAAAGAGATCCTTCATGGACAACTTTCTGGAAAATAAAGAAGAAGCACACAGAATGAGAAAAATGTGGAAGGACTGTAGTTTGCATTAATGAAGGGTTTGTTCACCTTTATTTGATCACACATCCACCTATGGGTTAAAATAATTGTGACTATGCTTAGATATTTTCCCTCCTTTGTCTATACTTTCTCATTTGAATATATTGAATATTGACATCTATTTATGTCTGTATGTAGAGATGGAGTAGTTATAAGATGTAACATTCCAAATAAAAACTAAATTTTATGATACTATCAGAATTGGAGCCAGGTGTACAAAGTGTTCAATGAATGTTTGTTGAATGAATAATGAATGAAAATTTAGTCTTTAGTATTTTCCAATTCACAATTCACATAACATGCAGAAAATGAAATGAATTTGAGTTAACATGCTTAAGATTGAAGCTTAGAATTTCCCATCTATTACATGTTTTCCAAAAGGAAATAATTAAGGCAGGTGTTTCATCCACAATTCATGAAGATTAAAAAATTGAACATATACATGAGTATTGCAAAAAATAATCAATCATTTATTCAAGTTTTTATGTTAACATATACATACATCATATGGTCATTTATTCATCAAATCTCACCCCATATGTTGGTAACTTTTATTCCCATATTCATAGTAAAACAAAGATATTTCAAGTACATATGGCCATGCCTACATGCTAATTGGACTAAAAAAACCATCATAGTACATGCAAGTATTTGGATGGTGAGGTATAATCATACCTATAAATGGAATGCCACAATTTAAAAAAATTTAATATCTTAATTCAAAAAAGAAGAAATAGTACAGAAAATCTAGAAATCTCCTTTTTCAGAAATACCTATTGGTGCAGAGAAGTTAACAATGAAGAAATAAGGCCCTGGAAGAAGGGACATCTCAA
Organism: Trichosurus vulpecula; assembly: GCF_011100635.1. Taxonomy (NCBI): domain Eukaryota; kingdom Metazoa; phylum Chordata; class Mammalia; order Diprotodontia; family Phalangeridae; genus Trichosurus; species Trichosurus vulpecula. Next base: position 379,682,010 of record NC_050576.1, read on the forward strand.
ATGGTGAGGAAGATGTAAAATCCACTTCATCAAAGGGAGCTGTGGACACTTTAATAAATTGCTAATAGCTTTGAGGTCTGCCTCAGTGGTTTTTCTTGCAGATGGGAAAATTTTGGAAACCTCACACAAACCCAGTTTGTGCCAGAATGTTCTCAATTACACCAACTTATTTGGAGCAAGAAAAAAGCATTGGATCATCTAAGTCTGTTGTCTATATACTTTTTGCAACACCACAAAAATAATTCCTTTTGCTTTCTTTCTTTACATTGTTGAGCATTTTCTAGACAAGTACTTTGCAGTGAGAAAAAAAAATGCTACAACCAGAAACCTTTGGAAAATGATTGACTTCTGTAAATATTCCCTACTAAGACAAAGCAGTAAGTTCATAATGGTATGCCATTTTTACATACTGAAAAGTTTATAAATTGTATTTACTGGAATCATTGCATTAGTAAAATTAATTCTTCTCTGGCTTCAACACAACAGTAATCTTGAAGCCTCTAAGAGCAATGTATAGTGTTTGAGGATAAAAAATCTAATTAGAAAAATGAGCCAATTCGCCCCTGCATGCTATAGATTGTACTAATGAAAGAAAGACACTTACTCCATAACACCGTTAGGGGTTTTTTTTTTTCCCAGAGTCCAATTATTAATGGGCCCCAGTGGCAGAACCACTCTTCTATATCTGAAAACGGTTCCTTTTTTCCCAGTGGACTTAAGATCAAGAACAATAGCAGGTCAGTATGGTGAAGATCCACTGCGGTTCAACCACCTATATTTACTGATTATGGAGCATTACCAAAGGCAGTGTTGTAGGTCAGGAAGACCTAGGTCCAAATGAGCTTGGCATACTCATTAGTCATGTGAACCTAACCAAGAGATTAAAATTCTATATGCTTCATGTAGTTGCAAGACTTAACCTATTAAGCTACAGATGAATTTCAATCTGAATTGCTGGAGGGATAGTTACCATTAGGTCATGAACAACTTGAGAAGTAGTCAAGAGTAACAAACTCTCAGAACTCTGTGTAAAACTAAAAAGTGTTAGTCTTTGCATATGGATTCCTATAAAATATATTACAACAGTAGACATCAAATGAATTATCAAACATCTCTATTTTCAGTAGGTCTCTTCATGACCCTCAATTAATTTTGTTGATGCTGAGTCAAAAGACACCAGAAAGAAAGCTTTTTATAGTGTAATTATTAACATAGCAAAGATATAAGTGCAAAATTGGAGTTTTATTCTCCATCAAAACCACAAACTGAAGGACAATTTGGGAATCTGGTAAATACTTAACTATTCTGGTGAGGACAGTTACACAGGACTAGCTTCCTGCAGTTAGATTTAATTAACCATTTTCAACTTAGGAAATTTCCAATTGGGAAATTTAAATTTAGGAAAAAAATTTAGGAAACCCTCTCTGGTCCTATGTATTCCTATAATCTAAACATGCTAAGAGTTTTACTTGTGGCTTCCTGAACCAAGTGATACATGTAAATTTGCATGAAATTACCAGCTTCACTGGAGAAGATTGCTATCATATCTTTATTCAAAGGTTGTGCCCTCCTCTGCTATCTTTCTAGACTTAGATATTAAAGTACACAAGAGGGAGAGGGCTGAGAATTTTTCATTAAAATGAAGATATTATGAAGAGAAGTACTAACACTCATACCGACCTTCATTTTCCAACATCTCTCTCTCTCTCTCTCTCTCTCTCTCTCTCTCTCTCTCTCTCTCTCTCTCTCTGTCTCTCTCTCTCTCTCTCTCTCTCTCTCTCTCTCTGTCTCTCTCTCTCTGATGCATCGTGCATGCACACACACACACACACACACACACACAAATCCCTAAGGAGATTTATTAAGCTATATTTTGGTATAGCATTGAGGATGCTTTTGTTGATGTGAGTAATAAAAGCAATAGACTACTCCTTTCAACTTTCAATAGATCCTGTGACAAATATACTTTTCAACAGGTATGGTGCACTTACATTATCACTCATTTCTATGTGTTTCAACCCATCATTTTTTACTTTCTCCCATGGGCAAACACAGCTTATGATGGAAATATAGGATAAAGATGATTCTGACGATCTCGTTCAAATTGGATTGATAGTAATTTTGTCATGTGATGTGATGTTTTCTTCCTTTTGATTTTATTTCAGGAATCTCATTTTATTTTTATTAAGTGTCAGGGGTAGGGTTTGAACCTCAGTCCTTTGACACCAGAGTCACTGCTCTTAGCAATTTGTCACTCAGGTACTGCTTGTATATGCTGTATATAAATGAAGTCTGATTTCAGGTCAGTTGATTAGTAGGGCTGATTTTATGTATAACCTAATTAGAGAGTGGTAGTAAGTGAATATGTATGAGAATAGGAAACCCTCTTCTAATTGGTTCAGGGTGGGTCCTGATGGTGGACTTGCCTAGACCAACAGGAATTGTGTCTTCAAACACAAATAATATTCAAAAGATGAAATACTTCAAATCAAATTGAAAAAGGTAATATGCCTAAGTTAGTCCGACGTGATGAAGAGAGTGGGTCATAACATCCCATTTTCATTTTCCCCCACTCCTTTTTCCCTTTTTCTTTTCCCTTCTCTACTCAAATTATTTTTTTCCTTTTCCATTCTCTTTCTAGTTCATCATTCTTTCTTTATTCCTCTTCCTCTATCTCTTACAACTTACTTTCTCCCTTGTTTGTTTGCCACCACTTCTCCTTCATCTTTTCCCTGTTTTATACCTCCCTCTTTTTCTCTTCTTCCTCCTCCCTGGAAAGGAGTCATTCATGTAATCTGCCTTGTCTTGAGGTTCGGGAAGGAGGGACATCAATAGCCATGTCAGTTCTTCTCTCCTCCTTGGAGAAACTCCCCACACAGAACCCTACAGGGTTTCTATGGGACATTGTTGAAAAGGATTTTTTTTCAAAATTATAAACTATTGTTAAATATAATGCACTAAGTGATGTAAAAACATCACTGAGGATACATATAATTTAAGATTATTTAGATTATTATTAAAATGTGAAGATTGTAAAGGGGGAGACTAGTTACAAGCTAAGAACAAAAGCGACAGATATCTAGACCAACCATCACATTCATATCCATGAAAGGTTGATTATTAACTCACAGTTGCACAGCACCTTAAGATGGACAACAAATGCTTTCTTTATAACCACCCTTTGAAGTATTCTGCTTTATATTTGTGTTTTTTTAATACATGTGGAAGCTAAGGATTGAAAAATAGTCACACAGCTAATAAGTGTTGATACGGACTTGAAACTGATCCAAAGTCCAAACCCCTTTCCATTACACTAAACATCTACAATGAAAATATTCCTATAATTTACCAACCTAATAGTAAACTTCAGGACAGAATATATAATTAATGAAATAGATATAGAAAGTTAATTCAGTATCAAGGAATGCAATGTTCCAGGTAAATTAGAATATGCTGTTTTCACAGAAACTTTTCTTTATTCTCATTTGAATGGTGACTACACAATGTATTTTTGGGTTATTACAGACTGAAGGAGAAAAGCCAGTGCTCATTCCACAAAACAATAAACCTGCATAATTCTGGATATATTTTCTAATGAAGATTTTTGGAAGGTCAGGACCAAGAATTGTATGAAGAAGAAAGTATGAAAAAGGATACATCATTTCCCACCTGTAGCATTGATGGATATGACCATGGTAAGAACATACATATCCATCAAATTATGGAAGTGTTTAACCTTATTAAGAAAGTGGGAGGAACTAAAGTTGTCTTACAGGATCAATAGTGTGACACAGCAATGATATTAATTTAACAAAGGATTGTGGACCATTGACAAATTACCCCTAAGGGAGAGGGTAGGGGATTTGGGGATTTAAGTGAAATGACTTATTCATATCAGCATTCTTGATTTGATGATATCCTTCATTTTAGCTGTTATTTAATGGTTATTTTTCTACTTTGATCTCCCTCTTCTTATATTCTAGAACATTAAAATAATAGATAGTTGAATGTCAGAGTTGAAAAATTACTTCCTTTCTTTTAGTCTTGGCTGAAACCAAGTCGTAGATAGCCAAAAGCCGACATATGAGTGTAGTAGCAATTTAGATTTGAAGATCATTCCCACCCATTAATAGGCCATCTAGCCTGCTTATGTCACGGGAAGCCTAAGACATATGTGGTAGGAGGAGCTTCTTGACAGGAAAAGGAAGTTATGTCACAGGAAATGCTGAGAGAGAGAGAAAGATGTTATGGCTGCTAATGGCCATTAATGGTCATTCTTGTGATTGTTAGAACTGAACAGGCTGACTTAGCTGTCCTGTGAATTTTTTGGGGGGGAAGACCCCTGCAAGAGTCGGAGAGGTTTGGGGATGGTGAGGCTCCAGGTTGTTATATTGTCTGTGGAATGTTTTACTGCTGTGATAGACTGGATAAATGGCTTGTGGGATATGGTTCTCTGGTGTCACAACAAATGGTTTACTTCTTCTACCTTCTATATGGAGAGTCTTGTATACTTTGCAATACAGAACTACATAGGCATTTTGACAATTATCACCCATTGTTATTGCCTTACTTGTAGAATGAGTATATTTTTGTTTCACTTTTGATATTAAAAAGATTTAAAAAAAGTTTATTACTATATTACATCCATAAATGCATGTGTTATTGGTAAAATCATAAAAGAAATTTTTAGAAGGAATTAACTTTCACTTGCATGGCAACTAGAGGAGAATGGTCAAATTTTCACAGAGGCAGCACAGTCCATCCAGTCCATGTCATGAGTAAATGCTAGATTGAAAACAGAAAGGCAGATATTCAAGTGGAGGAATATTTCACAAAATTTGAACTGAATACCATCACCATTTCCGCATGAAAAAGAATAAAGAAAAAGATTTGTGAAGATCACTTTTTTCAGGTGTTTTACTATTTACTGTTTTGATATTATGATTAGACGGGAACTTTTTTTGAGTCATATTCTTCTCCTTGTGTTGTAGATCCTCTCCATATCTTGGATTCTAGTATGACATTTCCATTCAAACATGAGGTGGTAGGGTTTTAAAACACTGCCTGAGTTGACATAACACCAAAATAATAGATAGTTGAACTTCAGAGCTGAAAAACAGCTTCCTCTCTTTAAATCTTGGCTGAAACCAAACCCTAGATAGCCAAAAGCCTACTTATGACTATAGTCCTTGTATCTACATTCCAAAATTAGAGAACAGAAAATTGGGAACTCTGCTCTTTGGAACATTTAAAGAATAATTCCAGAAAGTCTCTGCTTATCCCCTTCATAGGAGAAGAAAGCAACTCCCAGATTATTTTGATCAAAATTTTACCTTCACATTATCAGATTGCTCTAGGTTATAGACACTGCCATGTATTGTTTTTTTTATATCATAGTTTCACCATTACACAGTTGTCTTAAATATATGTAGAACATCAAATCCCACTCTACTTTTTTTAATTAAAAAATTGATTATGAACAAACTATCACTTCAGAGGTTCCCTTTCAAGAGGAGCCTTCTATGTATACGTCAAAATTGTACAGTATACCTGAAACTATAACAAAATTAACCTTCTTCAATGACTTTCAAGCTACTGAAAATCTCTGCTCCCAAGAGGAGAATGAGAGAGGAAAAGGAGGAATCATAATACACATATGACTTTGTCCTGCAAGTTTATGCAGGTCTGGTCTTTTACTAGTCAGTAAGAAATTTGGGCTCTTTAATTCTTAGAATTATAAGGTGGTTGTAATTTAAGTTTATCATTATCTCCTAATATTAGGATTGTGTGGCAATTACAAAACAGTCAGCTAATATGAATGTATTTAAAGAGACTTTAAAAATGTATAAATCAAAGTAAACTCTTGAGGGCTTTTCTTCTCTGATGAAATCATTCTATTAATACAGATAGCAATGTCTGTCACACAGTAGATAAATTTCAAATGTTGCCTGACACTCAAAGAGACTAAATATCTTTGAAAATCACAAAGGTAGGATTTGAAAGTAGCTTTATTTCTTGTTTATTTGTTTTTGCTTTGTTGTTATTGTTTTCTTGAGTGCCAGTCTAGCTTCCTCTTTACTATGCCATACTATCTATCTATACCATTTCAATGAATCATCAAAAATGAATAAAAATATTGAAATTATCTTTACATAGAAATTCAGACAAACCTTTTCATAATATGGTTTGATGTTTACTTGCATGTTTTTCCATTTACATATTTCTTATCTCTCCAAGACTTCAGGAGAAAATATAAGATTTTTTTTTCCTCTGTAGTATTGCCCCCAGCAGGATGCTATTGTCAACAGGAACAATCCTGAAACTCGGAACATGTGGTAAAACTAGTGGATACAACCCAAAGGTAGAATTTTTAGCACTTTGCATGACAAATTTTGACAATGTTTATCTATTTGTATTATCTAGAGGGTACTTATTTACCATTCCTGCTGTTTCTGAAATTGCTAAAGTTATTGCTTATTGCAGAACACAGGATGACCTTTTAAAGTTCAAAAACAACTTCCCTTAATTCTCCACCTCAATATTCAGCAGCTACTGTTTTCAATTATAGACCAATACTATGGAGGCTGAATGATCCAGTGAGAGGTGTGCTGCTTGTAAAGTCAGAGAACTTGGATTTGAAGCCCTGATCTTATTACCTTTGGGACCTCAGGCAAATCACTTAATGTCTCAAGCCTTCAATTTCCTCACCTTTAAAATGAGAGTGTTGTGATAGATTACTTCTAGGGTCTTTCCAGCTCTATGTCTGAATGTGAAAACAGGTCCTGATAGGATAGAGAGCATCCTACAGGTAGGAAGCTAGGCTGAGATATCTTTGCCAATTATTGGTTGCTTTAGCAACAGGATGGAAAAAGCTTTACTGTCAGGCAGTTGTAACGTCTGAGAGGAGTTTAGTTAAAAATCTCAATTTTTACACAGAAACAAAAAAAAAATAAAGTCAATCTGAATCTAGGATTGATTTAGAGCCAATGATATCTAGGTCTGAGCTTCCTAGAGTTTTAATAAACAATACGGCTGGATTTTCATAATAGTTGAAACAAAAAAGTGTCAGTCTGGCAGCTTTCTGTATGCAATTGAAAGGCATCTCAATGGTACATTGTACAAATAGTTTCAGCATGCATGCAGGTATATGTGTAATATGTGTATATATATATATATATGGATATGTGAGCATGTATGTGTACATATATAAATAGGAATGTGCATGTGTATATTGTGTGTATATACATATATCAGTGTAAATTTATACACACACACTCACACACATACATACGCATATTGCATTGAGAATCATTTAGGAAAGGAAAACTAAAAGTGTTCTCTTACATTCTTGTTGCTACCTTGCATAAATATTTATTTTTCCTTTTTGTATGAATCAAAATATTCTTTTAATGCTTTGATGACTTATAATTCCTTCAGTGTGGACTTATAATTCCTTCTATAAATGCAGATCACAACTACTCATTGACCTAATAGAAGATCTTGGAGAATTGCTCAAGCTATTCCTTCTAAAACATAACAAAAATAAATTAACAAACCATATCAGCCTTTCGCTTACCTGGTTAAGAGTCTGCAGGATGACACTGTTATTCAGACAACAGACTTACAGAAAATCGGGGAGGGGGGGACAACCTAACTAAAAATTACTGTCGTTTCTGATACAAGGTTGTGCTAGTTAATAAATCAATTAACTAAGAAGCCTTTATTAATAACTTACTAGGCTCTATGCCAATTGCTGGGGATAAAAGATAAAAACAAAAACTGCTCTTAAATTCAAGAAGTTTACATTATAATAGGCAAGACAGCATATGCAAATATATACATATGGATATATATACATACAGTGTCTGTCTTTATATAGGCACATGAATATAGTGAACAATTTTGTCTCTGTGCATGCATGTGCAAACGTGCATGCATGGTTTGAATATGTGATTGTATAAATTAATGTATGTATGCATATGTGCATGCACTGACACACATACACTACATTTTATATAGATTGCATGAACAGATAAATCTTTCATATGCACCATGGAGATATATGTGTATATATCTATATACATATGTATTTGTGTGTACAAAAGCATGTGCGGACATATTTGTACTCATGTTCATGCACATATCTGTATGTTTGTGCATGAATGCACACATATAACCCTACTTTCATAAGCAGAAAACGAACAATATATACATTCATAGTCACAAACAAGTGTATATGTGAATATATACACACATACATACCTACATACACACACACTTGACATTCAAAGTCAAGAAGCATTTATTAAACCCTACATGCCAAGCTTTATGCTAAGCACCGAGAATACAAATATAATTAGAAAGAAACAGTTCTTCCTCTCAAAGAGATTGCATTTTAACAGAGAAAGACAACAGGAAAGGAGCTAAAAGGCTTTGTGATGAAAATACATTAGAGAAAATCTCTTAGTGTAAGGACTGCAGCCCGGAGATAAAAGGGTGTCCTAGACTTATCTCAATAGGTCCGAGCTAGGAATCAGCCTGAAGATAACTCCGAGCAAATTATTCATTCTTTTTAATTCTCCGTGTATGAATCAAATGAATTATAGAATTTAAGGAGTTTTTGTATTTTTTTCCATAATTGCAATGTCACTTTCTATGGGGTATCATACATATTTTTTATAAATACCATATCACACCTATGAAAGCATAAATTCTTTGAAGGTAGGAGCCACGTTGTTTTGTTATCTTCAATGCTCGGTACGATGCCTTCAGGTCCTACAGGGCAGAGACTTTTTCACTTTTGTCTTTGAGTGCCCAGCACCTAGCACAGTGCATAAAATAGTAAGCACTTACTAAATACTTATCTATTGATTAATGAACACATTTGTTGAATTAATCTGAATAGCTGGATTTCTGTTGTCGCAAACTCGACCCCATGTTGTGTGGAGGCTCATTAAGAAGAAATAAGTATGGGGGGACCAGCATTCAAAGGAGAGTATGGATTTACTTAGCTGACACTAAGAATTACAGAACTCAATTAAATGATGAGGTATCTTGAAGGAGGTGCATGTGGCAGACAATATATACATAGCACACCATGTCCTTCCCTTTTCTCCCTCCAGAGGTGAGGGACAATAAATGTGGAATTTTGTATGTACTTCCCAACATCATGTATAAGGTGATCAATTTTGCAGAACTTCATTTATTTCTACCTTCTAAAAAAATCTTCATTGCATGGAAAGGCTCTTTGTCTTGGGTTTGAGAGGAAACAAATTTAGAAATGACTCTGATATTTTTTAAAAAAGGTATCAATTAAAACAAGATAACAATTTAACAAAATGTATTCCAATAGAATATTTTAAGAATGTAGAAAGAAGGCAAAATCCATACAATCAAGACACTTGGAAATGCTTATAGATTCTTAAATGGTTAAGGGAATACACAATTCCCAGCAACAGCATCCAAAAAGCATCTGTGAGTCCTTCAAAATGGTTCTAGTGCTTCAAAGGTTCCAAAACCTCTGTTACACTCTGAGTTCCTTATAGCATTTGTTCAGGATTGCTGAAGATCCTATAGCCTGATATGCCATTTTTGCCCTGGTACTGTGGTTGAGCACTCCAGACATTGACACCTTGCTATTTCATTGACAAAAAGCTACATCCTATTCTATTTGTGACCCACCCAAGTATCCTTCGACAGTTATGTGGCACATAAGACTTTTCAGTAATTTTCTTCCCTTTGAATTTGTCCATACCTACTCAAAAAATGTCCATTGAAAACATAGCATCCAAAATCAACTGCATATAAGGATATACTGCACATCTGAGTGCATTTTTCACTGAATCTTTCAAGATTCTGTAACATTTTTATACGTGAAATTTTTCATATGGCTTTATTAAAGAATGATCCCTCTTCTTCATTAAACCAAAATAAGATTGTGCAAAAAATATCCATTCTTCATTGGAACTAGATTGTCATAAACTCAAGCAGCTTTTCATTTTATATACCACACAACTTTTCTCAGCAAGCACAGCAACATGCCTTCATTAGTGCTCAAGCCACTCCATCATCCTTGATGTTAGCTTTTAAAAGGAAATATTTTTGTTCCTTGAACTTTGAAATTTATCTAAACCATTAGAATGTGCATCAGAAAACTAATTCATTTTCTTTCTCTCCCCCCAGGAAGCTAGTTGTGAGTAATTAGCTTAATTCTACATCAGTCCTATTAAGTTGAAGGAAGTTGATATTTTTTATACGCAATGGCAAATCACTTGGTTCATTTTCTTAGGGAAGAATTAGGATGAATCATCATGAAATACAGAGCATGGGCCAAAATAGTTTTGAAAAGGACAAAGAAAAGTGTAGGAAGGTACTTGTAACAAGAGTGCTGGAAATATTTATATCAGCATGAAGCTATGGAAATCTCTACCATCTATGGAAAGTATATATTGTGCCAATATATTGTAAGCCTTATAATGCTTATTATTTCCCACATGTCCTAGACAATGCTAAAATGCATCCTTGTTACACTTTCATATGAAAGAAAACTAGAAAAGGCCTATGGGGAAGCTAGGTGGCTCAGTGGATTGAGTACTGGGCCTGGAGTCAGGAAAATTCATCTTCCTTAGTTCAGCTCTGACTGCAGATCCTTACTAGCTGTGTGACCCTGGGCAAGTCACTTAACCCTGTTTGCCTCAATTTCCTCATCTGTAAAATGAACTGGAGAAGGAAATGGCAAACCACCCTAATATCTTTGCCAAGAAAGTCAGACACAAATGAAAAATGACTCAGCAACATGTGACGAGTGGACAACTATGAAAAGAACCCTGAAAGCCTTAATCAGAATTCAAAAAATATTGAGCATTTTAAGCAGTAATTATTGCAAAGTTTTATGTAAGGTGCTAAGGATAAGCAGTTAAATGGATGGAGGTTCACTTAATTAAAGAGAATGTTTGCTTATCAGCAGAGTGAAAAAATATTTAACCGTTTATTTTCCTGTTGCCACTTCTGGGATTTATAACCTCACCTCAAAACCATTCAAAGAGCTTCCGTACCAGGTCTCAAACATTTAGACTGATTGTAGTTGCTTAGTAGCACTACAAGATTATTTTAGATTAAATTATGACCAGAACACGATAGACAGAAAGATGTGAGAAATATGAGGTCCTATGGCAGTTATTTTTTAACTATTAAAAATGATTTTATAGAAAAAAAATCTAAACATTCTTATCTGAAAAGATAGCACATATATATGTATATATATGTGTGTGTATGCACATATATGAACATGCATATATACATATGTGAGTAGTATATATACATATATATCATATATGTGAAAACTATCCAAATTTCTAAAAACTTAGTATAATAGACATAATCTTTTTCAGTGATCATGTGATCACTAATAACAAGCATAGCATAAATATGGACACAAATGCTAAGCAAAGGGCTTCTTGTTCATGGTGGAGGTCACTTGCTAAGTCATACTTGATGAGAAATTCCATATGGATGCTGAGGTCTTCCACATGTTCTTTTTTTTTCAGATGGCAATGTTCTGGTCAATTTAGGCTACAGAGCATTGCAGAAGATTCTAGCTGAACATTATAATCATTGAACAGAGTTTGGCCTAACTACTCACACAATTAGGAGGCAAAGTAGATTACAAATAGTAGTTTATCAGTTAATTAACAAATATTTATTAATTATCTACAGTGTGTCAGTCAACATCTAAGGTGCTGGGGACACAAAAACAAAAGGGAAATGTTTTAATCCCACCCCTTAAGCTTACATTCTAAAGGAAAAGATAACATGTACATCAAAGACAGCATATGTGTGTGTGTTTGTGTATGTATGTATATGTGTGTGTGTGTGTGTATGCTACAAAGTATGATAATAGATCAATCACATAATAAACATTCATTAAGTCCCTACTAAGTGCTAGGCACTGTGATAAGTGTTAGGGATACAAAAGAGGTAAAAGACAGTTCCTGTCCTCAGGGAGCTTACTATCTAATGGGGAACACAACATGGAAACCAATATATACAAAACAAGCTATATACAGAATAAATAGGAAATGATAACAGAGGGAAGGAACTATAATGAAGAGTGGTTGGGGAAAATGTCCTGTAAAAAATGAGAACACACACATGTATGTATTTATATATGTATGTATAGACAAAGAATGCAGTAGGTAGAGTTGAAGGCGGGGAGCATTCCAGGCATGGAGGACAGCCAGAGAAATACAGAGAGCCAAGAGGCCAGTTTCACTGGATCAAATAGTTCCTGGAAGGGAGCAAAGAATAAGAAAATTGGAAAAGCATAAGAGGGTTAGGTTATGAAGGGCTTTGAATGTCAAACAGAGGATTTTGTATTTTATCTTGGAGGTGATAGGAAGCCTTTGGGCTTTATTGCATAGGAATAGTGACATGGTGGAACCAGTGCTTTGGGAAAATCACTTTGGTGGTTGAGTATTTTATCTTGGAGGTGATAGGAAGCCTTTGGGCTTTATTGCATAGGAATAGTGACATGGTGGAACCAGTGCTTTGGGAAAATCACTTTGGTGGTTGAGTGGAGGATAGATTAGAGTGGGGAGAAATTTGAAGGAGGAGCCCCCACCAGTAGATTATTACAATAATAAAGGTATGAGGAGATGAAAGCCAACATTTAAGTGGTCAAAATATCAGGAGATAAGGAGGCATACCCAAGAGGTGACACTGATAGGCCTTGGCAAAAGTTTAGAACTTGAGGTGAAAGATAGTGGAGAACAGAGAATGACTTCTAGGTTTTCAGACTGAGGGACTAATTATGCAGCCATGTACAGTAATAGGATAAATAGGAAAAGGAGAATTTGGGCAAAATATTAATAATAGCAACAAGAACTAATGAGTTCTCTTTTGGACATGTTCACTTTAAGATGTCTATTGGACATTCAGTTTAGGATTTCTGAAAAGCAGTTGGAAATGTAAGATTTAAAGTGGGCAAATAGTTTGGGCAGGGTAGGTAGATTTGAGAATTCTCAAGAGAGAGATAGTAATTAAATCCATGGGAGCTTATGAGATCCTCAAGTCAAGGAGTATAGAGGGAAAAGATAAAAGGAACCAGGACAGAACTGTGAAAGATCCCTATTGTTACAGGGTGTGATCTGGATGAGAATCTAGCAAAGGAGGCTGAGAAAAAGTTGTTAGGCAGGGGGAGAAGCAGGAGAAAGTGATGTCCCAAAAACCTGAAAGAACAGAATATCAGTGAGGAGAAAGTTATTGAAAAGGCTCCAGAAAGATAAAGGAGAAGGAGGATTGAGAAAAGGCTATTTGATTTCACAACTAAAAAATCATTAATCACTTTGGAAAGAGCAATTTCAATGGAATGATAAGGCTAAGTGCCAGGTGTTTTTAAAGGGGTTAAGAAGAGAGAGCAGAGAAAAATGGTGGTACATATTGTAGACAGCCTTTTTGAATTTAAGAATTTAATTACAAAGGGCAGAAGAAAATGACGATTGATAGTGGGGATAGAAGGATCAAGCAAGAGTTTTATTTTCTTTGGAATAAGGGAGGCATAGGCATATTTATTGAAAGTAGGAAATGAAGCCCACCAAAAAGGGAAACATTAAAAATAAGTGAAAGATTGATAACGACAGAGAGGGGAAATGCGTTGGAAGAAATCAGATGGAAAATGATATCTTGGAGAGCTAGAGGGGTTAGGTTTGGTAAGGAGTAAGGCCATTTCATCATGTGAGAGAGAGGCGGAGGAACTGATAGTGGCACAATGCATTTGAATGATAAGAGATGAGGAAGAAAGAAGAAGAATAGCCTCAATTTTTTTCTGTAAAATATGAATCAAGGATCTCATCTGAGAAGGGAAGGAATAGGTGTTGGGAGATTTGAGGAGGTATGAAAACATTTGGAATAGTTCCTCTGTAGATGAGGATATAGATGAAGATAGATTTTGATACATAAATATATAGCTATAGCTGTAGGCATATATGTGTGTTTGGCTATAGCTTTGGATACAGATATTGATAATATAAATATTAATATTTTGGACAAGCCCTGCAAATTAATAATGGATTGGGCTATAGCTAGAGAAGAGGGTAAGGAGGGGCTGCATTAATTTTTGAAATATTTATAATACTTTTAAAGACCCCAAGCTTTTTCCTGAAACAATTTTAGTATGAATATTAATTGTGAAACTTATTTTAAAATCAAATTTAATACAAATATTGATTTTAAAATCAATTTAATTTTTGAAATCAATTTTAATAACAATATTCTTCTAGTGATGTTGTGTGACTGCAAATTATAGAACATAACAGTCTCAGAGCAGTTAACATTAAGAATCACCTGAAGAGCAGCCAAGCGACTTAAGATGGATATGAACAGGATACAAGATATTACAAGGAAGGAATTACAAATGAGAAGCGGTACAAAATATGTCATCAAAGAGAAGTATGGCTTACTTATAAGACATTATCAAGGAAAAAATACTGAAAATTATTTTAATCCCAAGAGTAAGTGAATACAGTATTTTGGGGGGACCTACCTGTGACAAACTATAGGGAGGGCAAAAGAAAAGTGTGACAGAAATAAATATGAATGCATGGGCTGTTACCTTCTTCAGGGGAAGGGATATCCAGATTTATTATATCATAAAATCATTTGAGTATTTTTCTAAGTGCAACAAGACAAAACTCAATAAGCCACTTCCTTACGGACTTCAACAGAATTCATGGCTGATCCAGTCCCAGGGTAGACTTTGGAGCATGTATAGACATTCTATAACTGTTTCTGGTCTGCTAACTACATGGTAAAGAGAATATGTTTTGATTAGGCATATATTAAAAAAGACAATAGTTGACCAGAACCTTTTCTTCGCTTGATCTGCCTATTCTCTGTCTGGATGTGCTCTATTGATTGAAAAGAGATGATGCTACAAAAGGAGAGGCCATTGACCTTCCCCATCCAAGGCAAACATATGGATAGTGAATATGGACTTCAATTATTTGCTTTGATGCTTGTTCTTCTATTTTAGGTGAAGGAAATTAGAGGCCCTAACTCTGTAAGTTTGAAAACATCAAGAGAGTAAAATGTCAGGAGGTCTGGGAGTAGAATACATGCCAGATTTAATGCCTAGCAGAAAAAGTAAAAAGTTTCAGGATTCAACTCAAGAGTTAAAACGAGGGCTAACAGCACCATATTTGGATGTGAGTTTGAAGGGACTAAAACTTTTAGAAACTGTATTAAATCAGAGCCCATCTTTCCCTGTATATTGAAATGGTATGGGGAAAGTATGCCTCCAAAATGTTTTAGAGGAGCGAAGATGTTTTTGTTTTGTTTGTTTTCTTTTCCTGATTGAATCTTCAGTCATGTGTGACACAAAATCCCAAGACACTATAATTTGAAGATACACAATGAAAAAACGAGACATCTGAAATTCCTTTAAAGCCTGGTACAGTTTTGTTTTTTTTTAAACATCTTACTTGTTCCTATACAAAATATAACGAGAAGGAATTATTCAATTTTTTGATTGTTCAATATTGATGAATGAAATTGTAAATAATTGTTTCTCTGATGTTAACTGATGTAATCACTATACAATAAATTATTATGGTAATTAAGGTGGGACTTTTTTACTATTTTCTCTTTTGGAATGCTGAGGTAATTAAGTACCTTTGATGGGTCTTGCCTTTCAGATGTGATGGTAAGCAAAGTGAACTTTTTGTTGTCTTTGTTTTGGAATCTTCGATTGAATCAGGAGTCTTTGATGACCTGCTTAATTAAAGGGAAGGCCTAGTTCATGTAAGTTTGAGTTGAATGGTTGTGACACCCTTTGACCCTGAAGGAGCATTTAAATCATATGGGTTTGAGCCCCACGGTTGTGATGCCCTGATGCCCTTTGACCCTGAAACTTGTATATAAGATCATAAGTTAGTGTTTTGCCTTTGGGGGTACAGTCATTGAAAGAGTGTTAGTGATGAGACTCTGGGTAGCTGAAGGAGACCCATGGCTTTGAAAACACAGATGTTGGTGCTTCTCTGGTAACTATGTATTGTGATTTGGTTAGACGGAAGTGTTGATCTGTTTATATTGTCTCTGATTGTAATTTCTGTTTACATTTGCTCTGAAGTTCAGGGTTCTGGCTTTTCCCCCTGGAAGTAAGTGAATGGTGTATGTATGTTTAATTAAAGTAAGATTGTTAACCCCTTAAAGTCACTTTCCTTAGAAAAGCGAATTAAAGAACCTATGCTGGCAGCTCTCCTGTCTGCTGGTGTTATTGGCCTTACACCTCCACAGCAGCTGCAAGCAACATTATTGTTACATAAATTTATGCAAAGCTTTTTAACATACAGTGCCAAATGCCTTCAAAAATTTGACATTGGGTGTTAGTTAGGTTTTGCATCTACTTTAAAAGAAGATATACTCCAAAAAGAGTTGAATTATGGAAGGCTCATAGTGGAATGGGGGAAAAATAAGGATCGTCTCCTCAGGGAATGCAGTTTAATGAGAATTATACTACTGGTTCCCCATCTCCCACATACACATCCTCAGAAATTTATCAGTCTTAGCTCTGTATAGATATGGGGACTGATCTTCTCCCTCTACTTATACCTCTATATTAATGTAGAGAAAATAAATAGTGTAATAGTATTACTTTTACATGATTAGTTTAATCAATTTTATCATATATACATTGCATATTTTGATATGCTGGATATATGTATTTATTTGTTCATATATACATATATATGTAGAATGTATGTACACACAAGACAAAAACATTATTCATCCTTTATTTTTAAAGGATCTAGAACAATTGTTGTTATTTACAAAAAAAAAAATCTGTCAGTCCAAACTTTTTGTAGAATCTGAAAATCATTAGTTTTGTAAAGGAATGCTACCTTTATGCCCCTATTATAGGTTTGGCAGCTTTGCAGAACAGTTAATCTTTGTCATCTTTCTCACAAAGTATTACCATTCATAACAAAGATAAATCTATTATAGATCAGAGAAATTGTATTGACAGTTTTTGCACTCCACATTTCTTGCCATACATGTACATAGAACAATACATTCTCCAGGAGTATCACACACACACACATACACATGTGTTTGTGTATGAATTTATATGTAAGTGTGTGTATGTATGTGTATCTATGTGTATATATGTATATACGTGTGTGTGTGTGTGTGTGTGTGTGTGTGTGTGTGCAGGCTATATCAGTTTATTCCATTATGCTTCATTTGAAACATTTTGCTAATTGGGAATAATTCTATTTTTAAAGATTTTTTTTCTACAAATGCAAAAAAATCCTTTTAGAAATATCATTTCTCAGTATGATACTTTTAATAAATAGCAGTTATTAATTTTTTTTATTTTTTATTTCACAGCATAGCTCAAAAAACTCATTCCAATATCTGCGAAGTTCCATTCACAATTTAAAGAAAAAACATAAAATCTCATAACTATAAATTAGGAAGACTAGAGTCCAATATCTTATCTAAAATAGGAAGTACCACTCTAATATCCTTGACAAGAAAGGTCCTATATATGTTAAAATATTAAGAGTGCCAGTATTTTTGAAAGGTAGACAAAAAATAAAAATAAAATGGGGAAATAAAATGGATGTCCACAAATTATCACATATGCATGTCATGGAACATCATAGCAGTGTAAGAAATACATATTGAAGGAATTGAAAGAATGATGAAAAGGTCTGGATGAACTCATTCACAAGGGGGAAAAAGAATTAGCCAGAAAGAGTACACAGAATGACTACAATTATAGGCCAAAAAAAGTATTCTAAAATGAAGCTGATCGATGAATAATTTTGATGATTTATCTTGGGTTTCAAGAACAGATGAGGAAATAAGCTTCTCCTTTAGTCCTGAAATACAAATAAGGGTACTGATAGGTATAGAATTTCACATAAACTGTTTAATTTCAGTATATCACATCACTTTGATGAGATTTGTAAGATCTTACTCCAATCATGTAGACTAGAAAGAAAGGATAGAATAAAAGGATTTTTAAAAAATTTTAACATTAGTCATGTTGTAAAGAAGAATTAGAAGCAATGGGAGAAACCAGGAGAAATGTGAGAGAGAGAGAGAGAGAGAAAGAGAGAGAGAGAGAGAGAGAGAGAGCAAATAGTAGGCTTCAATCTGCATTTAGATTCCACAGTTTTTTTTTGTAGTTGTTGTTTGTTTTGTTTTGTTTTGTTTTCTAGATGTGGATAGCATTTTCCATCATAAGTCATTTGAATTTGTCTTAGATCCTTGCATTGCTAAGCAGAGATAAGTCTTTCAATGTTAGACAACACACAATGTTGCTGTTACTATGTAACATATTCTTCTGGGACTGCTCACTTCACTAAGCATCAGTTCACATAAGTCTTTCTAGATTTTTCTGAAGTCCATGTGATCATCATTGCTTACGGAACAATAGTATTCCATTACATTCATATACCACAATTTGTTCAGCCACTCCCCAATTGATGGGCATCCTTTCAATTTCCAGTTCTTGACCATCACAAAAAGAGCTTCTATAAAGATTTTTGTGCATGTGGGTTCTTTTCCTGTTTTTATGATCTCTTTAGGATACAGACTTAGAAGTGGTATTATTGGGTCAAAGGGTATGCACAGTTTTATAGTCCTTTGGGTATAGGTCTAAATTTCTCTCCAGAATTGTTGGTTCAGTTTGAACTCCACCAACAATGCATTAGTGTTCAATTTTCCTACATTGTCTCCAACATTTATCATGTTCCTGTTTTGTCATGTTAGCCAATTTAATAGGTGTGAGGTGGTACTTCAGAGTTGTCTCGATTTGCATTTGTCTAATCAATAGTTATTTAGAGCATGTTTTCATATAACTGTAGATAACTTTAATTTCTTCCTCAGAAAACTGCTTGTTCATATCCTTTGAGCATTTTTCAATTGGTGAATGACTTGTATTTTTATACATTTGACTCAGTTCTCTATATTTTAGAAATTAGTCCTTATCAGAGACACTGGTTGTAAAAAAAATTGTTTCCCAGTTTTCTACTTACCTTCTAATCTTGGTTGTATTGGCTTTGTTTGCACAAAAATGTTTCAATTTAATATAATCAAAATTAAACATTTTGCATTTCATAATGCTGTCTGTCTCTTTTTCGGTCTTAAATTATTCAATTCTCCATAAATCTGACAGGTAAACTATTCCTTGCTGTCCCAGTTTACTTACAGTATCAGCCTTTGCATCTAAATCATGTATCCATTTTGACTTTATCTCGGTATGTAGTGTAAGGTGTTGAACTATGCCTAGTTTCTGCCAAACTATTTTCCAGTTTTCCCAGCAGTTTTTGTCAGATAGTGAGTTCTTATCCCAGAATCTGGAGTCATTGGCTTTATCAAACAGTAGATTACTACAGTCATTGTCTACTATGTCTTCCATGCCTGAACTAATCCACTGATCCACCACTCCATTTCTTTTATTCTATATAAATTTAATTATTTTCAATTTTCAAAATTCACTTCCACAAGATTCTGAATTCCAAATTTTCTCCTCCATCTCTCCCCTCCCCCACCCCAGGACTGCTTGCATTTTGATTACCCCTTCCTCCTATCTGCCTTCCCTTCTACTGCCCCCCTCCCCCAACACCTTCTCTTATCTCTCTCACTTCTTTTTTCCTGTAGGGCAAGACAGATCTCTATACCCCATTGCATGTATAACTTATTTCCCAGTTGCATGTAATAAATTTTTAATATTCATTTTTAAAGCCTTGAGTTCTACACTCTCTCTCTTCCTATCTCCCCACCCACCCTCATTGAGAAAGCAAACAATTTGATATAGGTTATACATGTGTAGTCAGGCAAGACACTTCCATAATAGTTAGGTTATAAAAGACTAACTATATTACCCTTTATCCTGTCCCAACCTCCATTTAATGTACTCTCTCCTTTGACCTGTCCCTTCACAAAAGTATTTGCTTCTGATTGCACCTTCCCCCAATCTTCTGTCCCTTCTGTTATCCCCTCTCTCTTATCCCTTTCCCCACTGCTTTCCTGCAGGGTAAGATAGATTGCCATACCCAATTGAGTGTGGTTTTATTGACTCCTTAAACCAAATTCAATGAGAGTAAGGCTCACTTATTTCCTCTCACCTCCCTCCTTTCCCCTCCATTGTAAATGCTCTTTCTTGCCTCTTTGATATGAGATGGTTTACAGCATTCTATCTCTCCCTGTCTCTTTCTCCCAGCAGATTCCTCTCAACACTTAATTTTATTTTTTAGGTATCATCCCTTCATATTCAGCTCACCCTGGGCCCTCTGTCTACACACACACAAACATGTATCTATACATGCACACATATATGTACATATATACACACACATGTACATACCTACACAGACATATGTATACACACATACACATATGCATATATATGCATGCATACATATATGTACATATATATACACATATACCTATATCATATAGACACACAAATATATATATATATATACACACACACACACACACATACATACACCCACACACGTACACATATATATTCCATAATACTGAGAAAGGTCTCATAAGTTACAAATATCAATATCTTCTCTTCATTGGCTTTTTGGACCTCTTTTACCGTTTTGGTTAGTCTATTTTTAAATGTGTTATTATCTTCAGCATTTTTGGGGGGAATCTCCTTTACCAAGCTGTTGACTCATTTTTTTCATGATTTTCTTGTATCAATCTCATTTTTTTTCCCAATTTTTCCTCCACTTCTCTTACTTGGTTCTCTAAATCCTTTTTGAGTTCTTCCATGGCCTGAGACCATGTCATATTTTTCTTGGAGGCTTTGGATGTTGGAGCTTTGACCTTATTGTCTTTCTCTGGCTGTATGCCTTGGTCTTCTTTGTCATGAAGTGTGTAAGAAAACATCTTTTCACCAAGAAAGTAACCTTCTGCAGTCTTATTCTTTTTCCCCCGTTTACTAGTTTCCCCAGCCAATTATTTGACATTTGAGTTCTTTGTTAAGTAGAGGGTGTACTGCTCCAAGTTTCAAGTTTGTGCTGTTTTCAGAGATATCTCTAGGTACCTATAAATTCTCAGTTCCTCCAAAGTGCTATGATCAAAAGAGAGGTGTTTACTTCTCTACTGGTCTGAGCTCTGGTCTATGAGTCACCACAAGCAATCTTTTCTGCCCTGAAACTGTAAGGAGGGTTCCCTCTTCAGAGCCACCATGAGCTCTGCCATGCCAGTATTCCTTCTAACCCCAGGACCACCACCCAGGACTGAGAACCAGATCATCTGCTCAGTTCTTCCAACATCTATAGGTCAAGAAGTCCAGAAGCCAACTCCACTGAGGCAGTGGCTGCCACCAGCCTGGGGCTGGGGCTGGGGCCTAACCACACTCCTTTTTCACCCACGTGAGAGAGCTTTCCCATTGACCTTTGGTGTTTGTGTGTTAAGAAGTTTGTGTGTTAAGAAGTCTGGAAACTGCTGAAGCTGCCAGTGATTCAGTGCCCTAAGGCCTGCTCCAGCCCTGTCTATGCCTATGCCACCCAGGCTGTGCTGTGCTCCGCTTTGAGCACGGTGCGACAGATCTTTCCTACACAACTTTGAGATTGTCTTGGGCTGGAAATCTGCTTCATTTCTCTCATTTTGTGGCTTCTCCTTCTCTAAAATTTGTTTAGAATAATTTTTTACATGTATTTTGAGGGGTTTGGGGAAAGAGCTCAATCAGATCCCTGCTTCTACTAACTACTAACCAAGTAGTCTTGATGATTGCTGCGTTATCATACAATTTAAGATCTGGTACAGCTAGGCCACCTTCCCTTGCATTTATTTTCATTAATTCCCTTGATATTCTGGGCCTGCCAGATGAATTATGTTATTGCTTTTTCTAGCTCTATAAAATTTTTGATAGTTTGATTAGCATGGTACTGAATAAGTAAATTAATTTACCTAGAATTGTCATTTTTATTATGTTAGCTTGGCCTACGCAGGAGCAGCTGATGTTTTTTCCAATTATTTAGATCTGACTTTATTCGAGTGAAAAGTGTTTTGTAATTGTTTTCATATAGGTCCTGGGTTTGTCTTGGCAGGTAGACTCCCAAATATTTTGTAGTGTCTACAGTAACTTTAAATGGAATTTCTCTTTTTATCTCTTGCTGTTGGGCTTTGTTAGTAATATATAGGAATGCCAAGGATATATGTGGGTTTATTTTATATCCTGTAACTTTACTAAAGTTATTTATTATTTCAAGTAGTTTTCTGCTTGATTCTCTAAGTAAATCATCATGTCATATTGAAAGAGTGATAACTTAGTTTCTTCTTTGCCTATTGTAATTCCTTAAATTTCTTTTTTTTTCTCTTTTTGCTAAAGCTAACATTTCTAGTACCAGATTGAATAATAGGGGTGATAATGGGCATCCTTGTTTCACCCCTGATCTTATTAGGAATGCATATAGCTTATTCCAGTGACATATAATGCTTGCCATTAGCATCTTAAGAAGATGCTACTTATAATTTTAAGGAAGGTTCCATTTATTCCTATGCTTTCTAGTGTTTTCAATAGGAATGGGTGTTGTATTTTGCCTAAAGCTTTTTCTTCATCTATTGAGATGATCATATGGTTTCTGCTAGTTTTGTTGTTGATATGATCAATTATGCTGATAGTTTTCCTAATATTGAACCAGCCTTGCATTCCTGGAATAAATCCTACCTTGTTGTAGTGTATTATTCTCATGATAAGTTGCTGCGATCTTTCTGCTAATATTTTATTTAAAATTTTTGCATCAATATTCATTAGGGAAATTGGTCTATAATTGTCTTTCTCTGTTTTGACTCTTACTGGTTTAGGTATTAGTACCATATTTATGTCATAAAAAGAATTGGGTAGGACTCCTTCTTTGGCTATTTTACCAAATAATCTATAAAACATGTGAATTAATTATTCTTTAAATGTTTGATAGAATTCACATGTAAATCTATATGGCCCTGGAGATTTTTCCCTAGGGAGTTCATTGATGGCTTGCTCAATTTCTTTTTTTGAGATGTGGTTATTTAGGTATTTTACTTCCTGTTCTGTTAACCTGGGCAATTTATATTTTTGTAAACATTCATTTCGCTAAGATTGTCAAACTTATTGGCATACAGTTGGGCAAAACAGTTACTAATAATTGTTTTAATTACCTCTTCATTAGTGGTAAATTCACCCTTTTTAATTTTGATACTGGTAATTTTGTTTTCTTTCTTTTTTTAATCAAATTAACCAAAAGTTCCTCAATCTTATTGTTTTTTTTTTCATAAAACCAGCTCTTAGTTTTATTTATTAGTTCAATAGTTGTCTAATTTCAATTTTAATAATTGCTTCTTTAGTTTTCAGTATTTCTAATCTGGTTTTAAATTGGGGATTTCCAAACATGTAAAAACTTAACATTTGTAAAACTAAAAGATTTTTTTTTCAAAAATTGACTTTTCAAACTAATTATTTTACAAAAAAATGGAACTAATACTATATGAGGCTGATTATAAATGGGAATGATTTTGGAGGATTAAAAATGCCTAGTAGAGGGCAGAGCCAAGATGGTGGCATAAAAGCAGTGACTTGCTTGAGCTCTCCCCCAAATCCCTCCAAATACCCATTTAAAAATGACTCTAAACAAATTCTAGAGAAGCATAACCCACAAAATGAATGAGTGAAATAAATCTCCAGCAAAGACAACCTGGAAGGTCAGCATAAAAGATCTCTTGCATCAGTCTGAGAGAAAAGCACAGTCCAGTGAGGACTGTGCCATCACCAACTGTGCCTGAGCAAGCTGGAATCACTGGAAGCTGTGGCAGTTTCTAGAATTGTCAACCTACACATACAAAGACAATGGAGCAGGCTGGTGGGAAAACTGCTGGATCTGGGTGAGAGAGGGGTGCAGTCCAGATAAGATAATTCTTCAATTATTTTTCCTGGTTCTATTTTATAAGTTAGTTGCTTTTCCAGTGAGGTATTTTACATTTTCTTCTCCTTTTATCTTCTTTTCATTTTGTCTGACTGGTTCTTGATGTCTCATGGAGTCATTAGCTTCCACTTGCCCAATTCTAATTTTTAATGAATTGTTTCCTTCAGTAAGCTTTGTGCCTCCTTTTCCATTTAGGCAATAGTGTTCTTTAGGAGTTGTTTTCTTCAGTATGCTTTTATTTTTCCATTTTGCCAACTGTATTTTTAAATAAATTGTTTTCTACAGTCAGTTTTGTCCTAGACATCATATTTCAAGAAATTATCAAGGAAAACTGCCCTGATATTCTAGAACCAGAGGGTAAATTAGAAATGGAAAGAATCCACCAATCACCTCCTGAAAGAGATCCCAAAAGGAAAACTCCTACGAATATTGTAGCCAAATTCCAGGGTTCCCGGGTCAAGGAAAAAATACTGCAAGCAGCCAGAAAGAAACAATTCAAGTACTGTGGAAACACAATCTGGATAACACAAGATTTAGCAGCATCTACATTAAAGGGATCAAAGGTTGCAGTATGATATTCCATAGGTCAAAGAAGCTAGGACTAAAAGGAAGAATCATCTATCCAGAAAAAAATGAGTATAATATTTCAGGGAAAAAATGGATTTTCAATGAAATAGAGGACTTTCAAGCATTCTTACTGAAAATATCAGAGCCGAATAGGAAATTTGACTTTCAAATACAAGAATCAAGAAAAGCATAAAAAGGTAAACAGGAAACAGAAATCATAAGGGACTTACTAAGGTTGAACTGTATACATTCCTATATGGAAAGATGATACTTGTAACTCATGAGACCTTTCTCAGTATTAGGGTAGTTCTAGTGAATATATCTCTATATCTCTATCTCTATCTCTCTATCTCTCTATGTATATATGTATATATGTGTATATATATATATATATATCTATATATATATATATCTATATATATATCTATATATATATATATATATATATATAAAACGCACATACACACAGATATATATATATATATATATCTGTGTGTATGTGTGTTTATATGTATCTGTATCTGTATATGTACATGTATTTATGTGTATGTATATGTATGTGTGCATGTATAGATTTATGTATATGTATATATGTATGTGTGTATATGCATGTGTACATATGTGTATATATGTATATACACACAAACAAATATATATAAAACATATATGTGTATACCTACATATATGTGGAGAGAGAGAGAGGGTATATTGAATATGAAGGGATGATAACTAAAAACATAAAAGTAAGGGGCAAAAGAGGCAAGAAAAAGATTTTACAGTGGAGGGCAAGAAGGGGGAGATGACGAGATGAGGGGGAATGAGTGAACCTAACTCTCATTGGATTTGGCTTAAGGAGGGAATAACATACATACACAATTGGGTATGGAAATCTATCTTACCTACAGGAAAGTAGGGCAGAAGGGGATGGGGGGGGGGCGATAATAGAAGGGAAGGCAAAAGGGAGGAGGGAGTAATCAGAGGTAAACACTTTTGAGGAGGAACAGGATCAAAGGAGGGAATAGAATAAATGGGGGGAGGGATAGAATGGAGAGAAATATAGTTAGCCATTCACAATATGACTGTTATGGAAGTATTTTCAATAACTACACATGTATAATATATATTGAATTTATTGTCTTCTCAATGTGGTTGGGGAGGGAGGAAAGGAGAGTATTTGGAGCTTAAAAATTTCAAAAAAAATGTTAAAAATTGTTTTTACAGGGGGCAGAGCCAAGATGGCAGCTAGAAAGCTTAAGCTCTACCCCAGGTCCCTCCAAACACCTATAAAAATGGCTCTGAACCAATTCTAGAGATGTAGAACCCAGGAAATAGCAGAGGGAAGCAAGGGTGCAGCCCAGGACAGCCTAGATGGTTGCTGGAAAGGGTCTATCACTCGAGCTGGGAGCAGAGCAGAGCAGAACCCAGTGTGGGCCACACCAGGACCAACCAGACCAGGAACTGGGAAGAACAGGCCATAGGGCCCTGAATCATTGAGCTGTGGCAGTTATAAGCATTCTAACTCACAAACACCAAAGACAACAGAGCAGGTTGGTGGGAAAAGCTGCTGGGACAGAGTGAAAGAAGTTCATGGTTGGCCAATGCCCTGGTGTGGTGGAGGTGGTGCAGCTCTGAAGCAGCTCCCAGAGCTACAGCTGCAGTTGCTTCCAGACCCAGGCACAGCTGGTGGGAGGAATTAAGCAGCAGATTAGAGCATGAGTGAAAAGCCTGCTTTACCCTGCTGGGGTGTGGGCCACAATCCTAGTTGGTGGTTCTTGGGGAAGGAGAAGCACTGGTGTGGCAGAGCTTCCTGTGTAGAAGTACCTCTGAAAACAATAGCACAGCCCCTCAAGCTTGGGACAAATTACTCTATACTTTAAAAGTAGTCATACCCCAACAAAAAGCTCAAGGGTCAAATAGTTGGCTGGGAACATGAACAGGTAGTGAAAACAGACTCAGATTAAGACTCAGACTTTGGAATCTTTCTTTGGTGACAAAGAAGACCAAAAAATAGAGCCAGAAGAAGTCAACAAAGTCAAAGATCCTACAACAAAAGCCTCCAAGAAAAATATAAATTAGTCTCAGGCCATGGAAGAGCTCAAAAAAGATTTGGAAAAGCAAGTAAGAGAAGTGGGGAAAAATTGGGAAGAGAAATGAGAGTGATGCAAGAAAACCATGAAAAACTAGTCAATAACTTGCTAAAGGAGACCCCAAAAACTACTGAAGAAAATAGCACCTTAAAAAATAGACTAGCTCAAATGGCAAAAGAGCTCCAAAAAGCCAATGAGGAGAAGAGTGCCTTAAAAGGCAGAATTAGCCCAATGGAAATGGAGGTCCCAAAGACCACTGAAGAAGATACTACCTTAAAAATTAGATTGGAGCAAGTAGAAGCAAGTGACATTATGAGAAATCAAGATGTTATAAAACAGAATCAAAGGAATGAAAAAATGGAAGACAATGTGAAATATCTCATTGGAAAAACCACTGACCTGGAAAATAGGACTACCTGAAAGTTATTGGACTGCCTGAAAGCCATGATCAAAAAAAGAGCCTAGATATTATCCTTCAAGAAATTATCAAGGAGAACTGCCCTGATATTCTAGAGCCAGACAGTAAAATAGAAATTGAAAGAATCCGCTGATTGCCTCCTGAAAAAGATCCCAAAAAGAAAATTCCTAGGAATATTGTCACCAAATTCCAGAGCTTCCAGATTAAGGAGAAAATACCACAAGCAGCCAGAAAGAAACAATTTCAGTATTGTGGAAACATAATCAGGATAATACAAGATCTAGCAGCTTCTACCTTAAGGGATTGAACAGCTTGGAATATTATATTCTGGAGGTCAATGGAGCTAGGATTAAAACCAAGAATCACTTACCCAGCAAAACAGAGTATCATGCTCAAAGGAAAAATATGAATTTTCAATAAAATAGAGGACTTTCAAGTTTTCTCAGTGAAAAGACCAGAGCTGAATAGAAAATTTGACTTTCAAACACAAGAATCAAGAGAAGCATGAAAAGGTAAACAAGAAAGAGAAATCATAAGGGACTTACTAAAGTTGAACTGTTGTGTTTACATTCCAACATGGAAAGATGATGTGTGTAATTCATGAGACCTCAGTATTAGGGTAAAGGGAATATACATACATACATACCTATATATGTGTGTCTGTGTGTGTGTATGTGTGTGTATGTGTGTGTGTTTATATATACATATATATATACATAAACATATGTGTATATATATATATATATATATATATATATATATGTAGAGAGAGAGAGACAGAGGGCATAGGGTGAGTTGAATGTGAAGGGCTGATATCTAAAAAAAATCAAATTAAGGCATGAGAGAGGAATATATTGAGAGAGGAGGAAAGGGAAAGATAGAATGGGGTAAACTATCTCACATAAAAGTGGCAAGAAAAAGCAGTTCATTGGAAGGGAAGAGGGGCAGGTGAGGGGGAATGAGTGAATCTCGCTCTCATCAGATTTGACTTGAGGAGGGAATAACATGCACACTCAGATAGGTATCTTACCCCACAGGAAAGAATGAGGAAGGGAATAAAAAAGGCAGGATGATAGAAGGGAGGGCAGATAGGGGGAGGAGGTAATCAAGAGCAAACACTTTCAAAAAAGGACAGGGTCAAGGGAGAAAATTGAATAAAATGGGACAGGATAGGAATGGAGCAAAATATAGTCAGTCTTTCACAACATGAGTATTATGTAAGGGTTTTGCATACTGATAACCATGTGATCTATGTTGAACTGCTTGCCTTTTTAGGGAGGGTGGGTGGGGAGGGAAGAGGGGAGAGAATTTGGAACTCAAACTTTTAAAAGCAGATGTTGAAAAAAAAAGTTGTTTTTGCATGCAACTAGGAAATAAGATATACAGGTAATGGGGCATAGAAATCTATCTTGCCCTATAAGAAAATAAGGAAAAGGGGATGGGAGGGGAGTGGGGTGACAGAAGAGGGCTGACTGGGAAATGGGGCAATCAGAATATATGCCTTCTTGGAGTGGGGTGGAGAGTAGAAATGAGGAGAAAATTTGTAATTCAAAATCTTGTGGAAGTGAATGTTGAAAACTAAAAATAAAGTAGATTAAAATTGTTTTTTTTTAAATCTTATTTGAGCTCTTCTAAGAAGGCTTTTTTGGCTTGAGAGTGGTTCATATTCGCCTTGGAGGTTTTAGATGTGGGTATATTGACAATGTTGTCCTCTTTTGAATTTTTATTTTGATCTTCCCTGTTGCCATATGTAATGGCAAGCAAAGTGGTACTTTTTGTTGTCCTTTGTTTTGGAGTACTAAGCAGCACTAATGCAATCAAGTGCCTTTGATTGAGTCCTTTGATGACCTGCTTAAGTCACAAGAAAGCGTAAGTCACATGAGTTTAAAATCCATGGTTGTGATGCCCTCTGACCCTGAAGACATGTATATATATGTACTCTGAGGTTAGCCTTTTGCTTTGGGGCTCACTCACTGGGACAGTGTCATGTGATTTGACCAGATGAGACTCTGGGTAACTGCTGGAACCCCCCAGCTTTGAAAAATCCAGAAGACGGTACTTCTCTCTCTGGTGACTATGTATGTAATGTCTTGGACAGAGAGCCAGAAGCCTATCTGCTGATTTGTATTAATTTGTTCTGTTTATATAATTTCTGCTTGTAATTTCTGTTTGTGTTTTCCCTGAAGTTTAGGGTGCTGACTTTTTCTCCTGAACTAAGGAATGATATATGTATGTTTAATTAAAGTGAGATTGTAAACCCCTTAAAGTTGCTTTCCTTAGAAAAGCAAATCAAAGAACATGTGCTAGTAGGCCTCCTGTGTGCTGGTTTTATTGGCCTTACACAGCCACAGTAGTGGCAAGTAGCATTATTGTTATACCACAATAATCCTCTACGGTCAGTCTTTTTTTTTTGGTTGCTTTTTGCTCATTGTTTTGTGTGATGGGGCCTCAGGTGCTGGCAGTTGCAGCCTGTAGGGCTCTGGTAGCTTACCTGGTTCTGAGCTGGAGCTGCTGGTGGTGGCTGGTATGTGTGGAGGCCAGGTGAGGTTTCTGTGCATTTTCCCAGGGCTGCACTGAAGCTCACTGTGTGTGGGGGGGTGGGGTGGGGGTGGGGTCTGGCCACTAGAGATTGCCTCCTCACCTGGGCTGTGCTAGATCACAGGTAGGATCAGCAGCTGGTGGACACACGTCCACTGGTATATATGGTGTTTCTCTGAGCTGGAGTCTGCCAGTTCCCCTAGCTGTTGCAAGGCACCCAGGGGGTGTGGGGAGGGGGTGGGGAGGCTTCCTGATAATGGCACTTTCCTGTTCCACCACCCAGCTTCTCAGGACCTCCTTCTGGTTTGCTGAGGTGGGGCTTGTGGCTGGCTTGCCTGGATGCCTCCTGTCCTGTACTGCTCCCCTTCCACTACAGCCAGAGGGACATTTCCTGTTAATCCCTCAAGCCTCCCAGGTTAAAAGAGTGCTGCTCCCAGTCTTTCTTCTTACTCTGCTGTTTCCTGGATACTATTTTCTAGATTTTTTGAGGTCAGTAAGGGAGGGTGAGTGCAACCCATTCCTTACTCCACCATCTTGGCACCTAGAAAAAAAAAGTAGGCATAATTATAGCAAGTGTCACATGCCACTTTAGGAAAACCACAAATAGTGTTAATTACTGCTTCTACTTTCATTGGAACTGAAGGAAAATGTTGTTTTTCAGTCATTTCAGTTGTGTACGACTATTTGTGACTCCATCTGAGTTTGCCATTTCCTTCTCCAGTTCATTTTACGGATTACAAACTGAGGTAAACAGTGTTAAATGACTTGCCCAAGGTCAGATAGCTAGTAAGGTTCTAAGGCCAGACTCAAAACATGAAGATAAGTCTTCCCGATTCCAAGCCCAGTGCTCTATCCACCTTACTATCTAGCTGCCCTCTGATGGAAAGCAGGTGAGCACATGATAAGGCCTGATTTAGGTTTAGAATCATCAGAATCACCTGAAGTTGAATCAGAATTATGTGGCTAAGTATTTATGTCAACAACTGCCTTTTTCCCCTTCTTATTTCTTATCAATTATCAGATGCATCACCTTTCCATTTCATCCATTTTCCTCGGAGCTGGAATTTATACAGGAATTTCAACTCTCTAACTTCTCTGGAGGCAAAAGTGGTGACCTTGCACAGCCCTCCCTCACTCAAATCAAAGTCAACTGCAAGTCATGTCATCATTTCCCTGATGCTATGACCCTCTTCAAAAATAAAGGACAAACACAACCTGTGAGTAGATGGAGCTGCCTGAATTGGGACCCAGCTAGTTGGGTAACTCAGCCCTTCTCCCTCTCCCTCTCCTTGTCCTCCTCTTTCTCCTCTCCAAAGGAAGGTAAAATTTTATGGCCAGAAGCTGTCTACTTAACTTGGGTTCTACTGGCTAGATTTCTTTCTTTCTTTCCTCCCTTTCTCCCTTCCTCCCTTCTTTCTTCCTTCCTTTCTCTCTGTCTCTCTCTCTCTGTCTCTCTCTCTCCCCCCATCTCTGTTTCTCTCTCTCTCTTTGTCTGTTTCTTTGTTTCTTTCTTTCTTTTGTCATTTACAAAATCTTAAACCTAGTTCACTCTGAAGCTCACATTAATACTTATTGCCTGATGGATGTAGAGGCCTATTCACTCAATATTATAATTAGCTTGCTCACATATTTTTCCAAGCTGTAGAGAGCAAAAAGTTTTCAAGTCCTACCTAGCAGAGGACATCCAAATCACATGGGAATAGGATGAGGCATATATTGTCTCTGCTGTCCTCTCTACTACTGGAATTCTGCCAATAATGCTTTCTTTTAGTCTTCAGATGTTATCCTGCATCCTAATGTTTTTATTTAACTAAAAAGCAATTAATTTATCCACCAGTAAAGAGCATGCAGAATATTAAAAGTAAAAGAAGAATAGGATAACAATTTATCCTAGGACGATTTCTATCTGAATTCCATTAAAAAAGATGAAAATACTGCTACCACTACTACTACTAGTACTACTACTGCTAGTACTACTACTACTATTTCTACTACCAATAATAATAAACAGCACATAAGTAGCATTTTGGCATTTGCAATTCCTTTTACATACAGTAATTCACTGGATCCTTTTAACCACATGTGATTAATCATATACTATATTTATTTTACATATGAAGAAATTATGACTCAGTGAGATGAAGTGGTTTGCCCATGGCTAAACAACTACTAAATGTCAAAGGAGGGTTTCAATTCCTACACCAAAAGTTTTATTAATAAGATATAAATGGAAAGTGGCTTTAAAATAATAGGTAACCCATTAACTAATGTACTCAAAAGAAAGAATCATCAGTATTAAAGCTGAATTCAGTGGAAGAGAAGGTAAAAAGAAAAGAGAGGAAGGAAGGAAGAAAGGAAGGAAGGAAGGAAGGGAGAAACAGAAGAAGAACAGAGGAAAGAAGAGAAGGAGGGAGAAAGAGAGGGAAGAAAGGAAGAAAAGAAGGGATGGGGAGAATGGCTGAAAGGAAGGAAGAAACATGAAGGAAATGAGGGAGGGAAAAAGAAAGAGAGGAAAGAAAGGAAAAAGAAAGTAGGAAGAAGAAGTAAAAACAGAAAAAAATATGGAAAGAAGAGAGAAAGGGAGGAAGGAAGGAAAGGAAGAAGAATAGAGGGAGGAAAGAAGAAAGGAAAGTAGAAAGAAAGGAAAGAAGGAAGGAGGAAAGGAAAGAAAGAGAGAGGAAGGATCGAAATTAGGAAGGCAGGGAAGAAAGAAGAAATGAAAGGATGAATGTAGGGAGCTAGGAAGGAAAAGAGGAAGAAAGAGTCATGAAGAAAGAGTCATGAAACTGTGGGTCTGATAAAAATATGTAACTGTATCTAAGAGGAACTTGAATCACAACACTATGGGTTCCACACACTTAGAAGTATACTATCTAATGTGGGTATATAGTTTAGGTATTGTTATGTTCACACGTAATTTTGGATAGAGTTCGAATGAATACCAGTAGGTCAAGTGTTGTTGAGGATTTTACTAAGATGACAAGTAGTGGACATAACAGTTATGCACTCCTATTGCTCTGATTCTAGCTCAGAATCGTGGAGGTAACATGACTATAGGCATTTTCTGAAAGGGGAGCTGTGGGTTCTGGGATGACAGAAACACATCCCTACTCATGCAACTTGGACCCATGGCCAGAAATGTGTGTCACAAAATGACCTTAGGCATACTGGATGCCAAAACATGAGCATTATACTGCTCGGTTTCCTAATTTATTTTCCTTTTATGTCTTCATTTGCTTCATGACTGTTATGTAATTTGTAATTCTAAATAGAGATGATTAGACTTTTTACATTATCTAGGCTTTAATAAACAAACATTCTGCAACAAAGTAGAATTTCTAGTTATCTCCTAAGGGGATACACTCTATAACAGATAGAGGAATTTCACACCTTCAGTGAATTTTTCAATAAGTCCTGTCTGCTAGTTATTCAAATTTCATATCTATTTTTTTAACTCAGAGAATATTGCACACACACACACACACACACACACACACACACACACACACATGACAGTCTGGAAGTCAGTGGGATTGCAGAGTCAAACACTATTGTACACAAAGAGGACAGAATCCAAATATTCCTGCAGAACCTTGTAGATAAGTTTCTTTTAAAATTTGTGAGTCATTATTGCTTTCAGATACACCTTCTCAGTCCAGCATCATGAGCTAGGCCATATTACACCTCCTCCCTTTTTTTTGTTCCATGACTTCTTTGGCATTTGAAATCTTTGTGTTCTCTGGATTGGCCCAGTTGATCCACTTCAGAAGACATTAGCCTAGGCCTACAGAGTATTGCTGTACTTGGGAGCTACCCCATAGTGCATATCTAAGCTGAAGAGCTCAAATATTCCCTAGCAAAGGATTCTTTTTTTCTCCATATGTGCCATATATCTTCCACCAGGGAAGATTCAGATGCAGAGCCACAGTAAGTCAGGGTGACATGGTCAAATTCTTCTTGGTATTCTCTCCAGAAATATTTCCATAAATATACCAATTTTCATAAATTAATTGGAGTTCACCCACTACTCTACAACAACTAGAATACAGTATACTTTTCTTAGAACATGCTCTGGAATGTCATCCAAGATGGACTGAAGGTCCCCCCTGGCACCCCAATAGAGACCAAAGCATATTCAAATTAGATTGAATAAGAAGGTAAAGAGTGGCTTCTACATTGTTTTTACTCCTGCATGCTTGGTTGCTCACTGGAAAAAGTCCTATTGATTGAATAAGCAACCATGTTTAGAGTTGAGTTTCATAGAAGTTTTGTTTTCTTTTGTTTCAACGGGTTTCAAACTTTTAAATGCTGACCTAGTTTTATAGATCATCCTATTCATGTTGGTTATGACCACTTCCCCAGATTCCAGTGCTGGCCTTTTTAATCTACCAGAACCTTGGATTTCATAAGACAATCTGTGGACATCATTTTTATTCCACTCAGTTTCTGTCAATACTTGTATCATTTGTTCTTTTACAGGATACTTGGGGAATTCTGCTGGCCTCTAATGAGGAACTAAGAAAGCAACATGATAGACATGTGGAATTTCATTCTCTTCTTCCAGAATATTAAAACTTTATTTTAAAACAATAATTCTCTTTCATAATATCTACTGACTAGCATAATGTCCCTTCAAGGAACTCTGTCTTTTGGTCATCTTATTTAGCAATAGGTGTATACAGTAAGAACAGAAATTGAAAGTTCCCCAAAACTTTTCTCAGCTCTTTAAGGAAGTAATTAGTCATTCTCAATAGGCAGTCATTGGCTACCTCTAGGCAGCCCTACTATTATATTTGGTATGTGTTTCAAGGGAGAGATTGGGGAGTGATACATTCATTAGCCTCTATTGCACTAGAAATCTCTAGAAGACTCCATTTCCCCAAAGATATGAGTGGGATCTTGCTCCCCAAGGGCTGATGGATCATAGATATCTTCTCCATTAGCTGCTACTTCCCCTAGAATTAGAGAGACCTTAATTGTATAAATTCAGAGAGAGTCATGTGTAGTCAGAAGACACATGTAGCTTCAATCTAGAAGACTTTTGGGAAATATTCTCTACATTGTACTCAGAAGAAGAATCCCAAGGGAGTTACTACATTTTGAATAGAACCCAGGAAATGATAAGCAATACAATAATAAGCAACAAGGTTTGAGGGTCAGGCAGTCAGAAATACTTAAAATTTAATGAGGAATTATGGATCCATAAAAGTTTCCTGTAGTCCCCCTGTGGTAGTGGGTCTGGATCTCCTGGAATCAAAGCTAAGAAATGATTCATATGTATTTTCCTCGGTGAAGAGACAATGAATCATAATGACTTCAAGATGCCTTGTCTCCCTTCTTAGAAAGTAAGCCCTTTGCAGGAAGGGACAGTTAAACATTGGTCTTTTTCATCCTCAATGCTTATCATTGCTGCTTAATAAATTATCTCTCATTTCTAGCCTAACACTAGAAGCTACAAATACTAGACTTCTATGATACTATGGCTGAAAGGAATTATTATAGTAGCAGCCTTAGCAGGTCTACTAGCATGGTGATTCTGTAGAGTTCAGTGGCTTCTACTCTATATGTTACCAGAACATTTTTTCTGTTCAACCTTGAATGACTCTGCTTGCAGCTGTGGAAATTATAAATAGAAATTGGTGGCAATGCTCCTATGTAAGACTGAGTTAATGGAGGAAATCAGCAATAAAGGACACCTATACCCCTTCAGAACATTAATACTATGGTAGAGACAAAATCAAAAATAAAATCTATAATGATATACTCATGAAAATTCACAATTCTTTTTTAATATATATTTTTTATTTACAACAGTTCCACAAGTTTTTGAGTTCCAAATTTTCTCCCACTCCCTCCCTTGCCCTTCCCCCCCCTCGCACTTCCCCCTCAAGATGGCATGGAATCCAATACATATCCTACGTGTAGTTTCACATTAAACTTATTTACACCATGGTCAAGTTGTAAAGAAGAATTACGACCAATGATATATGGCTTCTGTGATGACTGACTTTGATAGACTTGGCTCTTCTCAGCAATACAAGGTTCAAAGAGGGCCCCAAAGGACTCATAATGGAAAGTGGTATCTACATCTACAGAAAAAATTACAGAGTTTGAAAGCAAATTGAGGCAAACTACTTACTCTCTCTCTTTTTTCTCTTTTTTGCTTTTGTTTCTTCTTTCTTGAAATCCACAATTCTTCCACAAAGTGTTGTTAATGGAATTCTTTCACCTCTATGAATATCAGTACCTTGGTATTTTTGTTTGGGGTTGGGGCGTGGTGGTGGTGGTGGTGAATAATATTAGCATCCAGTCTTACCTGGAAGTGGAGTTGCGGGGTAGAGAACAATATGACCAAAGGGCTATTTCTGACTAGAGAGGAGGTTGCTGTAGAAGGTAGGCCATGAAGGAAGGATTAAATGTGATGAGATATCTGGGGTAGAGTTGCCCAGGGATAGTTGTGCCATGTAGCACTTTGGACCATGAGGTGCATAGCAGAGGTGTAGGTCACTGCAAAGAGAAAATACGACCTCAAAGGAAGTGGGTTTTCTCACCTTTCCTTGATGTCAGTTCCTTGAAGCAAAGACCCATTCTTCCCACACTAATTATGACTCATCCCTCCAAAAAAATCAGAAATATGACTTCTATACAATTATAACAGACAAAGAAATACCTGATGAATAGGAATATGCATGGGAAGGCTGTTACTAAATATGAATAACTGATGGCAGTGTGAACTAACCAAGGCCAGAATAGATTGTAGTCATCTCTCTATCTTGGAATTAGTCAAGTACTGTACTCCATTTCATGTTAGAGCTTTCAAGAGAACTTTAAAGATTTTGGAAATAATCCAGAATGGAATAATGGAAATGATTAAAGGGCTGGCAAATATGATCTAAGAGGTAAGGTGAAAAGAACTAGCATCAATGACCATAGTGAAGAAGGAAGAATAAGTGAATGATAGCCTCATTGTATATGAAGAGCTAATAGGGAGGAAGATGACCACACTTTTCTCCACCAAGGTTAGGGAAAGGAAAAACTGGTTGAAATTTCCAAAAGATAAATTTGGATTAGGTTA
This sequence comes from Trichosurus vulpecula, assembly GCF_011100635.1. Taxonomy (NCBI): domain Eukaryota; kingdom Metazoa; phylum Chordata; class Mammalia; order Diprotodontia; family Phalangeridae; genus Trichosurus; species Trichosurus vulpecula. The sequence goes on from NC_050576.1 coordinate 379,718,628, forward strand.
AAAACTATCTCAAATTGTTGGGTTAGAGAATATGTCCTATTAACCTATTTATAAATGGAAGTTGTTGAAACAGATTGCCTCTAAAATCATTTGCAACTATAAAACTTTAAGTCTTATGATCTGTATTATGAAAGAACTAAAAGATGAACCAAGGTAAAAACAAAACAAAACTCTCTCTCTCTCTCTCTCTCTCTCTCTCTCGCTCTCTCTCTTGCTCTCGCTCTGTGTGTGTGTGTGTGTGTGTGTGTATGTGTGAAAGAGCACAGAATCTCACTTCTGTCACTTTTGTGAGTTTGGTTTTCCAGCTTGCAACTTAGACTTTTTGTAAAGGTCAAAGACAATGATATTCATGAAAGTATTTTTTACCACCAAATATAAAATTATGTAAATGTGTAGTAGATGATGTTTGGGAAAGATACATAACCTTTCTGGGCCTCAGTTTCCCCATTTGTAAAACTTTACTGCTAAAGTCCCTTCTAGTTATAAATATAAAACACTATTATCACAAAATCATGATGTTTAGAAGAATGAAGATGAAGAAGAGAAGAAGCAACATGGAACATAGGGTGTTAGAAATCAGGGTAACTTAATAGTCATATGTTTGCACTAATAAATCTAGAGATGGTAAGAGAAAACTTGTCAAACTTAGTCAAAATCTTCATTGGCATTAGATCAAATGAGATAATAAAAGTAAAATGCTTTTCAAATCTTAAAATGCTACATAAATATGAGATATTATGATTATTTTCATAAAAAATCTCTAGCCCCCAAATATTGCATTTTTAGAGTTATTTGTAACTGATGATCATTGATTTGATATAGTCTAAGTTAATATATCATATGTTTCTCACAAATGCTAAACAGAAAATCAGACTCTGAGCTAAGTAGCTAAACTCATTCTGGTTTTCTGGTTTGTTTAACCACGGGCATCCATGCGACTAGGCCCCAAAGTCATATTCAGTTTACAATGAACCAAAACATAAGCTGGTGCTGGCCCTTTTCTGAAATTTTAGCTTGAGGGAATCAATAATTAAAAGTCAACCCTGTGCATTCTGCAATCATCAGTTGTGGTAATAAATGTAATGCATTTTGCAAACATTAAAGCCAATATGAAATATTAATTATTTTACTCCTGTTTAGAGGAAAGATAAATGATAGCCAACTTGGTACATTTGTCTTTCAAGTTTTTCCATCCTTTGTAGAAGCTTATTTCACACTTCCTCATCCGTGTTGTAAAACTAGCCAGAACTGGGATTTATCATTCGTGAACTGCTTTCAGTTCTGTGATTGCAATGTATTACACATCTTCTCATTATCCTTGATATAGATTTGTTGCACTATGGGATGTCATAAATTATGTTACTTTACTTGGTCTTCATTTAATTCTATTAGAAGCTTAGCTTATAATTTACAATGTGGTGAATTAATTTCTGGAGTGTTTTGTTGTCATTTTTAGTTAAGAAGGAACACTCGTTGCTATATTTTTCTAATGTTGACTTTTTTCATAAAAGATTAATGATTAATGTGGAGTTAGTGATAAAATGAAAATGCTCATCAAGTCTAAAACCCCATCACAATTAATGCCTCCAAAGTCATAATTTGAAAATCCAGAGGCACATCTGATTTAAATCTGTTAACTCTCATTATAACCCTCTTACACATTTGCCTCAAACACATAGATAAGGGGGGGGGGGCCCAGACACATTTCTAATGCTTTGAGAAAGCAAGACATGTGAGGAAATGTCTTAATCAAGTGTAATAATCTATTTATGTTAATATATTCCTACTTCAGTTTTTGCTAACATGATCCATGGGAATATTAGCTGATAGGTACATTCCCGATGACAAAGCATTCTGATGCTTCAGTAGGCCTTCTCTACCCATTGTGAAACTTAACATTGCATTAGTTGGTTTAGTAAATAAAATAATGGTCACCACAGCCTCTACAAATTTCTTAGCTTAGAAACTAATCAAGAGGTTTGCATTAATGCATTTTGGCATCAGAGTTATAAATTATACATAATGCAGCATAACATTAAAGCATTAACATAATTTAACAATACTGATCTATCACTTTACAAATGAAAAAGCTGAAAGCTTCCTATCTGACTGTTCTGACTTAGCTCTGATATGTTATGCATGCTCAAATTCATTCTAACAAGAAGCACATTTTAATAGTCTTAATCCTGCTTTCCTCTTTTACTAATTGTGCAAGGAAATGTTTTATGTACAAACCCATTCATTTCTGATTCATCTCTTTGGCATTGGCTTAACTCTTGTCTTTGTTCTCTATGTTGGGATGGAGAAATGGCATTAGAACATTCCAGGTCCAGTCCTCAAGATGGGGTAATGTGGAAAAGTGGTATTTTGTGCTATTTCTCCTCCTTAGAGAAAGTCTTAGGACTTCATAAAGGAAAACTCTAATTATAAACTGGTAGTTTTATAACACTGCTTGAAAAAATGATTTATAGTTCCATAAATGGCTCAATCCAGTTGACAGATAAAAATAAAAATAATGTGTGCACCATCCTCACAACACCATCACAACCTATTTGTTAAGGATCCTCAGGGTATGTAATATCGCCTTATGTTGTGGTGCTATATGGTAGAGGACCATATGGGCTGCTATCCCAAGAAACAGCAGGGTTCAGTTAAAAGGTTCTATGTTCTGTGTGTATGTGTTTTCCTTTCTAACAGCTTCTACATTTCTATATCTTTGCAATCAATGTTATTTATTTAACATAATTAATGTATATATATGTATATTTGTAAAAGAAATCCTTTGTACTAGATGGATAATTAGCATTTCAGTATTCACATCATTATAATTACAGATTAGTATTTCCGATTAATATAATGGTGTCACAGTGATAGACTTTAGCCTTAACTTAAAAGTATTTTGAATTTTCTGTTATGCAATACAATTAAACTCATTAGAGTCAGTTTCATATATAATCATGTTTTCTCTGAATAAGGATCCAACCCTCCGGTATAAGGGAAAATGTCTGTAAAATAGTTGGCATATGAAATTCGCAAGTACCTTTTAACCTTTCATCATACCTTGAGGAAGTTTTTGGCAGTTGCTAAAATCTCCATAATGTGCAAGTTTTGGAGTATGTTAGACTTTCAGATTCGCAAAGGATATCCATTTGTATCTAATCAGTGAATCATGTCAAAATGTATAAAGTTTTTCAGTGTATATTTTTGAATCTATAAAAGGCTAAAGAACAGAGAAATTAGAATGCTATCCCCTCTGTCAAGGTATTCATCCTTTACTCCTTGGATTAGTTTCCTTGTTATATCTCTTTTGGCCTCCCTCACCCCCCACCAAGTACTCAAGGTTTAGTTTGTTTGTTTTTTGTTTGTTTGTTTGAAGTGATTTTTAATATGCCTACATGAAAAAGAGAAGGAAGGAAGTAAAGAAGGAAGGAAGGAGGAAGGGAGTAAGGAAGGAAGGAAGGGAGGAAGGAAGGAAGGGATTAAGCTTCTTCCATAAGTAATGAGATTTCCATACCTGGAGTTATAAATAATAATAATAACAAATAAATAATATAATATAAATAATAATGATGATTGTCATCATCTTAATTATGTATACTGTGGAGGTGGTAGTAGCAACATTGTCATTATCATTATAGGAATTAGAAGATCAAACAGCTACCATTTATATAATTCTTTAAGGTTTGCAAAACACTTTACTTTTGTTATCCTATTTGATTCTCATAGCAGCCTTCTGCTAGGCATCATTAGTTATTAATTTGGGGACAAGATTCAAATTCCCATCTTCTTGACTTCATTCTAGCACTCTAGCCACTATACCACCACATTACTTAAGTAAAGGCTAGATGGGCACTTGCCTGCTGTGTTCTATAGGGAGAGGAGATTCTACTAAGAGCCAGATTATACTAGATGAAAGTTGATGCTTGCTTAAACAATTATTTCAAATTCTCTTGCTTTTAAATTGTATTCAGTCAGACACCATGGCCAATGTTCATAATTCCTGATAGTAGAGGAGGCTGAGACTGATGGAGCTCTATGAAGTTCTGAGCTTGAGTAGGGCTAAAGCTGATCCAGTATATATATGCACTATATCCTGCACTGATATAATGAGCCACAAGGAACAGGACCATGAGTTTGCCTAACGAGGGGGGGACCAACTCATGTCAGAAAACAATGGAGAAATTTAAAATTTATATAGCACTGGAATGAGACCTATAAGTGGTTGCTGCCCTTCTAGTCCTAACAGATGGGGCTAGCCAGTCTAAAATATATACATGCAAGCATGTATGCATACATGTAGACATGTCTGCATATATGCATATATACATGTATACATGTATTCTATATCTTTTGATCAAACGAAAAATAATTCTCCAAAAGATCCTGAAACAGACCTTTGTAATAAATAATTTGCTGGTATTTTTACATTGGTATCATTTCCCAATAACTATGACTTACCTCTTTGCCAACCATAAAGGAACCTCCTTTACAACTATGAAAGGTTGTTAAAAACAAACAGTCGATATCTAACAACATGTAACCCTTTCCACATCTATAGGCCATCATCATCTCTCTGCTAAAACAAGGGAGCTGTACTTCATTGCCATTGAAGTGAGTATTAGACATTTCACTGATCAGTTTTATCTTGGCTGTTACCATTACTTTGCTTTACATTTCTATGATCACTGTCTACATTTGGGAGTGAGGGCTTCTTCTGACTTTTCAATGTATCAGTTAATACAAGGCCTTCCAAGTTTTTTTGAATCCTTCCTATTCTTCATTTCTTATGACACAGTAATACTCCATTACAGTTAGTCATTCAGTCAAGAATTTATTAAGCACCTACTGTATGCTAGGCACTGGGGATACAGAAAAAGGCAAAAGTCAGTCTTTGTCTTCCAGGAACTCACAATTTAATGGGAGACACAAAAAACAAATATGTATGAACAAATATGTACAAAGAAGATATACAGAGGATAAATAGAAAATAATTAACTGAAGAAAGGCATGAGAAGGATTGGGAAAGGCCTCCTGTAGCAGGTAGAATTTTGGCTGGGACCTGATGGTATCCAGGAAAGCCATGAGGCAGAAATAAGGAGGGAGATGATAGGAAAAATGCCAGAAGTTAGAGTGCCTTGTTTGAGGGACAGCATGGAGGCCAGTGTTTGTGAGAGTGTATTTATGTGTGGTGGGGGTTGGGGAAGGCAGTATAAGGTAAAAGAAAACTAGAAAGGGATATGGCGGGGAGGATCTAAGTTACAAAGATATTAACAAGTTCTCATTCCACTCTTCCATCACCATGCTCTACTTGGAAAACTTCATTTCACACTGAAGCGTTTCAATATTTAAATTATGGGTATTAGGTCTTGGCAAGGAGAAATGACTTCTGAAACCTGGAAAGGAGAATATAGAAACCCTAGCATTCCTTTGAAGTCACCTGGGTCCTCTGATGAAGTCTTGGATTTTTGCATTTTTCTTTGATTGTAGATAAGAGAGGAATTTGGAGACTTTATGAAAAACCTGACATTCAAAAGAAAAAATAAAAATTTGAATCAGCTAATTTTCACATGCCTATTGGGACTGGTTTGATGGTGCCTCATGGAAGACCTTTGATGGCTATACAAAAGAAACGGTAGGCAAAGATAAAAATCAGGTTCTCTTCAGAAACACACTACATTTCCTGGATGCCATTTGTACAAACAGTTGACTTAATATCCCAACTCAAAGGACATCTGGACCCAGTTTGCCATCTTGGCTCAAGTTAAATGTTTTCTGGCATTTTTGTGAATTTGACTAATGAACAACAGAGTGGACTCCAATGCTAGAAGTTAACAGCTACATAAAATAAATAGACTATAGTCCATTAGTACCTTAGGCTAACATTAGAAAGACCAAACAATCAAATAATTGGTTAGTCAGACAAAAGAATGAGAGTCTATTAAAGAACTGTTTGTTTTGTTTTGTTTTTAGGCTAAGAGCTTAAAACCAGCAAGTGGAGTGGACATGTAATACAGGTAGTATGCCCATTACATCATGTTCTTAATTTTTAATAGAAAAACATGATATAGATAAAAATGAAAGCTCCTGCATCTGGGCAAACAGCCTACTGGGAAGCTGCCACGGTACAGAAAAAAATACTTGAAACCAGACAATTTGAGTTTGAATTCTACCTTTGCCACTTCATTAGCCAAATGAATTTGGCCAATTCATTTCCCATCTCAGGATACCAGTTTCCTCAATTGCATAATTAAATAATTGGACTAGTTAGTTGACTGTTCAGGTCCCTAACAACTTTAAATCTTTGATACTATAATTTTGAGAGACTCTTTTACTTCCAAGATATGAAGGACTGATGTCTTCAGTTGTCTGTGCTGCCTCCTATATAATAATAATACTAATACTACTACTAATAACAATAATAAATACTAGCATGTATGTTGTGCTTTAAACTTTGAAAAGCAATTTACAAATATTACCTCATTTTATCTTCACAACAACCCTGTGTAGTTCCTATTGTTATCTCCAATTTACAGATAAGGAAACTGAGGAAAGAAAGATTGAGTAACTTTACCCATAAGCATGTCCATACACGTGAGCTGTACTATAGGTTCTATACAACTCTCTCTCTCTCTCTCTCTCTCTCTCTCTCTCTCTCTCTCTCTTTCTTGCTCTCACTCTCTTTCTTTCTGTCTCTGTTTCTTTTTCTTTCTTTTCTGTCCCTAAATTTTCCCATTAAAAATATTCTCTATTACAAAAAATACTTGCTCCTCTATTTCAGAAGATCCTTGCTGTCAGAATCTTACAAATTGGAAAGAACTAGGGATGCTAATTCACATTACAGCATTAGTGACAAAAAGGACTTAATATCTGTCCTGGAGGTATTTATATTAACTAGTGATATTGAATTAAGAAGTAGGATGAGAAATCTAGGCATCAAGGTATTGTTGCTTTCAATCATTCCCTAACCTAATCCAGCCTCCAAAGAGTTACCAAAATAAACTTGTTAAAGTAGAAGTCTTGCCATATCACTTTATTGTTCAGAAACCTTCCTGGACTCCTTATTGCCTCTAAGATAAAATACAGACTCCTTAGACTACTATGTAAGACCTTCTATAATCTGGCTCCAATTTACCTTTCTAGTCTTATTTTACATTCCAGGAAAACTTTTTAAGTCTCAAATTGTATGTCTTGCCTCTGGACATTTTCACATTTTCACAAGCATTTTCTCATTACCTGGAGCAGGCTTCTACCCAGTATTTGCTTTACAAAATCTCTATCTTTCTTCAAAGCTCAACTCAGAACCTTCACCCTTCTTGAATTTTTCCCTGATCCTTTCAGTAGAAAGGAAACTGCTTAAGGAGAAGTTGTGGTTCTTTTCTGTCTTTGTACCAATAGACGTTGCATAAGTTAATTTGTTTAATTAACTTGAATACAAGGATTAAACTGATGCTAATGGAAGTAAAACATCCAGTCAGAGCCCATACAATCAGTGAGTCACAGAAGTGAAATTAAACTTAAAAGTTTTCATTGGAAGCTCAGTGCCCTTATATGACATGGTGTCTCCCTGCCAGTGTACTGTAAAGTTATAAAGAATTGATTGACCAGTTCATGGTGACTTCTTCATGACTGATATTGTCTTAATATGGTAATATCTTTGGGAATTTGTGCATTTCAATGGAGAATAATTCCTGAAATTGGGACATGGAGACAAATTTTTAACCACCTTCTCCAAAAAAAAGTACATTGGAACGATTTTTTTAAAATTTAATCTTCTTTATTAACATTTTCTTTATCAATTTCTCTAAGAGTTGACAATCAACAGAACAATGAATCAAGCCCTAATTTACAAGGTTTGCCCATTTCCAAAGTGTAAATGCTCACACTGGAAGTTTAATACTTGGATAGGAATGAATCCCTCAAAATCTTGGTTCTTAACAAGATCAAAAGGTAATTTCATAGCTCATGGCAAGGCTTCTGGCGTGAGGGGTAGGGGAAATATTTTGGAAAGGGAAAACTAACTACTTAGCATTCTCCAAAGCATGCCATATAAGTAATATATCTTTCTCTGTGCATTCATCTAGCCTTAGGTGTTGGATTAACTGCAACAGCATTGTGCTGTTATTGGCCTTGACATTTTGTATAAGCATGGTTATTAATCATAGCATAACAGGATAATAAATAAGATTTAGAGCTGGAACAAGCTTTAAAAGTTACCTAAAACAATCAATTTAGATGTAGTTAAAGAAAAGAAAATAACGATGCTGTTAGAAATATACTTTAATAATAATCATAACCAGACTGTGTAGCATAGTGGGAAAATTGCTAGATTTGGAATCCAAGGACCTGAGTGACCTTGGACAGATCACTTAACTTCTGTCTACTTTAGTTTCCTTATCTGTAAAATGGGGATAATAATGTAATAGCACCTACTTTTTGTGAGAAGAAAATGAGATAACATTTGTAAAGAGTTTTGCAAACCTTAAAATACTATATAAATTCTATGATGATGAGGATGAGGATGAGGATGATGTTTTCTCACATGTACACTGAGGGAGTTGTCTGTAGCCAGAGTGGCCTTTGTTTTCTTTGAGTGACTCAGCTTACCTCATTGAGCTTTGTTGGGCTATACCTGGGAGCAGAGAACATCCTGTGTGACCTCTTCTGGGGTAGGAAGTCCAGAGATTCATGGCCTGCAAGCAGAGAACTTCCTGTGTGATGAGTCATGGGGCTGGCTGGGGGGAGGTGTTAGCTCCAGAGCCATGCCCTGTTGGGTGTTAACCTAGTCTGCGCTAGGGGGAGGGGCCAGCTCAAGAACCAATCAGCTCTGGTCATTCAGGCAGTGCTTGATGATGTCAAAAACTCTATAAGAGGGAAGAAGACAGCTTGAAGATCCCTTTTCCTTTTCCAGTTGGTGCCAGAGATGCCTACAGCCAAAGCTGAGCTGCCGGTAGCAGAGCTGACCCACGTGGAGCGAGGAGTGCTGAGCCAGGACTGGAGGCCAGTGGGTAATCTTCTTACCGTAGAGGGGAAGCATGTGTACGATTTTGCCTTATACTATCTCGCTTCTCTGTGGCCTCCTGGTTACCCTTGTGAGGCGGCCTTATTCGGCCTGGAAGCTTTTGATCAAAATATCAAAATGGGGACACTGGTTTGTGGGCTTGCTACTGTGGAGTATAAATACATGCTTTAGTTCTCCTGCCTTCTGCCTAGAGAATTCCTTATATCCTGCGGTTCCAAACCTTTCAGGCACATATGAGATTCTCTTTGAAATCATAAATTCTGCCTTCCTAATATATTTGGTAACGAGGTGGATGGGATCGCTAGGTATAGGATCTCTATTCAGAAGCAGAAGAGCTTCAGAGGAAGAGATGAATATCCCAGGGTGGGAGGATCCATTTTATTCCTCCCTAGCAAAGGAATTGGCTAAAAAAAGCCGGACCCTGTGAAAACTGGGAACCAAGGCTACAGAGAGGAGATCCTAAGGATTTGGAAAGGTGTTTACAAGAGGTTGGGATTCAGTCAGGGGCATCACTATCTAGGCAAAGCTGGGTAGTGTTATCAGCCTACTGGCTAGTATATGAAAGATTGAGATTAAGTGAAAGAGATGGGGGCACTCCTACCCCACAGCAAGAAGGGGAATCTCAGATAGCAGGAGAACAAACTGCTGCTCAAGAACCCACTGACTCAGGTGAGAACTTTTCTATTAATGTGGCTAGGAGCAACAGGAGGCCAAATAAGCCAAGAGTGCATCCCAACTCAGCCCAGACCAAGCCTGACTGCCTGCTTTGTCCTTGCCATGGTGGCAGGGGAAGTGAGTGGGGGGAAAATGAGACAATGTTAGGGGCTGAGAAAGAAAACTCTACTAGGGTTCAGGACATCCCTCGCACAGAGAATGGGAAATGGTCAGACAAGTGTTCATCCCATAGAAAGGAGGAGGACAGAAACCCGAGGTGGCAATTTAGTTACGAGGGAAATTCAGGAAGATTTCTCACAGCAAGAAGTCATAGATATTTTGAGTAGATTCAGCCAAAGAGTAGGAGAACCATTAATATCTTGGATGATAAGACTCAGTGATCAAGGGGCCGGTGGAATATTAGTAGATAAGAGGGACTGTATGAGATTCATATGTATCAGCCACGATCCTCTAGTTCAGCAAGCTTATAGGTAACATCATCAGCAAGAAGATGATGCTAGCAGGACTAATCTGTTGGTGTTAGCTGCTGTGGGATGCAATAAGAGATATACTAATGATTCTATGTGGCCCACTGAGCACAGACCCTGGTATTCACTTAAAGATTGTATCACGAGACTAAAGGAGGAGGTAATGAAGACTGCTATCATGACAGGAACTGCAGACAAATATTAAAATGATCCCATAGGAATCCCTCATAGGAATTTAATAATTAGGACAGCTCCCCCTGCTTATAAACAACTAATTTTGAATCTGTTACTTGGGGAAGTAGGGAGCCATCTTACAGAGGTGATAAATAAGATTTTACAGTTACATGACTTAGGAGACTGGGGAAGGGATAGATCTCCTCGAGAGAGAAGGGTGAATAGCCAGCAAACTTGGCGCCAAAATGGAGTGACAAGAAAAGAAATGTTCACTGCTCTATTGAGAGCAGAGGTAGGTTTTGAAATGATAGATGGCATTCCAACCAATGAATTGTACAGGATGTACCAAGATAAAGGACTCGATAACAGGAGAGATAGGGAAATAAGAACTGCTCCTGCAAATGCTACAGACATTGAACCTTCATACCCAAGTGAATCACATGCTAGGGAATACTAGGAAACAGGCTGAGTGCCAGCCCAAATTAAGGAAATATGTAAGCTGGATTGCAGACCTCACATTAACTTGACCATATATTGGAAAAATGAGTCAAGTACAGTAACTAAGGCATTAATAGACACTGGGACTTATCTATGGGAATCCAGACAAATTCAGCCATGGAACTCCTATTACCATCACAGGACTAGGAGGGACTGAAATATCAGCCAGACAAGTTAAATTGATGATGAAAATTGGACAGTTGCCCAAGAAAGAATATAGTGTGGTTATTGTGCCTATTCCTGAATACATCATTGGAATAGACATTTTGTAGGGTGTGACCTTAAATTTACCTGAAGGGAAATACCAATTTGCTGTGAGGAAAATAGGCATTAATGCAGTCTTAGAGGGGAAAATCAAGATGGATCCAATCACTTTGTCCAAACCTTCTGAAGTAATTACTTTGAGGCAATATCGTGTGCCAGGTGGGCAAGATGAAATTGCCAACACTATAAGAGAATGTGTTGAGGCAGGAGTGTTAGTCCCTACAACTACTCAATGGAACAACCCTGTCTGGCCAGTCCGAAAGTCAGATGGGACATGGAGGATGACAGTAGATTATAGACAGCTGAACAAAGTGACTCCTCCCTTGTATGCTGCTGTTCAAAGACACGGTTACTTTAATAGAGAGAATACAAAAACATGAAGGGACTTGGTATGCAGTTATTGATTTGGCCAATGCCTTCTTTACAATCCCAATAGACCCCAAGCAATGGAACCAGTTTGCTTTTACAAGGCCGACAGTATACATTTACACGCCTGCCACAAGGATATATTCATAGCCCAACTATTTGCCACAGGATTGTAGCTGAGCATTTGGATGAATTAAAGCTACCTGGTGTACAGCTTACACATTACATAGATGACATCATGATACAGGGAAAGAATATAAAAGAAGTGGAGGAGAGTTTAGCATTATTAATTGACCATATGAAAAGCAAAGGATGGGAAATCAAACCCGCAAAGGTTCAGGGGCCAGCTCAGACTGTAAAATTCTTGGGGATACAGTGGAATAGAGGACTGCGAGAAATTCTCCCACAAGATCGACAAAAAATTCAGGATTTTCCCACCCCTACTAATAAGAAAGAGGCCCAAAAGTTCATAGGGCTATTTGGTTATTGGAGACACCACATCCCACTTTTGAGACAGATTTTAAAACCCTTGTATAAAGTCACCAGAAAGAAATATGAATTCGATTGGGGCCTTGAACAAAGTAGAGCTTTTGAGGAAGCAAAGGCTGCTATACAATTAGCTCTGGACTTATGGCCTATGCAAAATGGGCCAGTGGAGTTACAAGTGACTGTACAAGATGACTATGCAAATTGGAGTCTGTGGCAAAAACAACAGAGCCGAAGTGTACCTTTAGGCTTTTGGTCAAGGAAACTGCCCTCATCTGGAGTGCAGTATACACCTTTTGAGAAGCAGCTGTTAGCTGCATATTGGGCTTTAGTAGAAACTGAGCAACTAACCCTGGGTCATGAAGTGATATTAAGGCCTGGAATTCCAATCATGACTTGGGTAATGAGTACCCCAGCTTCTCACAGAACTGGACATGCCCAAGAGGCGAGCATAATCAAATGGAAGTGGTATATTCAGAATAGGTCCAGAGCAGGCAAAAGTGGAGTTTCTGCTTTACATGAATCGGTGGCGAACATTGGCACTGAGAGAAATGAAAAACCCCTTGAATCTAAGCAACAGATGGTGCCATCCTTAGTGAAATGGAATAATGGGTATGATGGACTAAGTGTAGAACAGAAGAAACACGCTTGGTTTACTGACGGGACAGCAAAATATTTAGGACAGAAGAAACATTGGAAAGCAGTAGCCTATAACCCCTGTACTAGGCGAACTCTGGAAAGTTCTGGGATAGGGGGAAGTAGCCAATATGCTGAACTGATGGCAGTACATCAGGCCATCAGAATGGAGAAGGGAGGACATTGTCACATATTTACTGATTCATGGGTGGTAGCTAATGGATTAGCTACTTGGATGCCTATATGGAGGAATCAGAATTGGGAGATTCATGGCAAACAAGTTTGGGGTAAAGAGTTATGGGAAAATATATGGGACATGTCTTTGGTTACGGATTTGTCATTTTTTCAAGTTGATGCTCACGCGACCCTGACCACACCAGAGCGTGAGTACAATGCACACGCGGATCGACTAGCAAAGATTGCCACTGAATGTATTGTCCCTAGTCCAACTCCAACTGATGACTCAGCCTTAGCAAGATGGGTCCACCAGACCGCCAGCCATTTAGGGGTCCAGGCCACCCACCGATGGGCACAGGATCGAGGTATCAGTATCTCTCATGCGTTGTTAAAACAAATAACAGAGTGGTGTTGTATATGTCAATTAGAAAACAGAACGAACTCTTCCTAGGATAGTAACTGGAGAAATAGCAAGGGGAAAAGTTCCAGCCCAAATTTGGCAGATATATTATATTGGCCCACTACCCCAGGATAAAGGATGTAAATATGTATGTACGTGTGTTGACACCTATTCAGGTGTACTAGTGGCTTGTCCTTATAATGACGCAACTCAGAAAAACACCTGTAAAACCCTAGATATTGTAAGCTTATACTATGAAACCCCAATGCAGATTCAAAGTGACAATGGGTCACATTTCAAGGGCAAAGAAGTGAAAAGATATTGTGTGTTGAATAATATAGAATGGATATATTATATTCCATATTACCCACAAGCATCTGGGCTGATTGAAAAAATGAATGGATTCTTGAAAGAACAGCTGAGAAAATTAAGCTCTAATAATTAATATTGACATTGGAAGGATAATTTGTCTATTGCCTTATGTAATGTGAATAATAGGCCCTTAGGAGGGAGTACACCTCTAGCCAGAATGATGACCCCAAATTTGCAGATTAGAGAACAGCAAACACGTGAGATCCAAAATATTGAATTTTGGACTGTGAAGGAAGATGTCCCCCTACCATGTCCAGGAACACCTGGTTCGGCAGGATATGATTTACATTGTATAGAGAATTTTAGGTTGAATAGGAAAGAGATAAGAAAAACCCCTACTGGAGTATGTATGAGAATCCCCAAGAATCATTTTGGATGGATATTACCTAAACCAGGATTAGCAGCTCAAGGAGTACATGTATTGGCTGGAGTGATAGATTTGAATTATCAAAAAGAAATTGTTGTGACACTCCAGAATTTGGGTGAAAAACCTGTACAATTTGGTAGGAATGATAGGATAGTTCAAGTGATTATTATCCCCTGTGAAAAAATACCCTTTGTGAAAACTGACCCTCCTCCCAAAATAACTACTAGAGGGGCAAAAGGGGCTTGCTCCATTGATAAAATAAAGTTGGGAGCTAAGGTATAGGTAAAACGGAAGCCAGATGATATTCCAAAGGCTGCAGAAGTCATAGCCCATGGGAAGGACAACACTGTAACAGCTGTCTATTCAGGGGAAGATAATTACCAAATCATACCCCTGAACCATATATTTTACCGTGAATAGGGCTATAATATTAGATTCACAGACCCCACAGGTATGGCTGATGCTGGTAATTGCCACAAGCCACTCAGAGGGAAGGTGACTTTGTGTGATTAACAGATGAAAGCTTGTACATCTAGAATATGAGGTATGTTCAATCATTAACTGTCAACCAATATGCTTTAATTCATTATATTATAATAGGTGTCATGGATATAGAAATCCTGTGATGTCTCTGTTGATGGAATAGGTTTATTATGAACTTTGATTTTGTAACTACCTCTGAAGCTTGCTACTTTGTATCTCCCTAGAATAGTGTCTTGTGGATAGTAAGTTTTCAATATTGTTGAAAAACATATTTCCTCATGATCTTTACAACAGATATGCTCGACATTTTAACTGTAAATCCTAGTCTTTTATTTATTTGAATGAGAAATATGTAGGACGTTCTGTGAATTCTCTTTCCTATACCTTCCTCACTTAATTTAGTCTTATGGTGCCCTCAGGGCACTCATGCCTTTGAGTCTCTTAAGGATGGCCCTAAAGTGAGACTGGTAATTAGCAGAAACTGGTGAGAGTGCCAGACTAAGGGGCAAATGCGTCCTTTATCTGAATTGGATTACAAAGCAGTTACTTACCTTATGTAAGGAGAATAGAGAATGCTTGAGGCTTCTGTTTTATTTGCTTTGTTTTTGTTTTGGTGGCCTTTCACCTTGTCTATTGAAACTACACTGAAAGAAAGAGATCACTTAATTTTTTTTTCCTTCACTTTACTGTAGAACCTTGTTAAAAATAAAATATAGTTGTTCTGGCTTTCTAAAGTGTTTAAAAATTGGTTTGAAATGAGATGTTCCAGAACCGGTTGTTGCCCTTCATTCTCAAAGAAGGCCAAAATGACATCACTGTGCTTGAGTCATGATTCAATATATCTGACTGTGGCCGATCACGCCAATATTAGCTTGGTAGGCTCTACCACAGGTCGGGCACAAATAGTCTGTGTGAACATTTGGGGTGGATACTCCAAACTCATGCATCCTGCATTTCCTTTGAGCTGTTTCAATTCTGCTTTGCTCATAGAGGACAGCACCTTCTCTGATGTGGGAACACCATGCTGAACAGTGCTGTGCCAATGTCTCCCATGTCACACAATCAATTCCAAAATTCTTGAAAGTTCCAGAACTAGACATCAGACAAAGAGAAAAGTTGGAAATTGTATGGAGAAAGGAGTGCTGAGGAACTACCAGTAGTTAGTGGTATATGAAGGCAAGCAGCAAGTCAGGACTAAGGGGGTCTTCTCAAACAAGGAATCTTGTGCTTGGAAATTCAGTGATTAAAGATTTTCACTGGAATAATCTGTAATAAAAATGGTTTATCAGGTTAATTTTTCTATTTTGCTTGCTTCATTTGTTCACTAAAACTCTGTAAAATTATGAACTGAGTGTTTTTAAGTAATGAATCATTAGTAGACTGAAGGATATACAATGTAGAAATTCACCAAATATTTATATATATATATATATATATATATATATATATATATATATATATATATATTTGACTTTATCAAGTTTTCATTGCTTAATGCCTACCTTACTGCTTACAAAGGGATTCCCCAATTCAAAGATGATTAAAAAAAAGCCAAGGAAAAAGAAACCATGTCTCCTACCTAGAGGGAAAGTCTAGACTCTACACATGAGTTTCTCCCCACAGAGAATAGGAAGTAACAGTGGATTGGAAATCATGAAATTATATGCTCACTTTTCAGATGGGAAACCAAACTGCTTTATTCAGTTACCACCATGCACAAGAAGTACAATAAATGTAAGACAATACTTGTGAACAGTGGATTGATAAAGTATTTAAGTCTTAGAAATGTGGTTTCTCAAGACAGGAATTATAGTGGGAATGACATCTGCAATTGTTGCTTTCTAGAACAATAGAGAAGATTCTCCTCACTAAGAGAAGCAGAAATTAAATAAAGCTGTGGGGCAATGTCTTGTTTCCATTTCATTTTTATTTTTTTTTCTCTTTTCACTACATTATTCCAATCTTTATGTGTTCTATAACTCTCAGAAGAGTTCATGGCCAAGCACCAAAGCACCAAGAGGTGCTTTTTGTCTTCAACTAGAATCTGGATAAGGTAACTTCTTCACCTGTTATCTGTAGGCTTGTTTGGGTTGAGGTTACAAGAAGAACATGTCTCTTCTCCACACAGGTACCATTTGGTGAGACATGGTAGCCAGTATAGTTCATGCGAAAGACAAAGGTCATGGTGGAATTCAAGGTTTAAAAGATGCAATGATGTGAGACCAGATGCTTGGAGAGATGACAGAATAGTAATTTTCTGGAAACCTCTCAGAAAGGGAAAAGGAATTATGTTCCAAATATAGAATCTATGAAGATGAAGTTGTAAGATAAGAAGGCAAAAATACTACATGAGGTAAAAATCTCGTTAAGTAACATTGGAGAATTTAAATACTTAAAGGTCCCATTCAATTTTCTCAATTAACAGGGTATATATTCTGATGGTAGGGCAAAGTCAGCACAAGCACAGCTAACAAGATAGGTGACAAGAACGGCTAGTGGTAGAGAGTCCCTTTTTAGTTCTCTCATGGCACTGACTCAATCTGAACTTCCCATCACCTTAAAAACAATAACAGATACAGTGAATCTAATCAACTACCCTAAGGAAAGGGAAAACAATTCCACTTCTGGGAAGTAGAGGAAAGGTAGCTAGAGAAAAAATCTTCTATGCCAAAGGCAAAGTGTACTATAAACCGAGGTGGGATTGATCTTGTGCCTTCAAAACTTTCTCCAAGCAGGCACTTGAGCCTCCTGTCCTCCTCCACAGGGCTAGGACATAGAGAATGTCTAGTCTTGGTGGTGTGTCTCTGCAGCAGCAGAAGGAGAAAAGGGCCAAAGAGTAAGAAAATTAGAAGTGACTGGGAGTATAATAGCAAGACTGAAAAAGACAAAAGTATGAAGGAAAAAGCTGGAAGTCAGACTAAAAAGTTAGCTCTTATGCATATAGACAAAGGTGATAAATTCAGAAAGAGAAATTAAAGTGAATTTTTTTAAGATTCCAGAGTATAATAAACAAGTATCATACTGTTAAAGAAAATGAACCAAGGTTCTGTGAAAGGGAATGCTGCAGGGAGAGGATTCTGGGAAGCGGGCAGAGTAGGTCAGAAAATTTTCAGCTCTCCCAATTTCCCCCACAAAGACAGAACGTCACCTCATAGGGAATGTAGAGCAGGAACAATAAACAAAAGTCAGGATAAAGCGGTTGTTCTCCTACAACAATTTGAGAAGATCTGCCCCCCCCCCCCCCCCAAGAAAGATCAACCTCTAGCAGCAGAGATTTAGCCTTAATGAAGGGCAAATTCCTCCAGGCCAACTCTGTAAAAAACAAAACAAAACAATGAGGCCTGGGGGTAGCTGGGGTTGGAAGCCGGCCTCAGCCTTAGAAACTTTCATCTCACCAACAGTGTGTGTGTGTGAGTGTGTGTTTGTAGGGGGCGTAGGGGTGAGGGGATCTGACACCGAGTAGAAGATTGAAGGACCTTCCACTGTTGAGAGTCACCAACCAACCAAGCACAGCTGTGCTGACCAGATGTGTCCTGGGCTAGGCTGCTGCTGCAGGAGAGAAAAATCTTACACACACCTGGTGAGTGCTGTAGCAGAGGGGTGGGGCACCTCCTGGCTGTGGGCATTTACAGAAGAACAAAGTCCACTGTTTTGTTTTTTTATTTTTCCAGGGTAGAAAGGATAGCTGTAATTTGCAGGCACTGGAAGGACCACAGGAAGTAAGATCATTTGCAGGGTAGTGTGGCTGGGATCCCTAGCCATGGCTTAGGAGTGGAGAGGAAAGCCCAAGGTTGACCCCCAGGACAGACTCCAGAAAATAAAAGTAGGAAGGACCTGAAGATTCAGGCATCATTTCCCATGCCTCAGGACTAGAACTTGATTGCACTAATAGCTGCTAAAAATAAACATTTTTTTAAAAATGAGTAAGCAAAGGGGAAAGAACCCAACCATAGATAGCTATTATGGGAATAGAGAAAATCTGAGTTCATACTCAGGGGAAGATGATGGAGCTTAAAAAGCCATGGCATTTTCACTGAGAAATGTCAAATGTTCATGTTAAAAAGTATTGTAAAAATCAAATAAGAGAAATCAAAGAAAAATCAGGAAAAAAAGAGCAATCAAAAAATATCAAGAAAATTATGAAAAGAAAGTCAAACCAATTTGAAATAGAAATCAAAAACTTAAGGAAGAAAATAATTCCTTGAAAACTAGAATTGGGCAAAGGGGAGCTAATGCCATTCTAAGACATAATGAAAATATTTAAAGCAGCTCTTTTTGTGGTGGCCAAGATCTGGAAATTCGGGAATTAGGGAATGGCTGAACAAGTTGTGGTATGTTAATGTAATGCAGTGCTATTGTACTATAAGAAATGATGAAGAGGTGGACTTCAGGAAAACCTGAAAAAACTTTATGAACTAATGCTGAATGAAGTGAACAGAACCAGGAGAACATTATACACATCAACAGCCACAGTGTGTGCTGATTGACTTTGATAGACTTAACTATTTCCAGCAATGCAAAGACCTAATTTCAAAAGACTCAGGATGGAAAATACCATCCACATCCAGAAAAAGAAATATTCCATCTGAATGCAGATCAAAGCAGATCTTTTTTTCTCTGTTTTGTTTTATGTTTTTTTTTTTCCTCGTGTTTACTCTCCTTTTGACACTTTGTTTGATCCCCTTGCCATCTAAGGACTGAGAGGTCTAGAAACTGTCACTGCTAACATCGAGTCACTCATTCAATCACCCCGAGGGCTGCTCTTGGTTTACTCAAGCCTGGTCTGTTCCAGCATGCATTTTTCTGGATTGTGCTCCTTTCTCACCCTGCTTCAACAGACATTTCTTGCTGACCTCATAAATTGTTTTGGGCTGAAAAATTGTTTCACTCCATTTTTTGGTGGGTTCTGCTGCTCAAGAATTGGTTTAGAGTCATTACTTAAAGATATTTGGAGGAGTTTGCAGGAGAGCTTATATGAGTCCCTGCCTTTAATCTGCCATCTTGGGTCTGCCTTTTAATTGCTAATTCTGATATTAATCTCTTAGTCCCATTCCTTATTTACTTTTCTGTTGCATTTGACACTACTGGCTATCCCAAACTCCAAGATATTCTCTTTTCTTTAAGTTTTCTTGATAATTTTCTCTTTCCCCCCATATCTTATCACTCTACCATCTTCTTGGTAGGCTTATTGTCCTCAATATATGCCTTTATTGTGTATGTATTCCAAAGTTCAATCTGGATTCCCTTTTCTTTCCATGCACTCTTTCTCTTAATGAACTCAACAGCTTCCATGTTTAATTTGCATCTCTATGCAGATGATTCCCAGATCTATGTATCTAGCTCCATTCTCTTTCCCAAGTTCCAGTGCCACATCACCAATCAACTATTGAACATTGTAAACTAGCTATTTTCAAATTAAAATATCCAAGGTAAATATCATTATATTTGCTTTTGTTTTCTATTTGTTTTGCAAAATTGTTGATTTTTTTTATTTCAATTCCTGGATAATGAGAACTGACAGTAAAATACAATTCTTAAATTCAGGATCAAGATGTGTCTTGTATGAAAGGATTGTTCTTCAACACAACAAATCAAGAAAAAAAAATCTTCTCTAATATCAATGCCCAACATTGATAAATCACTTTAAGTTTTGCAAAGTTGGTGAAATTGTGAACTGATCCAACCATTTTGGAGAGCAATCTGGAATTATACCCAAAGAGTTATTAAACTGTATATACACTTTTTTTTGAATGCAAAGTAATTTACTAAAGGCACTATTGTTTAAAATCAAACTAGTGATTTGTTATCCAGTAAGGTACATCATCATTATTTTAACATGACAAAATGATTCCAAGAGACAAACTGTGTATACACTTTAACCCAGCAATACCACCACTAGGTCTATTTCCAAAGATGATTAGGGGAAAATGAAATGCACCTATATGTTCTAAAATATTTATATTTTCTCTCTTTGTAGTGCCCCCAAAATGGAAATTGTAGGGATACTGGTCAATTGAGGAGTGGCTGATCAAATTGCGGTATATGATTTTGATGGAATACTTAACTAGACTATAAGAAGTGATGAAATCAATGATAGGTGTGTGAAATAAAGAATAATTAAATAATGAAAATAGTGATAAAATAATGAGTAAAATAAGCAGAACCAAAAGAACATTGTATACAGTAACATCAATATTAATTAAAGAAAAACTTTGAGTGTTTAAGTCATTTTGATTATTATAAATGCCCAAATATACTGCAAAGGATATATGAACGAAGATGCTATTTGCATCTAGAGAAAGAACTGATAAATAGAACTATACTTAAAATGACTACATGCATACACACGCACACACACACACACACACACACACACATATTTGTGTCTAATGGTAGTCATCTCTAGGGTGGGGTGGGGGAGGGAAAAAAGAAGACAAACAAATTTACATGATAAGTTTATTATATATTTAAAAGGAATAGCAAGTTGTACACGAAGGATTTGCACTTTCATGTGCAATCTTTATTTAAAAAGTATAATATATTATGGGAATGACTGTTTTGTTCTATGAATTATAAATAAAATGAATAAAAATTTTTAAAAAGTTATTTGAAAATGTTTTGCAAAAGGAATTCCACATACATGGAAAATCTGCTATATTAGACTTGAAGCAATGGGACTACTATGCATAAAGTAACAGAGGTTACTTAAAAGAGGTTAATCTGGGTAAATCATATTCCCTTTGAAATCTAGCTCATGAACAGACTTGGACTCCACTGAAAGAAAATTATTTCTTTGTCCCAGGGCAAGTAGAATTGTGATCCTTGTGTCACAGCCTCTCTTCTGATATGGAGTATCTGGCTACACTTTAGAGATCTCTGATTTCTCAAACCTGCTCCCCCAAGCCCACTACCCATAAGGTAGAACCTGGAATTTAGAGTCTAATACCTACTAATAAATTGTTGGGCAAATACCTCAGAGAATAGTTACCCCCATTCAATGTACTCAAAGGATCCACAATGCCTAAAACCAGTTAATGAGCTCTTGTTGCTGGTTAGCTTTTAGAGATATAGAAAAAATTAACAATAGAACATTTCCCTACAAACCTGGACCATACTTTCCCATAAATATAGCAGATATAGGAGAACAAATACATATAGAAACTCATATTTAGGGGTACACATGCAAAGAAAATATATAGCCAGGGCACACATGAGGAAAGGAATGTATGTTCCTGCATATGTAGGGAGTCCAAAGTATATGCATAAAAAGACAAACGTAAAGGGAATAAATGTGGCCAGAACTCATACTTGAAGGGCCATTATAGTGCTGATGACTTGTGATATTATCATGTTACTCCTGCTGAGTGACTACACACATCTTGCAGTCTCATCTCTCATATTGCTCAGATGGATTGAACTTTACCAAATTCTGCTAAGAGGATTATATGGCTTAGTCTCCCATAACGGAAGAGAGGGCAGTGCCAAATTTAATCAATTATCTTAAAGCCTATCTGCTTTTTAAAGCTACTGGCCTTTTAGAAAAGACAGAACCTCTTGCTTTAAACTTCTACTTCGTTCCCTCACTTTTGGCTATGAGGTCTTTCACTTCCAACTGATTCCTACTTAACCTTATTCCTTGGCTTTTGCTGTGCAAATGTGGCTGAATAAAACCTGAAAGGGGTTTGAATCATGTCGTTATACCAGTATCTCTTTCTAGATACCTTCCCAAAGTTAGCCACCAGTGGCAAATCCAAGAACTTAGGCTCACAAAGCTTCAAAACAGAATAACTATATTTACATGATAAAGGACATAGGAAGCATTTTCCATTAATTACGTAGAGTGCCAAGAGATCTCCCAGTAAGTCAATCACTGCCAGAGTCCAGTAGGATGTCATTGTCTTATAGTATACTATGTGGATATTTGAACAAGTAAAGGGACTAAAGAATACCCATGCTTCAAGGCTCATTTTTGTCCATGTTAAATTTCTCTTTTGTTGGCAGCTATCTTATGAAATCTACTTTCTATCTGTGTGTCACTGATTCACTGGCTCTCTGCCACTTTCTTCGGATATCATGTATGTCCTCACATTCTCCAGTACTTTGCCTTTAGTAACCACTCCCAACATATATGTGTATATATATATATATATATATATATATATATATATATATATATATATATATATATATGTATGTATGTATATATATATGTATATATATATATATGTATATATATATATATAAATATGA
This sequence comes from Trichosurus vulpecula, assembly GCF_011100635.1. Taxonomy (NCBI): domain Eukaryota; kingdom Metazoa; phylum Chordata; class Mammalia; order Diprotodontia; family Phalangeridae; genus Trichosurus; species Trichosurus vulpecula. The sequence goes on from NC_050576.1 coordinate 379,741,262, forward strand.
TATAATTACAGAAGGGATATATATATATATATATATATATATATATATATATATCCCTTCTGTAATTATATCATTCAGCTTACATTTTCCTTCTCCATTCCCTAATATCTAGGACCTAGTCTAGGTATTGAGTTTGGCCCTCCCAGGTAGTCTCAGGGTTAAAAAAGAAATACTTATGAACTTTTCTCTCTCTCTCTCTCTCTCTCTCTCTCTCTCTCTCTCTCTCTCTCTCTCTGTCTCCCACACATATATATACACACATATCTATCTATATATAGATAGATAGATATAGATATAGGTTTATATATATGTATATACATATACACATAAACACACATATATACAAGCATATCTAGATAGATACGGATAAAGATTATTTTTCAGGCAGCATGATTGCTTATTCAACTTATGTTAGATCATAGTAGTCCTGGAAAAATCTCCAAAGGAAGATAATGATGAGTGATACTGGCTCCTCCCAATGCAGGCACTTATTCCTGAGAGAGAGACGGCAGACTTGTCCTGAATATGAAGATTTGAATAACCTTTGTGTTTTCAGTCTAGAATATACCATTTCTGTAATATTTTTACAGAGTCTCTACAGCTCTCAGAAATTTGATATTACAGTATGAAATCATTAGAAGTTTTTGACCTCTTTCATAGAAATATTTCCACCCCGCTCTTGAGGGAGAATATGAGAAAAGAAACAGTTCATTTTCTTCTGTGGAAAAATGAATGGTGTGCTCTTATATACTCAAGGGAAGAATCAAGAAAATATGTGTTTATTGTAGAGGGAATTCCTGCTTCAGGTGTAAGTTGGACTAGATGACCTCAAACCCTGAGAGTGTGAGTCTATTTTCTTAACTGTAAAACTATAAAACTCTTTTGTGATGTATTTCAAAGCTAGATTTGTTGCCTTTCTCTGTTGTGTACACGTATATACACAAGAATATATTATATGTTTGTAGAGATATAAAGCTGGCCTCAAAGCCAAGAAAACTTCTGTTTTAGTACCAGCTCTGGCATATATTGGCTTGGTAAGCCTCATTTAACTTTTCAGCACCTTCAGTGTTGTAGGCAAATCTTTAAGACTGCAAATTGTATATAAATTGCTAATTTTTCTTTGTAGAGGTTTCCTCACTAGGAGTTTTTTAAACCAATGAAATCACAGGTTAGGTCCATTTTCATATATTATCAGTTATATATTATATAATGAAGCAAAAAAAAATAAGAGATGTTAAATGTTGGTGATTCCACTGTACCTCTGTCCTGGCAAAACCACATCTGGCACTCTGAGTTATTACTGGGGAATCAAATTTTAGAAAAGGCCAAACTGGATTTAAAGATTGGGAGAACATGCTATGTGTGGTCATGAGAAGAGAGGACTTGGCAGTAACATGATAGTTCTCTCCAAATATTTGAAGGATGATATTAAGGACTTTTAAGGGGTCTTCTGAGCTTGTGTTTTTGAATTGCCATATATTCTAGAAATACTGGACCCAGAGCATGCAGGAGGCCCTGAATCTATCAAGAATGAAGCCCCTCACCTGAGCTGACATAATGTGTTGTTTTCATCACAAGCTGGACGGCATATGTGTCCTTGGGAGTCAAGACAGGTGTCAGATGGTCTGCATTAGTCTTGTGAAGCTAGGGCTCCATGTAGATAAGCACATCCTCCTATCTTCATAGTCTGGCAGTTCCCAAGGAAAAATAATGTGGCTTTTTTACCATCATTTCACTTCTCTGCTCCAGGAGAAGTTTTCTCCTTTTCTCACCTTTACTGTACCTTTCTGCCTCCCATGCCATGCCCCTTTCTGGCATGTCCTCCTCCCTTTGTCTTGCTGTTATAAAAATGCAAACTTCTGTATGGATTGTGAATTCTGCTTTGGCTTTGGGTTCCACATGCATGTTCACTTATCGTGTAACAGACTTATTTTTTTACATAAATTTCACAAAATTGGGATTTCCTGTTGACAATTCTTATGAAGAAGAAAGATTAGATAGTCTGTTGGACCGTAGTGGGTAAATATTAGGAGAAATAGGTGGATGTTGCAGACAGGTAGGTTTTGATATAGCATCATAATATTTTAGATTTAGAAACAGAAGGTGTCTGAGAGGCCATCTGTCAAATATCTTTATTTTTTGGATGATGATAAAGGATAGATAAGGTGCTCAAGAATACACGGAGAGTAAGTGGCAGAGCTTGAATTCAAACTCCGATCCTGTAAGTCCAATGCTTTCACTTTCCCACTATAGCATGCTGTCTTCTCGATGCAAGGAAAATGATCTTAGAAATGAGAAATATTTCAAAATAGAATATTGCTTATGGTATGCATGGATGACCAATCTAAAAATATTCAAGCAAAGAATCAAAGACACCTGTTGGATATTTTGAAAGAAGGATTCTTGTTCTAATAAAAGTTGGACTAATTGACCTTTGAGGTCAATTTTAACACTGAGACTGAGTGATAAACATGAGTATCTATTTCAAAACCAAAACCAAACTTGATATCTTTCTCTTTCAAACTCTCCTTTATTTTTAAGTCTCCTATTAACTATGTGGGACACTATGCTCCTCACAGTCTCTCAGGCTGACAACCTGAGTGTTATCCTCGATGTCTCACTCTGTTATCCCCCCTCCCATATCTAATCTAATCTGTCACATGCCTGTCTCTTCTCTGACAATGCCCTTAACCTGATGCAAACTCCTATTATCTCATGCTTGGACTACTGAAAAATAATGGGTATGTTGGTCTAACTGACTCAGCTCTTTTCACTGCAATCCATTATTCACTCAACTGTCAAATTAATCTTCACCAAAGTACAGTTGTGACCATATTACCTCTCTGTTCCGTAAGGAAAGTGACTTCTCTGAATTCTCTGGCTTCTATCATCTTTCTTTATCTTCTTGCTTCCCTCACTTTCAAGTCCCAGATAAAATTCCTTCTTTTACAAGCAGCCTTTCATAATCCTTAATTTTAGTGTGATCAACATCCACACCCACCCACCCACCCGCACCCACACACCCCTACACCCACACCCACATACACACAATACATATGTGTGTGTGTGTTGTTTTTATGCCATTGTTGTATGTTGTCATTCCTAGTGGACTATGAGCTCCTTGAGAATAAGGCTGTTTGTGTCTTTGTATCCCCAATACTTAGTCAAATTCCTAGAACACAATAAGATATTAACATGTGCTTGTTGACTGAATTATAAGTTCATCTTATTCACTTCACCCAATCTGACCACAGACCTGCTACAACAGGTCTGAATAAAAGCCATCACAGTGCAGCCAAATTGGTGATGAACCTCTCCAAATTTATGGTGGCTGCTCCTTGGACAAAATCCATAAAGTATATCACCAAGTTCATGTTCACAGCCTTTCTAGCTAGGTAGGTTCAGTCAGACCTTGTGCTTCGGTAACTTAGGTGTCAAGAACCCTGTTTTATCTTCATACAACACTGAGGCATCAGAGGATTTTAATGAAAACATGCATTCATATATATATATATATATATATATATATATATGTATATATGTATGTGTGTACATATACATACATATATATACACATGTATATGCATTATGTATGTGTGTATAAACATATATTCATATTTTAGATGCATATTCAGGAAAGACATCCAATTCCAATGACCTCCCCATATACATTTTTATGGAAATACTCAAATGAGGGTCCAATTTATAATTCAAATCTACTTCAAATCTTTGCCTGCTTCTTCCTATTATAACATGCCACTAAGAACCAGATGTTGCAAATAGTAATGCACCAGCATTTTTTTTAATTTATAGGAGATTGGAGAGATGCTAGACTAGTGAAATAAAAATCCAAACTCTGAGACTTTCATGTGCAGGTGTGTTTGCAGGCCCTCTGTTCAGTATTATTCTGATAATCAAATCCCTTAACTGGTGCACATTGCCATATTGAATAATATCAGGCCAGGAAGTACTGCTTCCAAATGTATATATCTTCATAACAATGAACAATGAAAAATTGCTCTGGAACAGTTTTTTTTTTAACTTGTAAAACTCTGACCTCTGAAAAATTGCCAAGATCAGTAAGACCAATATAACTTAACAAGTGCTAGTAATACCAGCTCAAGATGTTTGAGCAAAACCCAAGTTTACTAATTCCAATTCCAAAAAACTGAAAGAGAAAGTGTAAGTTGTTTTTTAATCTGTCCAAAGTGTTTCCCATTATCATTTATGGTAGAATTTTATAGTTTTTCATTATGTTGTAGATCTTATTGCATTAAAGGTGCTTATAATGGCCTTAGAGAGATATAATTTGAGCATCTCTTTTCTCCAGTTTATAGATAAGGACATAAAACCTCAGAGAGGTTGACTGACTCACTCTTGGTTACACAGCTAATAAGTGGTGGGGCTGAAATTGAAGCCCAAGTTATCTGATTCTAAAGGCTTTTTTCCCCCACAAGACCAGAGCAGACTGCCATATCCTTACTTTCATAAATTTTCTTATTATTGATAAAAGCATAATGTAGCAATTGATAAGATAAAAAGGCCATTAAATCAATTTGGATTTTATTTCCTTAGTCAAGGACAGGCATGGCAAGAGCAAAGCTTTTCTTTGCAGTTCAAATTAAAAACAACAGTAGTGAGAATTCCAGATCAGAAAGAGAAGGGAACTGTACAGTGGTATGCTAACTGCTGGTATATGATAACATTCCACTTTTGGAGAGCTCTAATTGTTATGAAATTTTTCATGGCATTGAACCTATTTCAACTGCCGTATCTCTTTCTGTTACCCTTTGAGTTCCTTACAATTTTAATTCTAATTTTGTGGTATAACATAGATCGAAGTTGAATGATATAACCAAGAGAATGTTAGCACGTTAAACAATAGGCTATTGTGTCAGCGAGCAAGAAACTTAGAACTTATCATTGAAAATAGTATAAAACATTCTAAATCCATTCCAACCCAAACTTCTTCTATCCACATCTGGGTGCATTTTGACCTCTGCGTGTAGCAAGTGTTTAAAAATAATTGTAATGGGCTGGAAAGGAACTGTGGGATTTCAGCCCACTTTAGTTGCTTCAATAAATTTTATTTCCTTTGTAATATCATGATAAGAGAACAATATATAGTATTTTATGATGATTGATCTCTATTGAATTCCCCAGTGATTAAGAAAAAAAATACATTGTGTTTTGTTTTGTTTTTGTTTTCTTGTTAATTGGGGGCTGAGCTATAAGAAATCTGATTTGACAAAGCCCTACTCACTAAATCCTTATGCTAAAGTGGGGGATTCTAACCTTGTTTTGTATGTTGTAGATCCCTTTAGCAGTCTAATGAAAACTATGGATTGTTCTCAAAATGTATGACATCTAAAAAAAAGACAATTATGCTGAAACATATCTATCAAAATGTGTTTTATATGCTTATAGACCCTAGATTAAGAACCTCCTGGATGTAAGTAATAAGCTTTGGTATAAAGGTTATTAGAGAAATGCAAATCAAAACAACTCTTAGGTACCACATCTCTCCTGTCAGATTGGCTAAAATGACAAAACAGGAAAATGATAAATGTTGGAGAGGATGTGGGAAAATTGGAACACTGTAACATTGCTGGTGGAGTTGTGAACTGATCCAGCCATTCTGGAGAGCAATTTGGAACTATGCCCAAGGGGCTATAAAAATGTTCATACCCTTTGACCCAGCAATACCACTTCTAGGGTTGTATCCCAAAGAGATCACACAAGTGGGAAAAGGACCCATATGTACAAAAATATTTATAGCGGCTCTTTTTGTAGTAGCAAAGATTTGGACATTAAGGGCGTGGCCATCAATTGGGGAATTTGGCTGAACAAGTTGTGGTATATGAAGGTAATAAAATACTGTTGTGCGATAACAAATGGGGATGATATGGACTTCGTAATAATATGGAAAAATCTACATGATATAATGCTGTGTGAATGGAGCAGAACCAGGAGAACATTATACAGAACCACAGATATATGGATTCTGTGATGACTAACCCTGATAGACTTTGCTCTTCTCAGCAATACAAGGTGCAAAGACAAAATCCAAAGGACTCATGATGGAGACAGCTATCTACATCCAGAGAAAGAACTATGTAGTATCAATGCAGATTGAGGCACACCGTTTTCTCTCCTTTTTTTACCTTTGTTTATTTTTTAATTTCTCTTTTGCTTGTTTTTGTTTTTGTTTTTGTTTTTTTGGTTTTGATTCTTCTTTCTCCTGTTTCATTCCATTGGTCATAATTCTTTACCACTTGACTATTGTGTAAATAAGTTCAATGTGAAGTTATATGTAAAAGATATATCGGATTCCATGCCATCTTGGGGGGTGTGGGGGAGAGAGGAAGAAAATATGGAACTCAAAATTATGTGGAACTGAGGTTGTAAACTAAAAATAAAAAAAAAAAACTTAATTATGAAAAAGGTGGAGGAAGTGTCAAGAAGGTTCTAGTTTTTTCAGAGCTAGAGAGCATGGCATTACTGAAAATTGCTATCTGATGTTGTACAAGGTGCATAAATATAAGTATATACTGACAGTTCTCGATCCTTGTTATTGATCCCTATCTTTCAAGGGGTCAGCAGAAGTAAAAACAATAGGAATCATGGAAGGAAGCTAAATTTGGAGTTCATGGTAATATTTCCATTAGATTCTGATAACCTTCAGGGTATCCCCAACAGTTATTGCAGGGCCTGGCACATAATAGGCACGTACTTAATGTTTATTGACTGGTAAATAAGGAGGGAAGCTGGGCATAGTCTGACTTCTGCTTTAGATTAGGGAAGATCAGATTTCACAGAGTTCAGGGAAAGTAAAGATAAGATCCTATAACTCAATATTCAAGAAGAAATGTCACTACAGAAAGAAATTCATTCTAATAACAAATATAAATAGTTACTTATCATTAGGAAAAATTTAGGCTACGATGAGTGATATGAATGCACAGGGAATTTATCCATACTATAGGTTTTGTTTTGTTTCATTTTTAAGTTTTATTAATCTTTTGTAACAAAACCCTCACAACAAATGTACGTTGGCAAGGCAAATGAAATCCTACATTGGTCATATCTAACAATGGAAGTCTCGTTCTGCATCTTGAATCCATTATTTCTTTTTTTAGAATACAGATAGCATAGATCATGATCAGTCTGGAATCATAGTTGCATTGATCAGATTGCCTAAACCTTTCAAAATTGTTTGTGTTCATAATGATTTTATTATATTAACTGTTCAATAGCTTCTGTTCACTTCACTCTATATTAGTTGTAAAAGTCTTCCCAGGTTTCTTTGAACCCACTCTTTTTAAAATAATCTTTTTTTCTTTTTTTATTCCATACTTTATTATTTAATATTTTTTAGTTTTCAGCATTGATTTCCACAAGATTTTGACTTACAAATTTTCTCCCCATTTCTACCCTCCCCCCACTCCAAGATGGCATATATCCTGATTGCCCCATTCCCCAGTCAGCCCTCCCTTCTGTCACCCCATTCCATATTCCCCCATCCCTTTTCCCCTCACTTTCTTGTAGGGCAAGATAGATTTCTATACCCCATTGCCTGTATATCTTATTTCCCAGTTGCATGCAAAACAACTTTTTTTAGCATCTTCTTTAAAACTTCCAAAATTCCAAATTCTCTCCCCTCTTCCTTCCCCACTCACTCTCTCTAAGAAGGCAAGCAATTAAACACAGGTCACACATGTATCGTTATGCAAAACACTCCCATAAATACTCATGTTGTGAAAGACTAACTATATTTCCCTCCATCCTATCCTGTCCCCCTTTATTCAATTTTCTCCCTTGACCCTGTCCCTTTTCAAGAGTGTTTGCTTTTGATTACCTCCTTCCCCTATCTGCCTCCCTTCTATCATCCCCCCTTTCTTATCCCCTTTCCCCTAAATTCCTGTGGGGTAAGATACGCAATTGAGTGCGTATGTTATTCCCTCCTCAAGTCAAATCCAATGAGAGCAAGGTTCACTCATTCCCCCTCACCTGCCCCCTCTTCCCTTCCAATGAACTGCTTTATCTCAATGCTTTTATGTGAGATAATTTACCCCATTCTATCTTTCCCTCTCTCAACATATTCGTTTCTCATCCCTTAATTTGATTTTATGCTTTTAGATATCATCCCTTCATATTCAACTCACCCTGTGCCCTCTGTCTCTCTAAATGAGTATATTCCCTCCACCTACCCTAATACTGAGGTCTCATTAATTATACAAATCATCTTTCGATGTAGGAATGTAAACAAAACAGTTCAACTTTAGTAAGTCCCTTGTGATTTCTCTTTCTTGTTTACCTTTTCATGCTTCTCTTGATTCTTGTGTTTGAAAGTCAAATTTTCTATTCAGCTCTGGTCTTTTCACTGAGAAAGCTTGAAAGTCTTCTAATTTATTGAAAATCCATATTTTGCCTTGGAGTATTATACTCAGTTTTCCTGGGTAGGTGATTCTTGGTTTTAATCCTAGCTCCATTGACTTCCAGAATACCATATTCCAAGCCCATAAATCTCTTAATGTGGAATCTGCTAGATCTTGGGTTATCCTGATTATGTTTCCACAATACTCGCATTGTTTCTTTCTGGCTGCTTGCAATATTTTCTCCTTGATCTGGGAACTCTGGAATTTGGCAACATTATTCCTAGGAGTTTTCTTTTTGGCATCTTTTTCAAGAGGCAATGGGTGGATTCTTTCAATTTCTATTTTACCCCCTGGTTCTAGAACATCAGGGCAGTTTTCCTTCGTAATTTCTTGAAAGATGATGTCTAGGCTCTTTTTTTGATCATGGCTTTCAAGTCATCCAATAATTTTTAAATTATCTCTCCTGGATCTATTTTCCAGGTCAGTGGTTTTTCCAATGAGAAATTTCACATTTTCTTCCACTTTTTCATTCTTTCATTCTCTTTTATAATATTTTGATTTCTCATAAAGTCACTAGCTTCCACTTGCTCCAATCTAATTTTTAAGGTAGTATTTTCTTCAGTGGTCTTTTAGACCTCCTTTTCCATTTGGGTAATTCTGCCTTTCAAGGCATTCTTCTCCTCTTTGGCTTTTTGAAGCTCTTTTGCTGTTTGAATTAGTATATTTTTAAGGGGTTATTTTCTTCAGTGTTTTTGGGGGTCTCCTTTAGCAAGTCATTGACTTGTTTTTTAGGTTTTCTTGCATGACTCTCAATTCTTATACCAATTTTTCCCCTACTTCTGTAACTTGCTTTTCCAAATACTTTTTGAGCCCTTCCATGGCCTGAGTCCAATTCATATTTTTCTTGGAGGCTTTTGATGTAGGCTTTTTGACTTTGTTGACTTCTTCTGGCTGTATGTTTTGATCTTCTTTGTCACCAAAGAAAGATTCCAAAGTCTGAGTCTGAATCTGAGTCCGTTTTCACTCCCTGGCCATGTTCCCAACCAACTACTTGACCCTTGAGCTTTTTGTCAGTGTATGACTGCTTGTAGAGAGTACTTTGTCTCAAGCTTTAGGGGCTGTGCTGCTGTTTTCAAAGCTACTTCTACACAGCAAACTCTGTGAAACCAGCACTCTTCCTCTGCCAAGAACTCCCAACCTAGACTACCACCCAGATCCAAGCAGGCCCTGCACTTCTGCTCTGATTTGCATTTAATTCCTCCCATAGGGTGGGCCTGGGGCCAGAAGCAACCACTGCTGGAGCTCTGGATGCAGCCCCAGAGCTGCACCACTTCCATGCCCCTAGGGCTAGGGCTGACAGCAACTTCCTTTCGCTCTAGCAGTTTTTCCACTAACCTTCTCTGTTGTCTGGCGTTCATGGGTTGAGAAGCCTGGTAACTGCCACAGCTTAATGATTTAGTGCGCTACAGCCTGTTCCGCCAGGTTTCTGATCTTGTTGTTCCTGGCAAGGCACATGCTGGGCTCTGCTCCACTCCACTCTCAGCACCGTGTGGTAGACCCTTCCCAGTAACCATCCAGGCTTTCCTGGACTGGAGTTCTGCTTCCCTCTGTTATTTAGTGGGTTCTGTACCTCTAGAATTTGTTCAGAGCCATTTTCACAGGTGTTTGGAGGGGCCTGGAGGAGAGCTTAAGGAAGTCCCTGCTTTCCAGCCGCCATCTTGGCTCTGCCCCTCCAAAACTTTCTTATAGAATAGTGACACTTTGCTACATTCATATACTATAATTTTCTTAACTGTTCCGTAGTTTATAGGTACCTCCTTAGTATCCAGGTCTTTGCCTCTAATAAGAGCTGCTAAAATATTTTTTGTGTAAGTGAATATTTTTCCTCTTTCTTCAATCTCTTTGGGATATGAAATTAAATTGTGGCTCACAGGCTATATGTAGTTTGTTAATTTGCTGGGCATAAGTTCAAATTGCTTTCTATAATTTTTGTATCAACTTACAAAGACACAAACAGTTCACTAATGTTCCTGTTTTCCTGCAGTCCCAACAAAGTTGTTTTTTTTTAAATTATTCTTTAACATTTTTTTCTTTTTCAACTTTGAGTTCCAGATTCTTTCCTTCCCTACCCCATCTGCTAAGAAGGCAAAAACTATGATATCAATTATAAATATGAAATCATGAAAGATCTATATTAACCACATCACCAAAAAGGTAGAAAAAATAAAGTGAGAAAATTTTACATTGGTTTGCACTCAGAGTTCATCAGTTCTCCCTCTCCAGCAGTGAAATACATTTTTAATATCATAAATCCTTTGGAATTGTCTTGGCTCATTATATGGATCAGAGTAGCAAAGTTTATCATGGTTGCTCATCCTTATAAGAGAGCTATTACCGTGCACAAAATCTCCCAGTTCTTCTTTCCCTTTGGTTTATGGGAAATTATGTCAACATTTTCGTGTCAAAAGAAGTTCATCAATATTGTTCATCAATTTCTTGACATGCTATCCTGGGTTCTGGATAATGGATGATGTTCTCACACTTTTCTGGTAACCAGTGGGGTGAAGTGAGGTTCTGTGCTTGCTCCCATGCTTTTTAGTGTGATGTTTTCAGCAATGTTTTCAGACTCCTTCAAGGAGAGCTTATGTGGCATCAAGGTCAGCTACCACCCTAGTGGGAGATTATTTAATTTGCTACAAGCCTAACCAAAGCAGAGGGAGAATTGGTACATGATTTTTTTTTGTTCACAGATGAATGTGCACTCAATACAGCCTCTGAAGCAGAGACATAATAAAGTATGGATCAATTCTTTGCTGCTTGTGTGAATTTTGGCCTAACAATTAACACGAAGAAAACATAGGTACTTTACCAGTCAGGAACACACCATCATGTAGGGAACCATCAGTTATAGCAAATGGAGAAGTTTTGAATATGATGGATAATTCACTTACCTTGGCAGTATACCTTCCAGGGATGTACACATTCATGATGAGATTGATGTATTCATTACCAGTGTTTGGGAGTCTACAAAGAAAGTGTGGGGGACAAGAGGTATTAGATTGTCAACAAAACTGAAGGTCTACAAAAATTATTGTGCTGACATCACTGTTGTATACCTGTGAAACTTGGACAATATATCAGCATCATGCCAGAAAATTGAATTGTTTCCATGTGAATTGTCTTAGGAAGATTCTGAAGATCACCTGGCAGGATTAGATACTGGGCACTGAAGTCTTTTTCTTGAGCAAATCTTCCAAGCATTCAAGTTCTACTGCAGGGAGTGCAATTCTGATTGGGTTGGCCATGTTGTTCAAATGCCAAAAGGACATTTGCCTAAAAGGCAATTTTACAGAGAACTCACACACTGAAGGTGCTCATTTGGTAGTCAGAAGAAGTGAAACAAGCACTGTCTAGAGGTCTCTCTGAAGAACTTTGGACCTGACTGTGTGACGTGAGAGATATTGGCAAAGAACAGCCCAATATGGCATGCCCACATCAAAGAAAGTGCTGTGCTTTATGTGAAAAGCAGCATTGCAGTAAACATCAATTATTTGAAAGTGGACAGTTAGCAGTTAGCATATCGTTTTTTATAAGACTACAAAAAACCTTAAAACATAATAATTTCACCCTAAAATTTCCAAAATTTTGAATCAATTTGTCAGAAGTCAAAGATCTTGAACCTAATCTTAAGAAAATCTACATGTACAATCAAACATAGGGGAGATATGACATTAATAATTAAGAGTTTATATACATACATATGTGCATTTTGTGGGAGTATATATATTCATGTGTGTATACATACACATATAAGTATATACACATATGCATATATGTGCATTTGGGAGAAAATGGTTAATGTAAATATGGAGTAATTTTATACACACACACACACACACACACACACACACACACATATATATATATATATATATATATATATATATATATATATATATATATATATATATATATATGTCATCAAAATCTACAAGTGTTTGTCCTCTTAAGTTTCTACTTTTCCCAGTGGCCTCGAAATTAATTGTCGAATTAAGCTAATTGAATCTGCCAGGAGCTGCTAAGCCACAAGAGCAGTTAAGCATAGATCAGCCATTTACTGATACTTGATGCCATCTTACCAAATGAAAGTTAGGAAACAGTCTCTAGATATGATGCAATAAATTATCAGCATTCCCTTTCAGGCAGCTGAGCTTCTGAAACATATGTAATGCAAGATGACCCTCCTACAGCCCAAGATAAATGGTCAGCTCTAAATATTGCAGATTGTACTCAGCTTGCTTCAACTAATACATTCTCTTAGACAGGAAAAAAATCTATTGGCTTATTTGGTGCTGTATTCTAAATTAGATATCTATCTCTATGTATCTGTATCTATTGTTTACAGATCAATAGATTGTAGACAGGAACACAGACATAGTGATATATAATTTATCTATCAATCTATTTATCTATCTGTGTATATGACCCTGGGCACGACATGACCTTTCAGTGCCCTTGGGAATTCAGTGCCCAATGAAATATCCTCTGATTTCAAGGTATAAGATATTCCCAAGGGCGCTGAGAGGTCATGTCTTGCCCAGGGTCACATATCTAGTATGTGGAAGGCAGAACTCAAATGTAGCTTTTCCCCACATTAAGGGTGGCACTTTATCCACCATCATAAACTTTCAATTTGCTTTCACTGACACATTCACTTAGATCAGAAAAATACAATCACATTTAACTTCATCTTTTAAATGTAAACAACAATAGCAGAACCTAGCAATTATATGATATTTTTGACTTACGCAAGGTCACAATGACATTAGCCACAAAGCTATGACTAAGATCTGTATAGCTATCCAATGAACCTTCGAATTCATCCTAATTCAGCCCATGATTTCAATAACTGGTATATTTGGTTTTAAATATTAACTGTCCTAGTAATTAGAACAAACTGAGCTCTCTGCCCTCTTTATGTGTCTACCTTTGTCAAATACCATTGGATAAATATTTCCCCACTCATTCTGGGTACAGTTGGCTCACTTAAATATTTGGTGAGTAGACAGATCCCAAGTAACATCCAGCTAATTAAACATTTAGGGCCAGAGCCAAGATGGTAGAGGTAGAGGAGAGGCAATAACACAGCTGGATTCTCCCAACAATCCCCTCCAAACAAATTTAAAATAGTGACTCAAATCTGGAGCATTTCAAGGCATTCTTCTCCTCATTGGCTTTTTGGAGCTCTTTTGCAATTTGAGTTAGTCTATTTTTTAAGGTGTTGTTTTCTTCAGTGTATTTTTCAGCATTTTTTTGGGTCTCCTTTAGGAAGTCATGGACTTGTTTTTCATGGTTTTCTTGCATCATTCTCATTTCTCTTCCCAATTTTTCCTCTACTTCTCTAACTTGCTTTTCCAAACCCTTTTTGAGCTCTTCCATGGCCTGGGACCAGTTCCTGTTTTTCTTAGAGGCTTTGGTTGTAGGCTCTTTGACTTTGTTGACTTCTTGCTGTATGTTTTGGTCTTCTTTGTCACCAAAGAAAGATTCCAGAGTGTGAGACTGAATCTGGATGCGTTTTCGCTGCCTGGCCATGTTTCCAGCCAACTTACTTGACCCTTGAGTTTTTCAGCGGGGTATGACTGCTTGTATAGTAAAGAGTTCTATGTTCCAAGCTTGGGGGAATGCGCCAGCTGTGCCACACCAGCACTCCTCCTTCCCCAAGAACCCCCAACCTGGACTGGACTTAGGTCTTCAACAGGCTCTGCACTCCTGCTCTGATCCACCACTTAATTCCTCTCACCAGGTGGGCCTGGGACTGGAAGCAACTGCAGCTGTAGTTCTGTAGCTGCTCCACCTCTGCTGCCCCCGTGGTGGTATCCAAACTGCAAACTCCTTCCACTCCTGCAGCTTTTTTCACTAACCTTCTCTGTTGTCTTTGGTATTTGTGGGTTGAGAAGTCTGGTAACTGCCACAGCTCACTGATTTGGAGCGCTAGGGCACACTCTGCCTGGCTCCTGGTCTGGTTGGTCAGAGCCACCCATGCTGGGCTCTGCTCTGCTCCACTCCCAGCTCCATGTGGGATAGACCTCACCCAGAGACCATCCAGGCTGTCCTGGGCTGGAGCCCTGCTTCTCTCTGCTATTTTGTGGGTTCTGCTGTTGTACAATTGGATCAGAGCCATTTTTTATGGTTTTTGGAGGGACTCGGCAGGGAGCTCAGGCTAGACCCTGCTTTTCAGCCACCATCTTGGCTCCACCCCCCGATTTCTAGTGTTCTTAACAGAAATGGATACCATATTGTTTCAAAAGCTTTTTGTGCTTCTATTGATATACCTTCATGTGATTTTGTTGCTGTTGTTGATGTTGGTGCAGTCAATGGTGCTTATAGTTTTCCTAACATTGAACCAGCAATGCATTCCTTATATCAATGCTACCTTATCATTATGTATGACCTTTATGATATATTGCTGTAATCGTCTTTTCTAGTATTTTATTTGGAATCTTTGCATCAAAAACCATAAAGGAAACTGATTTATGGTTTTCTTTTTATGCCTTTTTCTTTCTTTTTAAAAATCAAGTTAACGCAGATTTTCTTTCTTCTTCCATTTTACTGTTGTTGTATTTTTTTTTACCAACACCAACTCCTAGTTTTATTTTTTCCTTCATTTTTTCATTAGTTCATTTTTCCTTCAATTTTATTAATATTTCTTTTAATTTTTAGGATGTTAATTTTGGTTTTTAACTGGGAATTTTTTCTTTTTTTGTAGTTTTCTTTTTTCTTCATTGCATAACTAATTCATTGAGCCATTCTTTCACTTTCATTGTTGGAGATATAAAATTTCCCCTAAGTAATGCTTTGGCTACATCTCACAAATTTTGGCAGGTTGTATTATTGTGATCATTCTCTTTATTGAAATTTATTGATTGATTCTGATTGGTTCTTTGACCCATTCAATCTTTGTTACGGTTGTTGTTGTTATTTGATTGTTCAGTCACGTCCAACTCTTCATGAACACTTGGACCATAGTAATACAATACTATCCACAGAGTTTTCTTGGCATAGCTATTGGAGTCATTTGCTCTTTCGGTCTTCAGTGGTTGAAGGTAAACAGTAGTTAAATGACTTTCCCAGGGTCACATAGTTAGTAAGTATCTTAGATCATTTTTCTCTCTTTTTATTCTGTTCCTCCTCAAAAGTATGTTATTCTTCTGATCGCTACCTCCCCTCAATCTGCCCTTCTTCTTTTTGCTTCCCCCCGTTTTTTATTCTATTCCCTTGTTATTTAACTATTGTGTTAGATATATTTCTATGCCCAACTGAGTGATGATACTGAAGTTCAACCATTTCTCACTTCCTCATTTCCCCCTTTACCATAAATGTTCTTCCTTTTGCAACTCTTTTATGTGAGAAAATTTCCCCATCCTTTCTTTCCTTTCTCTCTTCTTGCAGATCATTCCTCTTTCTCACCTCTTCATTTTTAAATCATCTGAACATACTCAACTCACACCTGCATCCTTTATGTAGAGTCCTAACTGCTCTATTAATGCTAAAGTTCTTATGAATTGCATATATAATCTTCCATGAAAGAATTTAAAGCCGTTTGATTTTATGAAGTCTCTTATGATTGATTCATGTTCACTTTTTTATTTTTTTTTCTTGAGTCATGTTTGCATGGCAAATCTTCTATTAAGGTCTAGCCTTTTCATTACAAATGCCTAAAAGTCCTCTATTGCATTAAATATCCATTTCCCCCACTGAACAATTATGCTCAATTATTCTCTATAGATTATTCTTGGTAGTAATCCTAACTTTAAGCTTTTTCTTGCTGCTGTTTTCAGAGCTAGTTTTGGTGATCTAAAAGTTTTTGGTGCATGTGGTCTAGGGAGATCTGTGGTCACTACTCTTCTGATCTGTGCTCCAGTATCTACACAGAAAGTTCCTCTGATAGTCTGCAGCTGCAGATGCAAATATTCCTCTCGGCCCTAAAATATCACCAGGTTCCCTGCTTTCTTGCAAGCCCACTTGCTAGTGTTCCTTACCTCCTAGCAACTGGGACCCAAAACTGTGTATGGGAAATAGGATTGCCAATAAGTTCTAGTTTTACCCAGTGCCAGCAATGGATCACCTGTAATCTATTTCTGAGCAGTTGTTTGACTCCCTTATCAGCTTTGTGTTTAGATCTCCCAAAGCTGCTGTTGCTGTTTCTGGAAATTCCATGGCCCATTTCTGGGGCTGCTCTTGTGAGTGCTGTATGCTAAGCTTTGATCTTGGTGTCACAGACTTCTCCTGCTGACTTCCTAAGCTGTCTTGGGCTGTAAAACATGTCTCACCCTGCTCTTTTGTTGACTCTATTACTCCAGATTTCAACTTGAGGTATTATTTTAAATTTATTAGGAGAGGAATATGGGAAGAATGCAAGAAAATTGCTACCTGTACCCCACCATGTTGCTCTTCACTTCAGTTATATAGGTTTAAAGTAGTTTTGCACATGGTCAATGTAAGAATTTGTTTTGATATTTTTAATTTTTTTCTTATTTTTCAATGGGTGGAAGAGGATGGGAAAGAGGAATAAATGGTTTTTAGACATCTATCAGTCACAAAAAGTTTTTTTTCTAAAAACTAGACAGAATCAGCATGCTGTATACATTTTCTGCACTAGCATCATTATTTCACATTAGAAAATATCAAATTAGCATAGGAGCATTTCTAACATAATTTTCATGATATTGTATAAATGGAACTCATATTAGGATTAAAAAGCTCGATATTTGATTGATGAAGAATCATATGGAGGTTTAAGCACAGTATCCTCATTTGCGTAATCCCCCTTCCAATCTACTGCTCCTATGTAATGTGATATCCAGAAGTATGCTATTGAAAAAGTATGACAAATTTGCATTTTTTCTACTTCATTGAATACTTTCTGAAAGTCGATGTTTTTTATTATTTTGACTTGGAGCATTATACTCGGTTTTGCTGGGTAGGTGATTCTTGGTTTTAATCCTAGTTCCTTTGACATCCGGAATATCATATTCCAAGAATTTCCAACCCTTAATGTGGAATCTGCTAGATCTTGTGTCATCCTGATTGTGTTTCCACAATACTCAAGTTGTTTCTTTCTGGCTGCTTGCAGTATTTTCTCCTTGACCTGGGAACTCTGGAATTTGGCGACAATATTCCAAGGAGTTTTCTTTTTGGGATCTTTTTTGAGAGGCCATCAGTGGATTCTTTCAATTTCTATTTTACCCTCTGGCTCTAGAATGTCAGGGAAGTTTTCCTTGATAATTTCTTGAAAGATGATGTCTAGACTCTTTTTTGATCATGGTTTTCAAGGTAGTGCAATAACTTTTAAATTATGTCTCCTGAATCTGTTTTCCAGGTCAGTGGTTTTTCCAATGAGATATTTCACATTGTCTTCCATTTTTTCATTCCTTTGGTTCTGTTTTATAATATCTTGATTTCTCATAAAGTCACTAGCTTCCACTTGCTCCAGTCTAATTTTTAAGGTAGTATTTTCTTCAGTGGTCTTTTGGACCTACTTTTCCATTTGGCTACTTCTGCCTTTCAAGGCATTCTTCTCCTGATTGGCTTTTTGGAGGCCTTTTGACATTTGGATTATTCTATTCTTTAAGGTGTTATTTCCTTCAGTATTTTTGGGGTCTCCTTTAGGAAGTCATTGACTTGTTTTTCATGATTTTCTTGCATCACTCTCATTTCTCTTCCCAATTTTTCCTCTACTTCTCTAACTTGCTTTTCCAAATACTTTTTGAGTTCATCCATGGCCTGAGTCCAATTCATATTTTTCTTGGAGGCTTTTGATGTAAGCTCTTTGACTTTGTTGACTTCTTCTGGCTGTATGTTTTGATCTTCTTTGTCACCAAAAAAAGATTCTAAAGTCTGAATCTGAATCTGAGTACATTTTTGCTACCTCTTCATGTTCCCAGCCAACTACTTGACCCTTGAGCTTTTTGTCGGGGTGTGAATGCTTGTAGAAAAGAGAGTGCTTTGTCCCAAGCTTTAAGGGCTGTGCTGCTGTTTTTAAAACTACTTCTACATAGCAAACTCTGCCATATCAGCATTCCTCCTCCCCCAAGAACCACCAACCAGGACCCTTCCCCAGATTCAAGCAACTGCAGCTGGAGTTCTGGAAGCAGCCACAGAGCTGTACCACCTCTGCCGCCCCCGGGAATTGGGGCCAACTATATACTCCTCTCATTCTGATCTAGCAGTTTTTCCACTAATCTGATCTGTTTTCTTTTGCTACTTGTGGGTTGAAAAGTCTGGTAACTGCCACAGGTCATTGATTCAGGGCACTACGGCCTGTTCTGCCTGGCTCCTGATCTGGTTGGTCCTGGCACAGCCCATGCTGGGCTGTGCTCCTCCCTGCTCACAGCTCCATGTGCCAGACCCTTCCCAGCAACCATTCAGGCTGTCCTGGCCTGCAGTCCTGATTCCCTCTGCTATTTCATGGGTTCTGCAGCTCTAGAATTTTTTCAGAGCCATTTTTTGCAGGTGTTTGGAGGGACCTAGGGGACAGCTTAAGGAAGTCCCTGCTTTCCAGCTGTCACCTCAGCTCCACCCCTCCCCCCCGAATACTTTCTGAATAAAGCTGAAGTCTAAGTATGATCAAGAAGACCTTCTTTTGCACAAGTAAATTAACTTTAAGTTTTCTTAGATAAACTTATCACTATAAGCATATGAACTTTAATGATGCATTAAAAAACCTCACACAGCAAAATTAATGAAATCAGTGCGTTGTGTTACTCATCCAATGTAAATATTTATATACTCTATTTTGAAGACTTTGCTAAACTTACTCTAATACTTTTGTAAAAATGGGAAGATAAACCTTTCAGGAATATATGGAGACACTCAGAGGCTCATATTGCAAAGTGACATAACACTTGGGCAGAGATGTCCTTTCTTCCTTAGGTTGGAGTAGCTACCCTGTTCTCACAACGTCTGGAAACACAGATGGCAGGAAAATTAATAGGAGTGGGTATCATTGACCTCATATAAATATAAACAAGTCTTCAGACTGTGTAGGAAAGTAAACCATAGCTAATACACTTAGACGAGAATGTTTATTTCATTCCATTTTCAACTTTTAAAGGTCTGCACTTGACAATGCCCTATGCCATGTATAACAGCAAGCACCCTAGCATACCCAGGATTACCTACTTGCACAGGTTCTTTAATCTACTTTACTAGGAAAGATAGCTTTTTAGCGGTCAACAATCTTCTTTAATTCCATTCATTATTTCAGGGGAAAAGTCAGCACCCTGAAGGTCAGAGAAAATATAAGCAGAGAAAATACAGAGGAAATACTAGCAGAGAAATTAGACTAACAGATTAACTGCCTGAACCAAAGCAATATTGCTATACAGTTTATATACACCACTGGATTGAGAGAGCCTTTACATCTGAGCATTGGGGAGTTCTGAACATACGGCTATTTAGAGTCATGACCAGGGAATCAAAAATTCCTTCTCATTAGAGAACCCCCAAAACAAAATACCAAATCAGGGTATATCTACATTTCTCAGAGCCAGAAAGTTTCACAACTGTCATGACTCAGTGCCTAATTAGAAATTAGCAAAAGGTGTGAAAGCCTTCCTACAAGCAAGCCTCCCCTAAGCAAGCTTCCCTTAGTGGGCTCCATTTGAGGCCTATTAATGGGTGGGGAAGATCTTATTATGCCATCAACATTATACCATGGCATGACAACATTTTGTTTCAGATATAATAAAACAATGGAACACTATGGAATGTAACTCCCCTCCATGACTGAAAATCTAATATGTATGTAATATCTGGAGGGAAGAATTTGTGGCAAATGTTTCTGCTGATTCTTTATACCCCTAGAGTTCATTAAGTCCATGATAATCTTCATCCAAGAAGTAAAAGGTCATTAAAATGGTTGCGTTTTACAGAGGATTTTGCAAGTAAATTGGTAGAAGATGGTGCTGCTGGTGCTAGGGATCATTGAACAAAAGAAGACCATTATGGTTAGATTTAAATTTATTGTATGTATGTATGTATGTATGTATGTATGTATGTATTACCCTGTTGCATGATAAATCACTGGAGAAGATCTTCCATATTATAGTGTAAGCCTGGCTCTCCCTTCCCCCCACCCCCCAGCTTGGAATACACTTCCACTAGGAGACAGATAGGTCCTGAACAAAGAACAGAAAATATTTCTGAAGCTGCTTTCTGAGGACCTAGCCAGTTCTCAAAAACAAAATGACTGAGAGGATCTTCCCCTCCTGAGGGGAGTGGCTACCCTCTCTGGCAGAGAACATTTGGGGCAGTTAGCAGTGAGTCTTCTATCTCTGGTGGGAAAAACTTCCTTTGTTCAGGACCCTATAAAAGTTACCACCTGGGACAGTCACATTGGATCCTCACCCATGGGGAGGACGCTTTGCCTGGCACTACATTCAGAAGGGACTCAACAAGGTGGCTATAAAAGATGGGTTTCTCCAGCTTAGGAAAAGCCTTGGTGTAGGTGGTAAACATATGTATGTTGTATGTTGTATGTTGCGTGTGTGTCCTTTGTCAGTGTCTCTGAGTTTGTAGAGAAGAGAGGAATTCCCCAGCTTGGAGAAACCTAGGGTGGGCCGTTTGCCTCTGAACAGGTGTTGCCTCGTGTGTCTGTGCCTCTGTCTTTGTCACTGCATTAACTGTGTAGTAGGAATTGTTAAATAATGCAGTTGCAGGGTTAATAGAGTATTTCCCCTATCTTTCAATAAAAAAACTTTGTTCTGTTGGGAGTGTGCCTTATTGCCAGCATGAATCCGAATCTGAACCTAACTTAGCTTAATCGAACACCTGTTGTACAGAAGAGGATTATGGTGATACACACACACACACACACACACACACACACACATATACACATATGCATTTATACACACACATACACACATCACGCACAATGTGTGTATATATGTATAAGTATGTGTATGTATATATGCATAGGTGTATATGTGTATGTGTGTGTGTGTGTGTGTGTGTGTGTGTTATGGCCTGTCTTAGAGTATAGTAGTTTCAACCTCATGGGAAATCTTGGAGCAGAGACAGACTGATCACATTGTTTCAAGTACATTGTGATGGGCTTCTTCTGGGAGTATGGAGTAGATGTTATTTATGAGGTTTCTTATATCTCTAGTAGTGTATGTTCCTGAGATTGTACTTGGACTTTTACCTTTTTTGAAATGGAGAAGAAAAAAATGTAAATGTTTTAAAGGAAGGCATAATAAACAATTTACATATGAATTATTTGTAGATTTTATATCATTTAACATTATCAAAAAAGTTCTAGGTAAGTCTCTATTAAAAGCAAGTCAAACAGTCTCTTCCCTGACAAATAACTTATAGTTATTTGCAAATGTTTATGCAAATGATAGACTCTTTTCCATTCTGATTCTGATAACATTTGTTTTAGAAGATTCCTACAGCTTTCTTCTTTGGAATAATATTAAGACCCATGACAGTACCTGCTGTGTGTGCAGCATCTCCTTAAACACGTTAATATTCTAATACCAGTGATGTTACATTTTGAAAATACTGTGAAACAGAAGGGCATTTCATGTTGAGATAATCACATTTCTCAAATTTTCTAATATCCATTTAACCATGAAGATGTGTTCTATAGTAATCAGTATTCTTTTCTTTCTTTCCTATTTTTAATCATTCAAACACTGACAAGTTTTGCCTACTGAAGAAAAGCAGGGAGGATGCTACTTTATTCTTGATGGAGAGGACAGCTTGCACTAATGAATCGCATGCAGCAGGTGTCTGATGGACCGTTATTTAATCTCTTCTTTGGGAAAGAGCAATCACATGGTAGCTGTTGGTATTTGTTTAATAAAAACTCCAGATGTTGACAATGTTTCCCCATGGCCATTGATGTATAATGATTTGCACACAGCTGCTAGAAACCTCCAAACACGACCATGATGCTCAATTGTCCCAGAGATTTTTTTTCTTTACATATCATGTATATCTCTCATGGAATGATGCACATATTTTTCAAGTGCTAAAATGAGCCAGATGCTGATGGCTTGTTCACTTTTAGTTTACAATAATCAAATAATATTTTAATGAAGGTCATTTTCACCTGTCAATATAGTGTCATTTTTTCAATCCTCTAGTTAACTATTGAAGCAGGCATAGAGCATAGATTATACATATTGTTGCTTTGCCCAATTCACCTATAGTAACTGGAAAAAATCTAATTGAAATGAAATACAGAGGGTAATTTTCATGGTGGGCAGCGGGTAAAAGGGAGAAGGGAAGGGAGAAAGAGAGAGGGACAGAGAGAAGGGCAGGGGCAGGCCACCAAATTTCTCCCTGAAAGATAATGGATCCTTGCAGAGGCTCTCCGGTCCACCTGTCTGTAAAAAAACAGTTATAGAGGAAGGGAGGGAGAGAAAGGAAGAAGGGAAAGAAAGAAAGGAATTTAGGAAATAACAATCTGCTCCAAGGCAGAGACTATACACTCTCTATTTTATAAAAAACAGTACTTTGAGAGGTGATCAAATGTCATTTTTCAAAATAATTTCAAGTTCGTCTCTCAGTATGGTCAATTCAGTGAATAGACTGGACTGGTTTAAGTTTATTTAATTCATTCTTCATATCTTTGGGATGGAGGGAAGAATACCTCTTTTGCGAAATTATTACCTGACCACATGAAACCTCAAAAGGTCCTAGCAATTCATTTAACTAGATATAAATGGAGTAGAAGTATGTTTATGTCCCTTTTCTCTACCAGGTACTAATTTCAATCGTACTGGGTCAGAAACTTCAGATATATTGGCTAATTAATGCCTTTTCAAAGAGGTATAAGGCTATAGATCCTGGCTGCAGAAAGACCAGAAAAATCTTCCATATTACTATTGCTGTCAATTGGCCATTTCCTTTATTCAGAAGCAATAAAACTGATGCTCTATAATCCAGCATTAAGAATTCCCAGGCTTCATGACTTCAAATGGCCCCTTTCAGTTTTAGCTGAATAATACAGAATGGCATCTCTGTATGTAAAAAGAAGCGAGAAAGGATTTGGAAGATCTCATACCCCAAGGAGTTCTGCTTCAAAATATCAATTGATTTGGTTAAGGCAGCCTTTGTCTTTCAGCGAATGGGTTTTCTTCTGGGACAGTGTCTTAGACACTGATTGTGGAGGATCCAACTGTCTTTTTCCCTGGAATATTATGTATCACTGTAGTGGCACTAGAGTATATGTGTCTCTAAGTTATAGGAGGAAGTGAGAGAGGATGATCAGAACTGGTGATGTTACTGTACTGGTGAATGGAATGGGATTTTATTAGCAAATGTCTCTTATCATGGCTATAGAAGAACGTCTAATGGTTTTAAGGCCACATTTATTTCTAATGGCTAAAGGTAAAAAAAAGAAAATCATTGCCCATATTTACTTAATGAAGCTAAGTAGATGGTGGCCTGGAATTGGAATCACAAAGAACTGAGTTCAATCTTGCTTTAGATCAGGGCTGTCCAAAATGCAGCCCACAGGCCCCATGAGGCCCACAGTGAGATTTATGTGGCCAGTCTACCAGCATAGAAATTTACGTAAATGTTTTAGTAAATGAAGCGGAGGTACCTACAGAGCTCTCACTAAAATGGCAAATCAAAATATATTGTTTATTGTTTCAATAAAAACCTAAGGTTAGACAGCCCTGCTTTAGATACTAGCTATGTAAAGTTGGGCAAGTCACTTAATCTTTCATCTTCAATTTCTTTATCTGTCAAATGGAGAAAATAATAGTGCAGATCTCATAGAATTATAATTAAGTCAGAGAACAAGCATTTCTTAAGTATTTCATATGTATCAACCACTGGGCTAAGCCTGGGGCTATGAAAAAAGATAGAAAACAAAACAAAACAGTTCTTACCCTCAAGTAGTTGAAATTCTACTGAGGGTAAAATATACACACAACTATGTGCATACAAGATAGATTACCTAGAGAGATGCTAGTGATATCTTGATCCTTATTGAGTTTTGCCTGCTGATACATATCAAGCTATTTCTATCATCTCTTTAGATAATCATTATCTCTATCCTCATCAGTATATTTAACATTTATATAATAAAATGTGATGGGTACTGTGCTGTTTTTTATTCCAATATTTAATTTATTGATTTTCAGTTTTCAACATTCATTTCCATAAATTTCAAATTTTCTCCCCTTGCCTTTCCCTTCCTTCCCTAAAATAGCATGCAATCTGATATGGGCTCTATACATACATTCCTGTTAAACATATTTTTACATTAGTCGTGTTGCATAGGAGAATTATAACGAGCGCGGGAAACCATGAGAAAGAAAACAAAAGAGAAAGGATTCTGCTTCACTCTGCATTGCCACTCCATAGTACTTTCTCTATAAGTGGATGGCATTTTCCATCATAAGTCCTTTGGAAAAGTTTTAGGTCCTTGAATTGCTGAGAAGGGTTAAGTCTATCAAAATCAGTCTTTGCACAGTGTGGCTGTTACTGTACACAGTGTTCTCCTGGTTCTGCTCACTTCACTCAGCATCAGTTCCTATAAGTCTTTCCAGGTTTTTCCAAAGTCTGCTTGCTCATCATTTCTTATAGCACAACAGTATTCCACTATATTCTTATACCACAACTTCTTTAGCCATTCCCCAGTTGATGGACATCCCCTTTGCCATGCTTAGCCACCACAAAAAGAGCTACTATAAATATTTTTGTGCATGTGGGACCCTTTCCCATTTTTGTAATCCCTTTGAGATACAGCCCTAGAAGCACTATTGCTTGGTCAAAGGGTATGGATATTTTTATAGCCCTTTGGGCATAATTCCAATTTCTTCCCCAGAATGGCTGGATCAGTTCACAACTCCACCAACAATGGATTAGTGCTCCAACTTTCCTACATCTTCTCCAGCATTTATCACTTTTCTCTTTTGTACTGGCCAATCTGATAGGTGTGTACTTAAGGGTTGTTTTGATTTGTATCTTTCTAATAAATAGAGATTTGGAATATTTTTTCATATTACTATAGATAGCTTTAGTTTCTTCCTCTGAAAATTGCCTGTTCATAACCTTTGGCCATTTATCAATTGGGGAATGACTTGTCTTCTTATAAATTTGACTCAGTTCTCTCTGTATTTCAGAAATGAGGCCTTTATCAGAGACATTAGTTCTAAAAATTCTTTCCCAGTTTTCTGCTTCTCTCCTCATGTTGGTTGCATTGGCTTAGTTCAAAAACTTTTCAATTTAATGTAATCAAAATTATCCATTCTGTATTTCATAATGCTCTCTGTCTCTTCTGTAATAAATTCCTCCATTCCCCATACCTCTGACAGACAAACTATTCCTTGCTCCCCTAATTTGTTTAGAGTATGTGCCTTTATATTTAAATCATGTACCCATTTGGACTTCATTCTGATATACGGTGTCAGACATTGGTCTATGCCCAGTTAATGGGAAAGTAGGTTCTACATATAGTTTCATATTAAACTTACTTACACAATAGTCAAGTTGTAAAGAGAATTATAACCAATGGAATGTATCATGAGAAAGAAGAAATAAAATGAAAAAAGAAGAGGAAAAAAAGAGAACAAACAGTTTGCCTCAATCTATATTCGAGACTCCATAATCCTTTCTCTAAATGTGGATACTTTTTTCCATCATGAGTCTTCTGGAGCTATCTTTGAACCTTGTGTTACTGAGAAAAGCCAAGTATATCAAAGTTAGTTATCACAGATACTGTGTGTCTGTAATCATGTATAATGTTCTCCTGGTTCTGCTCCCCTCACTCAGCATCAGACCATATAAGTCTTTCCAGGTTATTATAAAGTCCTTCTGTTCCTCATTTCTTATAGCACAATAGTATTTCATTACATTTATATATCACAACTTGTATAGTCATTCCCCAATTGATGTACATCCCCTTGATTAACAATTTTTTGCCACCACAAAAAGAGCTGCTATAAATAATTTGGTATATGTGGATCCTTTTCCTGTTTTTATGATCTCTTTGGGATACAGCCTTAGAAGTGGTAATGCTGGGTCAAAGGGTATGCACTTTTTTATAGCCCTTTGAGTTTCAAATCATGCTCCAGAATGGCTGGATTAGTTCACAACTCCACCAACAATGTAATAGTGTTCCAATTTCCCCACATGCTCTCCAGCATTTATGATTTTCTTGTTTTGTCATGTTGGCCAATATGACAGGAGAGATGTGGTTCCTAACAGTTGTTTTGATTTGCATTTCTCTAATCAATAGTGATTTAGACTATTTCTTCATATGACTATAGATAGATATCTTTAATTTCTTCCTCTGAAAACTGTTTGTTCATATCCTTTGACCACTTCTCCATTGGAGAATGGCTTGTATTCCTATAAATTTGACTCAGTTCCCTGTATATTTTAGACGTGACCCCTTTATCAGAGACACTGGTTGTAAAAATTCTTTCCCAATTTTCTTTTTGATTCCTAATCTCTGGTGCATTGGCATTGTTTATACAAAACCTTTTTAATTTAACATAAAAAAATTATCCATTATGCATTTTGTAACACTCTCTAGCTCTTGTTTGGTCAGGAGTTCTTCCCTTCTCCATAAATCTGACAGGTAAACTATTCCTTGCTCTCCCAAATTGCTTTTACTATCAGCCTTTATACCTAAATCATGAACCCATTTTGACTTTATTTTGGTATACAGTATAAGATATTGGTCTATGCCCAGTTTTTGCCCTAATATTTTCCAGTTTTCCCAGCAGTTTTTGTAAAATAGTGAATTCTTAGCTCAGAAGCTGGACTCTTTGGGTCTATCAAATATGAGATTGATGTGGTCAATGACTACTGTGTCTTCTGTACCTAACTTATTCCACTGATCCACCATTCAATTTCTCAGCCAGTACCAAGTAGTTTTGATGACTGCTGCTTTAGAATACAGTTTAATATCTGGTATGGCTAGGCCACCTTACCTAGTATATCTTTTCATTAATTCCCTTGACATACTGGATGTTTTGTTCTTCCAGATGAATTTTCTTATTATTTTATCCAGCTCTGTAAAATATTTTTGGTAGTTTGATTGGTATTGCACTGAATAGATAACTTAATTTAGGGTAAATTGTCATTTTTATTGAATTAGCTCAGCCTAACCATGAGCAACTGATGTTTTTTCCATTTATTTAGATCTGACATTATTTGTGTGAAAAGTGTTTTGTAATTGTGTTCATATATGTCCTGGGTTTGTCTTGGCACAAAGACTCTGAAATATTTTATAGTGTCTACAGTAACATTAAATGGACTTTCTCTTTCTATCTCTTGCTGTTGGGCTTTGTCAGCAATATAAAGAAATGCAGAGGATTTATGTGGCTTATTTTATATCCTGCAACTTTGCTAAAGTTTTTTTTTATTGTTTCAAGTAGTTTTTTACTTGATTCCCTAGGATTCTCTAAGTAAATATATCATCCTCAAAGAGTCATAACTTAGTTTCCTCTTCAATTATTCTAGTTCCTTCAATTATTTTTCTTCTCCTATTGCTAAAGCCAACATTTCTAGTACCAAATTCAATAATAGGGCTAATAATGGACATCCTTGTTTCACCCCTAATCTTACTGGGAATGCATCTAGGTTATCCCCATTACATATAATGCTTGCTTCATGTGTTTCCCATTTCTTTTTGCACAATACTAATCCATTATATTCATGTACCACAACTTGTTCAGCCATTCCCCAATTGATGGGCATCCCCTTGATTTCCAACTCTTTGCTACCACAGAAAGAGCTGCTATAAATATTTTTGTACATATGGTGCATTTCCCATTTGTGTGATCTCTTTCGGATACAACCCTAGAAGTGGTATTGCTGGGTCAAAGGGTAAACACATTTTTATAGCCCTTTGAGCATAGTTCCAAATTGCTCTCCAGAATGGCTGAATCAGCTAACAAATCCACCAACAATGTAACAGTGTTCCAATTTTCCCACATGCTCTCCAGCATTTACCATTTTCCTGTTTTGTCATGTTAGACAATCTGACAGGAGAGATGTGGTGCCTAAGAGTTCTTTTGATTTGCATTTCTCTAATCAGTAGTGATTTCAAGCATTTTTTCATATGCTTATAGATATTTTTAATTTCTTCCTCTGAAAACTGCCTGTTTATATCCTTTGACCATTTCTCAATTGGGGAATGACTTGTATTCCTATAAATTTGGTTCAGTTTCTTGTATATTTTAGATATGAAGCCTTTATCATAGACACTGGTTATAAATATTTTCTCCCAATTTTCTGCTTCCTTCCTAATCTTTGTTGCATTGACTTTGCTTATACAAAAACTTTTCAATTTGACATAATCAAAATTATTCATTTTGCATTTTGTAATGCTCTCTATCTCTTGTTGGTTCATGAATTCTTCCCTTCCCCATATATCTGAGAGGTAAACTATATTTTACATTTTCTCCTATTTTTTTTATTCTTTAGATATTGTTTGACTGATTCTTGATGCCTCACATAGTTATTTGCTTCTATCTGCCCGATTTTAATTTTAAAAATTTATTTTCTTCAGAGAGCTTCTGCATCTCTCTTCCAATTTTACTTTTTAAATATTCATTTTCTCCTGTTAGATTCTTCAATTTTTCTTTTACCTCTTAATTTGGCTTTTAAAATCCTCTTTGAGCTCTTCTAGGAATGCTTTTTGGGCTTGAGACCAGATCATATTTCCTTTTGAGGTTTCAGATGTGGGTATAATGTCAGTGCTGTCCTCTTCTGCATTCATATTTTGATCTTCTTTTTCCCTATAATATTCAGTGGTCTTTTTCTTTTTTTTTACTTTTCTAGCTTGTTTCTTCATGGTGGTTGCCTTTTTCCTGGCTTCTCAAGTGAGTCTCTGCTTCTGGGTCCCAGGGGACTCTGTGCCAAACTTGTTGTGTTGGCATCTAGGGACCTGGTCACTGGGTTTGTGTGCTGTGGCCTCTGGTTTTGTCAGCTAGAACCTATATTCTGCTGCAGCTCATCTAGTGCTGAGCTGGAGCTTGCTGGTGTGTGACAAGGATGGAGGCCTAGTGAAGTCTTTGTGAGTTTCCCCGGGGTTATAGCATGAGGTATGGGGGAGGGGTAGTCTGGATGCTGAAAATCTCCTCTTCCCCTAGGCCTACACTATGTAGCATGGGTGGTCACAGTTGTAGGTCTGCACTGGTGTTTTCCAATTCCTCTGGCTGTGCAAAGCGAATGCTGGGGTCCTGGCACTTGCTGGCTCTGTCCCTCTGTGGCTCAGGAACTCCTGCTGGTCTGCTAAGGTGGGGCCTGTTGGGATGTCTCCCTTCCTGCCTTGGTCTCCCTCCATCACCACAAGAGGGGATTTCCCTAGTTTCCTGAGCTAAAAGCACACTGAACCCCCACTTCTGGCTCTTCTATTCCAGGGTTTCTCCTATGTTAGTATTCTCTTGCTTACTCAAAGGAGGGATGAGAGCTCTTAGAGCTTACTGGGTCATTCTGGCTCCAGGAAGTTCAAGAAGGTGAGTTTCAAACCTTTAGACTGTGGGCTGATTGCTCCAGGAGTAGCTGCTGCTGCTGCCGCAGGCTCTTCTCTTCTAAGAAGAGGATATTTAAAAGGCATATTATGAATGCTTAACCTTAAGACTTGGCAACAAATTGGATATGTTGAGTGAGTGTCACAGAAGAGTTGAGATTGACACTTCAGAGTTAATATATGTAAACTACTTGCAAACCTTAAAACACTCTGTGGTTGTTGTTGTTATGTGATGAGTGAAGATTTGAAAATTGTTTTTTGTCTGGAATGGAAAAAATAGCTTAAAGAGAAGTGGGTCAGAAAAATACTAATTTTCTATCTTTTATATCAGAAGGGTAAAACTCTAGTCTTTAGTTAATCTTCCTTTAAGAAAATTCCACTACTATAGCAGAGTCTTGGAAGTAACTAGTAACACCTCTTAATCCTAAGTCAAGTGTCTGTTATTTCATTGGCATGGGTGTTTGTTCAACTGAAGCCAACTGCATTATGTATATAATACTATATGTCTCTGCATTGCCTGAGGCTCAGAGAAATTGTATCATTCCTATGGCCACAAATCTATTCATTGTCAATGGAGGGATTTGATTCCAAGTTTTTCTGAATCCAAAGTCGAGAAAAATATTAAATAGGACTTTTTTTCTCACCAAAGGCAAAACTTAATATATAGTACAGAGTATAGTACAATAGGGAATAATGTTGATAAGGATTGATGGGGTAGGAGTAGAGAGTGGGGAATTAATGAGACTATACAGAAAATAATCCAGTGAAGGAGCAGCAACAAAAAGAAAAATCCAGCCTCAAGTATGGCCAAATTATAAGAGAAGTAGAGGAAAAGGTATACCCTGGGTTTGTTGCACTGGGGAGAGGTTTAGCTCATTGTGTTATGGACCAGCAGAAGAACAGGAGATAGGATGTGGAGATGGGAGTCTTTCTGGGGGGTGAACAAGTCCTGTCTGATAGGAAATAGCCCATTCTGTGTCAGCATTCTGGGGCAAAACTCCATTCAATCCATTCCAATTATTTGTGAAATCTAACATTCTATTTTCTAGAGTGGCACCTCTTTCAACCAGAAATTCATAGTACCAAAACAATTAATACTCCTTTTCTACTGATCTTATTTATTACCTTGAGTATAAAAGTAGTGATTTATTTTCAAGATAACAAAATTTTCTGTAACCTCTAAATAAAACTGTTACTTCCTAGTGTTGATAACACAACATATTGCCTGGCACATAGTAGGCACTGAATAAATATTTATTGGATAAATGAATGAACTTACATAGCCACTACATATTTCCTATCTGCCTTGTTGAACACAAAGAAAACTAGGCTGATTCACTTAAAATTTGTTGCCAGCAGTAGATGGATAATAAAAATTTCTGTGAAAAGGAAAGCATGATGCTACCACAGTTCATGAAAAACAAAGTACGTCCGACAAATGAGGAAACCATGTTTACCTTTTACCAAAAGCACTGTTATGATTCAAGGTAGAAAGTCATTGGTGAATAATACCAAAACAAACACATTAAACAATTTAAAATGTGCATGTGGTTGGAAAATCATATTGGTAAATTAAATGTGTAATATTGTGAAACTCACATGCTCTCATTAGATATATACTAGGTGTTTCCACGGGATTGGATCTGCCTTGCTATCTGTAATTGATACCTTCCAGTTAAAAAAAATCCTTTCAAGTCAATAGTCATGGACTTTCAAAACATTGTGTTGCAAAAGGACATTTAAAATAGCTGAAATATTACTGAGGTTTAAATAAAATGACTAAGGAGAATCATATAAGAGTAAGGCATCTATTTCTGGCTAGCTAAACTGTAATAATTACTTATAATTACCTGATTAGAATATGCACATTAGAATATTAATGAAAATCATCTAACATAAAGTGGTTTGTAAATAAAGCATACGTAATAGAGCATGAGGAATGACTGACACTTAATCTTGCGTGTCTTTGTACACATGTTGGTATTTATGTTCTGTTTTTACTTGATCATATGAATTATTTTTTAAATGAGTGAACGTTTAAAAAAATGAGACATAAAATTCAAGAACAATTATCATCTTCTTTGTAGATTTTTTTTAAATTTATTTAATATATTTAGTTTTCAGCATTGATTTTCACAAAAGTTTGAATTACAAATTTTTTCCCCATTTCTACCCTCCCCCCACTCCAAGATGACATATATTCTGGTTGCCCCATTCCCCAGTCAGCCCTCCCATCTGTCACCCCACTCCCCTCCCATCCCCCTTTCCCTTCTTCTCTTGTAGGGCAATATAAATTTCTATGCCCCATTGCCTGTGTATCTTATTTCCTAGTTGCATGAAAAAAATTTTGTTGTTGTTGTTGTTGTTTTTGAACATCTGTTTTTAAAACTTTGAGTTCCAAATTCTCTCCCCTCTTCCCTCCCCACCCACCCTGCCTAAGAAGGGAAGCAATTCAACATAGGCCACATGAGTATCATTCTGTAAAGCCCTTCCACAATACTCATGTTGTGAAAGATTAACTATATTTTGCTCCTTCCTAACCTATCCCCCTTGACCCTGTCCCTTTTTGAAAATGTTTGTGTTTTTATTACCTCCTCCGCCTGTCTGTCCCCCCCTTCTATCATCCCCCCTTTTTATCTTCTTCCTCCTTCTTTCCTGTGCGGTAAGATACCCAATTGAGTATGTGTGGTATTCCCTCCTCAGGTCAAATCTGATGACAGCAAGATTTCCTCATTGCCCCTCACCTGCCCCCTCTTCCCTTCCTACAGAACCACTTTTTCTTGCCACTTTTATGCGAGATAACTTTCCCCATTCTATCTCTCCCTTTCTCAATTTCTCAATATATTCCTCTCTTATCCCTTAAATTGATTTTATTTTTTTAGATATCATCCCTTCATATTCAACTCACCCTGTGCCCTTTGTGTGTGTGTGTATGTGTGTGTGTGTGTATATATACATATATACACATATATGTATATATACGTACATATATACACACATAGACACACACATAAGTATATATATATATATATATATGTTTACACACACACACACACACAATATGCATATATATATATATATATATATATATATATATATATATATATATGCATATTCTTTTCAGCTACTATGATATTGAGGTTTCATGAATCATATATATCATCTTTCTATGTAGGAATGTAAACAAAACAGTTCAACTTTAGTAAGTCCCTTATGATTTCTCTTTCTTGTTTACCTTTTCATGCTTCTCTTGATTGTTGTGTTTGAAAGTCAAATTTTCTATTCAGCTGTGGTCTTTTCACTGAGAAAGCTTGAAAGTCCTCTATTTTATTGAAAATCCATATTTTGCCTTGGAGCATGATACTCAGTTTTGCTGGGTAGGTGATTCTTGGCTTTAATCCTAGCTCCATTGACCTCCGGAGTATCATATTCCAAGTCCTTTGGTCCCTTAATGTGGAAGCTGCCAGATCCTGTGTTATCCTGATTGTTTTTCCACAATATTCAAATTGTTTCTTTCTGGCTGCTTGCAGTATTTTCTCCTTGACCTGGGAGCTCTGGAATTTGGTGACAATGTTCCTTGGAGTTTTCTTTTTGGGATCTATTTGAGGAGGCGATCTGTGGATTCTTTCCATTTCTATTTTACCCTCTGCCTCTAGAATATCAGGGCAATTCTCCTTGATAATTTCTTGAAAGATGATATCTAGGCTCTTTTTTTGATCATGGCTTTCAGGTCATCCAATAATTTTTAAATTATCTCTCCTGGATCTATTTTCCAGGTCAGTGGTTTTTCCAATGAGATATTTGACATTGTCTTCCATTTTTTCATTCCTTTGGTTCTGTTTTATAATATCTTGATTTCTCATAAAATCACTAGCTTCTACTTGCTCCAATCTCATTTTTAAGGTAGTATTTTCTTCAGTGGTCTTTTGGACCTCCTTTTCCATTTGGCTAATTCTGCTTTTCAAGGCATTCTTCTCCTCATTGGCTTTTTGAAGCTCTTTTGCCATTTGAGTTAGTCTATTTTTTAAAGTGTTCTTTTCTTCAATATTTTTTTTCAGTTTTTTGGGGGGTCTCCTTTAGCAAGTAATTAACTTGTTTTTCATGGTTTTCTTGCATCAATCTCATTTCTCTTCCCAATTTTTCCTCTACTTCTCTAACTTGCTTTTCCAACTCCTTTTTGAGCTCTTCCATGGCCTGAGACCAGTTCATGTTTTTCTTGGAGGCTTTTGGTGTAGGCTCTTGCACTTTGTTGACTTCTTTAGGCTGTATGTTTTGATCTTCTTTTTCACCAAAGAAGGATTCCAAAGTCTGAGACTGAATCTGGGTGTGTTTTCGCTGCCTGGCCATGTTCCCAGCCAACTTACCTGACCCTTGAGTTTTTTGTTGGGGTATGACTGCTTGTAGAGCAAAGAGTACTTTGTTCCAAGCTTGAGGGGATGCACCATTGATTTCAGAGCTATTTCTATACAGCCAGCTCTGCCACCCTAGCACTCCTCCTTCCTCCTACCACCAACCCGGACCTGATGCCAATCTTCAGCAGGCTCCGCACTCCTGCTCTGATCCACCGCTTAATTCCTCCCACCACGTGGCCTGGGGCCGGAAGTAACTGCAGCTGTAGTTCTGTAGCTGCACCTCCCCCGCTGCCCCTGGGGCAGTGGTCGAACCACGAACTCTGTCCCCCGCAGCTTTTTCCACTAACCTTCTCTGTTGTCTTTTGTGTTTGTGGGTTAAGAAGTCTGGTAACTGCCACAGCTCACTGATTCAGGGAGCTAGGTCCTGTCCTTCCCAGCTCCTGGTGTGGTTGTTCCTGCTGCCTCCCACGCTGAGCTCTGCTCCCCTCCGCTCCATGCATGATAGACCTCATCCATGGACCATCTAGGCTGTCCTGGGATGGATCCCTGCTTCCCTCTGCTATTTTGTGGGTTCTGCAGTTATAGAATTTGTTCCGAGCCATTTTTATAGGTTTTTGGAGGGATGTGGTGGGGAGCTCACTCAAGTCCCTGCTTTCCAGTCGCCATCTTGGCTCCACCCCTGGAAGTCCCTGTAGATTTTTATAATAGTAAAAAGAGGAGTTAGGTGGCACAGTGGTTAGAGCACTGATCCTGAAGTCAGGAAGATTCCACTTCCTGAGTTCAAATGTGACCTCAGGTACTTACTAGCTGTGTGACCCTGGACATGTCACTTATCCCTAATTGGTTCAGTTTCCTTATCAGTGAAATGGAACTGAAGAAAGAAATAGCAAACCATTACAGTATCTTTCCCAAGGAAACCCCAAATAGGGGAAACATCTGAAATGACTGAACAACAACAAAATAATTATTATTATAGCAAAATTTGTGAAATTGATACCTTTGAGTCTAATGAGAAAAATTAATGTGTTAAATTTACGTAAAAAAAATTACCACTATCTTCCACCTCCAAAATTGTTACTTTTTATGTATTCCTAAAGGAAATAAACTTTAAGAAAACAAAAAGCAGTAAAAAAGGCTTATTTTTTTTTCACTGAAGTCATTCATAGGAACATAGTGGTTATCTGGCCCATACCTTAGATTAGCCCTGTGGTAATGAGCCTGAGGGCTGCAGGTTGTGCAGGCCTACCTTGGATTATACAGATGAGAATCTGAAGCTGGAAGGGACGAAGTAATTTGCCCAGAGTTACACAGTTAATAAGTGGCAGGGCCAATATTTTTTTAAAAGAAATATTAATTATTTTTAGTTTTCAACATTCATTTCCATGAGATTCTGAGTACCAAATTTTCTCCCCATCTCTCGCCTTCCCCAACCCTAAGATGGTCTGTATTCTGATTATCCCTTCCCCTAATCTGCCTCCCTTCTAGCACCCCCCCCTTCTTTTATTCCCTTCCCTTCTATTTTCCTGTAGGGCAAGGTACATCTTATTTCCCAGTTAAATGTAAAAACAATATTTAACAGTCATTTTTAAAACTTTGAGTTACAAATTCTCTCCTTCTTCCCTCCCAACCCTCATTGAAAAGGCAAGAAATTTGATATAGGTTATATATATGTAATCATGCAAAACACTTCCATAATAGTGATGTTGTGAAAGACTCTCTTTCCCTCCATTCTATCTCATTCCCTATTTGTTCTCTTTTGTCCTTTGACTCTGTCCCTCCTCAAAAGTGTTTATTACTTATTACCCAATCTGCCCTCCCTTCTATCATCCTTCCCCTTCTTTTATCCCCTTTCCCCCTACTTTCCTGTAGGGCAAGATAGATTTCCATACCCAATTGAGTGTGTCTGTTATTCCCTCCTTAAGCAGAGTCCAATGAGTGTAAGGTTCACTCATTCTCTCTTACCTCCCCTTTCTTCCCATCCAATGTAAAAACTTTTTTCTTGCCTCTTTTATGTGAGATAATTTACTCCATTCTACCTGTCCCTGTCTTCTTCCAGTCCATTCCTCTCTCACCCCTTCATTTTATTTTTATTTTTTAGATATCATCCCTTCATATTCAACTCATGCTGTGCCCTCTGTCTATAGAGGGCACAGAGTGAGTTGAATATCTATCTATCTATCTATCTATCTATCTGTATGTATGTACATATGCATGTGTGTATACATATATGTATATGTGTGTAGATATAGACACACATATATGTACACACATATACTTATATATGTATGTATATGCGTGTGTGTATATGTATGCATGCATACACACATACATATATACAAACACATATAGATAGATAGAGATAGATAGATAGATAGATAGATACCCTCCAACTACCCTAATACTGAGAAAGGTCTCATGAGTTACAAATATCATCTTTCCACATAGGAATGTACACATTTCAACTCTGATAAGTCCCTTATAATTTCTCCTATTTACCTTTTCATGCTTCTCCTGATTCTTGTGTTAGAAAGTTAAATGTTCCATTCAGCTCTGGTCTTTTCATCAAGAATGCTGGAAGGTCCTCTATTTCATGGAATATTCATTTTTCCCCTAAAGGATTACATTCAGTTTTACTAAGTTGGTGATTCTTGGTTTTAATCCTATGTCTTTTGACCTCTGGATTATCATATTCCAAGCCCTCCGATGCTTTAATGTAGAAGCTGCTAAATTTTGTCTTATCCTGATTATGGTTCCACAACAACTGAATTATTTCTTTCTGGCTGCTTGCAGTATTTTCTCCTTGATCTGGGAACTCTGGAATTTGGCTACAACATTCCTAGGAGTTTTTCTTTTGGGATTTCTTTAAGGAGGTGATCAGTGGATTTTTCAATGTCTATTTCACCCTCTGGTTCTAGAATACCAGGCAGTTTTCCTTGACAATTTCTTGGAAGATGATGTCTAGGTTCTTTCTTTTGGTCATGGCATTCAGGTAGTCCAATAATTTCTAAATTATCTATCCTGGATCTATTTTCTAGGTCAGTGGTTTTTCCAATGAGATATTTCACATTGTCTTCCATTTTTTCATTCTTTTGGTTCTGTTTTATAATTTCTTGATTTCTCATAAAGTCTTTAGCTTCCATTTACTCCATTCTAATTTGCAAGGAATTATTTTCTTCAATGAGCTTTTGGACCTCCTTTTCCATTTGGCCAATTCGTTTTTTTTTTCTTCTTTTTTTTTCTTATTTATTCATTCATTCATTTCTTTCTGTCTTTTTTTGTTTATTTGTTTAATATTTTTAGTTTTCAGCATTGATTTTTACAAAAGTTTGAATTATAAATTTTCTCCCCATTTGTACCCTCCCCCCCCGCTCTAAGATGGTATCTATTCTAGTGGCCCCATTCCCCAGTCAGCCCTCTCTTCTGTCACCCCACTCCCCGCCATTCCCTTTTCCCTTAATTTCTTGTAGGCAAGAAAGATTTCTATGCCCCATTACCTGTATATCTTATTTCCTAGTTCAATGCAAAAACTTTTTTTTGAATATTTGTTTTTAAAACTTCGAGTTCAAAATTCTCTCCCCTCTTCCATCTCCACCCACCCTCCCTAAGAAAGCAAGCATTTACACATAGGCCACATGTGTTTGATTATGTAAAACCCTTCCACAATACTCGTGGTGTGAAAGACTAACTATATTTTGCTCCTTCCTATCCTATCATCCTTTATTCAGTTTTCTCCCTTGACCTTGTCCCTTTTTGAAAGTATTTGTTTTTGATTACCTCCTCCTCCTATCTGCCCTCCCTTCTATCATCCCCCCTTGTTTATCTCCTTCTTTCCTGTTGGGTAAGATACCTAACTGAGTGTTTATGTTATTCCATCCTCATGTCAATTCCACTGAGAGCAAGATTCACTCATTCCCCCTCACCTGCCCTTTCTTCCCTACCTACAGAACTGCTTTTTCTTTCCACTTTTATGCGAGATAATTTACCCCATTCTATCTCTCCCTTTCTACCTCTCTCAATATATTCCTCTCTCATCCCTTAATTCGATTTTTTTAGATATCATCCCTTCATAGTCAACTTACCCTGTGCCCTCTGTCTCTCTATAAAGGTATATTGCCTCCACCTACCCTAATACTGAGGTCTCATGAATTACACAAATCATCTTTCCATGTAGGAATGTAAACAAAACAGTTCAACTTTAGTAAGTCCCTTATGATTTCTCTTTCTTGTTTACCTTTTCATGCTTCTCTTGATTCTTGTGTTTGAAAGTCAAATTTTCTATTCAGCTCTGGTCTTTTCATTGATAAAATTTGAAACTCCTCTACTTTATTAAAAATCCATATTTTGCCTTGGAGCATGATACTCCGTTTTGCTGGGTAGATTATTCTTGGTTTTATTCCTAGGTCCATTGACTTTTGGAATATCATATTCCAAGCCCTTTGATCGTTTAATGTAGAAGCTACTAGATCTTGTGTTATCCTGATTCTGTTTCCACAATACTCAAATTGTTTCTTTCTGGCTGCTTGCAATATTTTCTCCTTGATCTGGGAGCTCTGGAATTTGGCAACAATATTCCTAGGAGTTTTCTTTTTGGGGTCTTTTTCAGGAGGCAATCGGTAGATTCTTTAAATTTCTCTCTGGCTCTTGAAAATCAGGGTAGTTCTCCTTGATAATTTCTTGAAAGATGATATCTAGGCTCCTTTTTTGATCATGGCTTTCAGGCAGTCCAATAATTTTTAAATTATCTCTCCTGGACCTATTTTCCAGGTCAGTGGTTTTTCCAATGAGATATTTGACATTGTCTTCCATTTTTTCATTCCTTTGGTTCTGTTTTATAATATCTTGATTTCTCATCAAGTCACTGGCTTCCACTTGCTCCAATCTCATTTTTAAGGTAGTATTTTCTTCAGTGGTCTTTTGGACCTCCTTTTCCCTTTGGCTAATTCTGCCTTTCAAGGCATTCTTCTCCTCA
This sequence comes from Trichosurus vulpecula, assembly GCF_011100635.1. Classification (NCBI taxonomy): domain Eukaryota; kingdom Metazoa; phylum Chordata; class Mammalia; order Diprotodontia; family Phalangeridae; genus Trichosurus; species Trichosurus vulpecula. The sequence continues at coordinate 379,780,475 of NC_050576.1, forward strand.
TTGGTTTTTTGGAGCTCTTTTGCCATTTGAGTCAGTCTATTTTTTAAGGTGTTATTTTCTTCAGTATTTTTGGTTCTCCTTTAGCCAGTCATTGCCTTGTTTTTCATGGTTTTCTCACATCACTCTCAGTTCTCTTCCCAATTTTTCCTCTACTTCTCTAACTTGCTTTTCCAAATCCTTTTTGAGCTCTTCCGTGGCCTGAGACCAGTTCATGTTTTTCTTGGAGGCTTTTCCCGTAGGCTCTTTGACTGTGTTGATTTCTTCTGGCTGTATGTTTTGGTCTTCTTTGTCACTAAAGAAAGATTCTAAAGTCTGAGTCTGAATCTGAGTTGATTTTCACTGCCTGGCCATGTTCCCAGCCAACTTACTTGACCCTTGAGTTTTTCATCAGGGTATGACTCCTTGTAGAGTATAGAGTACCTTCTCCCAAGCTTGAGTGGCTGCGCTGTTGTTTTCAGAGCTACACAGCAAGCTCTGCCACACCAATGCTCCTTCTCCTCCAAGAACTGCCAACCAGGACCGGACTCAGATCTAAGCTGGCTCTGCACTCTGCCTCAGATCCGTTGCTCAATTCCTCCCACCAGGTGTGCCTGGGGCTGGAAACAACTGCAGCTGTAGTTCCATAGCAGCACTTCCTCCACTGCCCCCAGGGCAGTGGCCAAAGTGTGATCTCCTTTCACTCTGTCCCCCACAATTTTTCCCACTAACCTTGTCTGTTGTCTTTGGTGTTTGTGGGTTGAGAAGTCTGATAACTGCCACAGCGCACTGATTCAGGGTGCTACGGCCTGTTCCACCCGGCTCCTGTCCTGGTTGGTCCACGCTCCCCATGCTGGGCTCTGCTGCTCTTTGCTCCCAGGTCCATGAGATAAACCTTACCCCATGACCATCTAGGCTGTCCTGGGCTGCAGCCCTGCTTCCCTCTGCTATTTTCTCGGCTCTGCAGTTCTAGAATTTTTTCAGAGGCATTTTTATAAGTGTTTGGAGGGCCCTGGGTGGCAGCTTAAGCAAGTCTCTCCTTTCCAGCTGCCATCTTGGCTCTTCCCCCAATTCTGCTTTTCAAGGCGTTCTTCTCCTTATTGGCTCTTTGGACCTCCTTTGCCATTTGGGTTAGTCTATTTTTAAGGTGCCATTTTCTTCAGTATTTTTTGGGTCTCCTTTGCCTTTAGCTGTTGACACATTTTCCATGACTTTCTTGCATCACTGTCTTTTCTCTTTCCAATTTTTCCTCTACTTCTCTTACTTGATTTTCAAAATCTTTTTTGAGCTCTTCCATGGACTGCAACCAATTCATGCTTTTCTTGAATGCTTTGGATGTAGGAGTTTTGACTTTGTTATCATCTTCTGATGGTATGTTTTGATCTTCTTCGTCATGAAAGTAAGATTCTATAGTCTGAGATTTTTTCACTGTTTGCTCATTTTCCCAGCCAATTACTTGACTTTTTAACTCTTTGTTAAGGTAGGGCTCAGTGTCCAGCATGGAGGGTGTACTGTCCCAAGATTCAGGGGTTTTGTACAGCTTTTTTCAGAGATATTTCTAGGGACCTATAGATTTTCAATTCTTCTGAGGTGGTATGATCAAAGGAGAGATGTTTACTCCTTTCCTGGCATGTGCTCTGGTCTGTGAGTGACCACAAGCACTCTTTTCTGCCATGGGACTGTGAAAAAGATTTCCTCCCCACCACAGCCACAAGCTCTACTATGCCAGCACTCTTCCTCACCCCAGTACCGCCACTCAAGAATGCAACCTAGATCCAAGCAGGGTCAAAGAAGCAAATCCTGCTTTAGTACCAGAAAAAAGATCCTAGCAACCCCCCTCTTATCAGCTTCTTGATCCCCCCCAACATCTGTAGGCCAGGAGCTCTGGAAGCAGTCTCTGCCACCTTTGCCTCCACAGCCCCACACTGGAATGTGCTCCTTTCTCACCCAGATCTAACAGAACTTTCCTACTGAACTTCTAAGTTGTCTTTGGCATCTGTGGGTTGAGATGTCTGAAATCTGCCAGATCTGCCAGTGACTCAATCCCCTGAGGCCTGCTCCAGGTTTTTTGGGAGGCACAGTTTGTGCTGGTCAAGCCAGTTTTGGTCTGAGCTCTTCTCCAAGCCTGGTGCAATAGACTTTTCCTGTCAAACTTCCAGGTTGTCTTGGGCTGGAAATTTGTTTCACTCTGTTATTTTGTGGGTTCTGCTCCTCTAGAATTTGTTTAGAGACATGTTTTACAGATATTTGGAAGGGTTTGGGGCAGAACTCAAGCAAGTTGCTGCTTTTACTCTGCCATCTTGGCTCCACCCCACAGAGCCAATATTTGAACAAAGGTCCATTGATGCCTCTGAACTTTACATTGAACCACTAACTCTATAAAAACCTGACCCCTCACCAAATCTTTGAGCACCTACATAATATTTTATAAGCATTAACACTTTGCCCACTGGTCCAGATCCAAACTTTCCAACTTTGTAGATGGTCTTTGTAATTTCTAAGGCTAAAAAGTGCATCACCTGGTGGCAAACATGTTAATGAGCCTGACAGCACTTTCTTAGGCTGGTCCTTTGATAAAGGATATCAATAGGCTTTTATCAGCACTGCAGGACCTGTCAGAGCTTTTCTTCTATTTGCAAAATGTTCCAAAAATGATTTTTTTTCTCTATGGTATGATCAAATATCATAATGAAACTTGAGTAGAGAAGCCTGAATATATGCAGATAATTTCCACAGACAATTTTCACTGAACAGAACATGATTTGATTCAAGCTGTACACATCAAATATCAACAACATTTTTATCTAAAATAGCCATTTCTGGAAATATGTAGTTATGTACAGTTATAACTGTGCTACTAAATGTATTTTTGCTAAATCGTTCCTTTAGTGCATCAAAGTGATATTTTTCTGTCTCCTACATTCCTCCATGACACCATCAACCCCTTAACAACAGAGTCTATCACCCACATGGTAGGTGTTTAATAAATAGTTATTGACTGACTGAATTGAGGCCAAAATTTCTTTTTTTACCTCAGCTATTCAAATATTTGATATAGGTATATTACCATAAGGGTTCTCTTCGTTATATTTATCCCATAATATTAATTGTTTTATATCCCTTGAAAATTGGATTGGAGATCGAAAGAAGTTAAATTTGCCACCACTTGCATATTAGGATTAAATTAATACATGTTGAAAAACATAACTACCTAAATTAAGAACTGAACAACTAGCGACACTTTTTTCTAAATTGTTGATATATTTCTCCTATTACTAGTTGAGGTGCCATGGTAAAGAGGAAGGGGCACTGATATCAAAAGAGATGCACTGAGAACCTAGCTTTGTTGGTAGTGACTCTCCCAAGTGTTAGCTAAGTTGGTATTTAGAAAAGAGCGACAGATAGACACCAGGGAATATTTGAAGCCTTTTCAACATGGTGGGGGGAATTGCCAGACTTTATGTTCTACTAGTACAACCAGTGCATTAAATTAAGTGATTAAAGTAGGATTTCTGCATACTAAGACTCTAGAAGTACCAATAATAATTCTCATATTTAAAAACCAAAACTCTTAGTAGAATGGTGGGACAAATGAAATTTAGACTTTTTGCTGGAATGGATATCTTTAATGAATGGGAACAAAAGGAATTTGCAAATTGTGTTTATGTTTACATTTCTACGTATACTACTTTACATGAAGTAAGTACTTAATAAAGCCATCTTTAATTTAATTGACTTGAATATCCTCAAGTGAAACCACTTAATAGAAATACCCAAACCATATACTGCTTTATGTCCCACGAGCCTAGCAAACGAGCTATACACAGTATGTTATCTATTTTTGCTAAAGTGAATATTTTGATAATTATGAAGATTGTTGTGATGATAACACTAGAGAAACAAAAAGTAGACCAAGATATGTCAAAATGACTCATGTAAGTTATTGCTGAAGGATCTAAATTAAGGTAGCAGCAATGAAGCTTACTAAATATGGTTAATGTCAGCTGTAAAACGTAGACCACAGAATTCTGTGATTTTTTAAGGTTAAATAGGACCTTGGCACAATTTTATATATTTCTGTCCATGAAATCATAATGCCTACACTTGCCACCTCATGAGGATGGTAAGGATGAGATACTACTAAGAATATACTTTGAAGTAATCAAAATACATTTTTTTGCAAATACATAGCCATAATCTATCTGTATGATTTGAAGTATATTCTTGTATACCAAGGAGGACTACTCAATTTTATTCACAAAATTTTGTGGTGGATTTTTTTCTCTTCTATTTCCTATTTGTGTTTGATTCTTTTCTACCCCTATTAATATAAAGTCCTATAGATAGTTGCAACCTGCACAAAATGTCTACCTGTTAGAAGCAATGTTGTGTGAATATCTGAAGTTTAAAGAGCTTTAGTATGATTTTGCTTTGTCTTCTATAAAGGAGTTCATAAGAAAATAACTAATCATTAAGACCATTTCCCCGTCGAGAAGCTCTACTCTAATTCAAATGACAGAATGTTACGGTTGGAAAGAATTTAGAAATCATCTGGTACACACTAACAGCAATATTGTAATGATGATCAACTGTGAAAGATTTGGCTACTCTGATTCATAGAATCATCAAAGACAATTCCAAAGGACTTACGATGAAAAAATACTATCTACCTCTGAAGAGAGGACTGATGAACTCTGAGAGTTGATCGAAGTACATTTTTTTTTACTTTCTTCATTTTTCTTAGTTTTTTGTAATGTGGTTTTATAGAAATGTTTTCATGATTTCATAATTGCTATCATATTGCTTGCCTTCTCAGTGGTTCAGGGAGTGGTTAGGAGGGAGGGACAGAATAACAAATTCAATTTTAATAAATATTAAATGAATAACAAATTTGTTGGAAAAAAAAGAAAAAAAATGAAACCATTCAGTCCAAATCTCTTATATTATAAATGAGGAAACTGAAATTCCAGAGAGGTTGTGTATTTTCCTAGGTTATATAGTTAATCGATAGTAACCATTCTATTGAATCCTGGTCCAGCTAAATGGGAAGCTAGGTGGCACATCAGTGGATAGAGTGCTCAGCCTGATATCAGGAAGACCTGAATTCAAATGTAGACGTCTCTTAGCTCTGTGACCCTGATCATGTCACTAGATTTCTGATTACCTCAGTATCCTCATCTTTAAAATGGGGATAATAATAAGATTTATCTCTTAAGTTTGTTGTGAGGATCAAATGAGATAATAATTGTAAAGGTCTCAGCATAAAGTCTGGGACATAGTAGGCATTTTATAAATGATGATGATGATGATGATGATGATGATGATGATGATGATGATGATGATCCTGGTCTAGTCTTTCTCTACACTGCCTACTTTTTTGTTTCTTCCCTACCTGTAAAATCTCAGTTCTGTCAGTGATTCTGTTTTTACACCAGCCAAGTTTTGTTATAAGTGTCTTTTTGCTCTGTCTTTAAAATAGAAAACTTGGTACTTGAAATCTATTTTTTTTTTCTTTTTAGTTTTCTTTGAGACTTCAATTATATGGTTTCTTTCTAATCATCTATCAAATGAAAGTTTTGTTACATACCAAGGGGGAAAAAAAGAAACTTGGTTTGTGAAAAACACAAGCTATTCAAAGGGAATGTCTCCTTTTGAATTTTGAAGCAAAGATTAGAAAACTGAATAACTTTAGGAATCCATGCCTGTCTATTTCCTGTTTCCAGTTTCCACTTTGAGATTTTCCATCTGTGAGTGGCCTTGCATTTCTAATAATTACCAATACATAGTCAGAGGATTTATTTTTCCCCTTAAATAAGTGTTGTGTTCAGACAATCAGAGAAAGGTAGTATTTGAAATTATTTTTGCTTTCAGTGTGAGATACCTAAAGAGAAAAAAGTATACATATACATATATGATCACATATGTGTGCATACATATGAATAAACATAAATATATGTGTGTTTATGTATATATACATATATGTATATATATATATATACACACATGTATTTCCATATCTATATCTCTCTCTGATCTAATTAGGCTTCAGAGAGGTTGTGCCATGTTCTAGGTTGCAGAATGATTAATAATGACTTTCTTTAATCAATTCTAAAACTGAGTTCAAATATAACCTTAGACTCTTACTAGCTCATCAATTAATTAATGAGATCAAGAGTTAACAAATCAGAAACCTAATGGTATGGACACAGAATCAGTATTAACAATCAAATTGTAGCAAGATGGTAGATATCCTTTTTTCCTTACATTTTCATTGCTTTTTCATACAAAGAATAGAAGTAATCATTTTGACCATTCAGATCAAGCGAATATAACATAATTATCTGGATATTTGTAATGATGCTATTGAAGCCTATGTTGATGAATAGTTCTTTTATCAACTTTATTATAATTATAATGAAATAGCCTCTTAAGTGAAAAACTCCAAGAGGGCAGACCCCCCAAATTTTATTCTCTTCAAAATATATGACAATACTTAGTTTATGAGTAAAAAACCACATTTCATAGAGGTCACAGAGCTGGCCTTGGAACCAGGAAGACTTAGTTCAGAGCCTTTCTCTAACATATACTAGATATGTCACTTTAGAAAAATCACACAGTCTGATAGTTCTCTAGGGCACTCTCTAAGATTAGAAGTTGCAGAGAAAAGATAAGTCTTCATTATTAGTGGAATATTCCCTTATCTGATAATTCCCAGTATAGATGAAATCGCAGCTCCAGTACCTACCTCTACTTATGTTCTTGATTGACTTAACCATGTAGAAGGATGCCATTTTGTAACATTGAAAGAAGTGAAACTAAGTTATTTTGTTTGTTTTGTTTTATTTTTGTTTTTGTTTTTTGTTTGTTTTTTCATTCTTAATGGGAAGGTGATATATTAAGCAAGCCATGATCTATCTTTCTATTGTCTACTTAAGAAACAAGCTATTTTGGAAACTGTATGTGTTTTTTTTTTTTTAAGTTTCCATAATGCAATGTAAGATGGCTATATAGCTATCTTGGAAATCCATATGGTTGGACCAAACACTTTTTAAGTGAAATTATGTCAGATTTAAGGTTTTTCTTTTTTTGCTATTTTGGTAAGTAGTTCAGCTTGGTATAGAACAAACACAAGACAGCCTAAATTTTACTCTTTAGTTTCTTATACCATTTTGACATTCCCACAGCTATCACTATTAAGTAACTTGTTGTTTAGAATGCTTATTAGCAGAAGGTAGAGGAAACTCAGAAATAGCTTAGTCATTTAGAGAATGTGAGTTACTTAATGATTTTTATTCCATATGGCATATTTTCCTACTTTCTTTTGAGTCTAATAATTGAGACAAAGACAATTAGCAGCCATCAAGGCCAAAACAATAAATGAGCTGTGTCTATCTCTGTTTGCTCCAAAAATAATCAGGCAATTGTCTTTGAAAATGAGTACTTATACGTGAAAATCAAATACAATTACCAAAAATCTTTATAATATCAGAAATGACATCAACAAAATGCCCACGCACTTCAAACAAGTGTCTAATATACTGTCATAAAACTGTGGTCCTTCAATCAAAGGTAACTGATAGTGATTTAGACATTTTCATTTTCTTTTTATTCTCATAATCAAACTTTTAATTAATATTGTAATCATAGGCATTTTTAATTTACTTATTCTCTTCCTTTGGGTCCAAAGTTAAGGGAACAGAAAATTTGGAACAGGAAAAATAATCAAGAACCAGATATTGTCTCATCCAGGAATCTCCATCATCTGTAGAAATGGTGTGTCAATAGATAGCAGCTGTTCCCTTCTGGCTTTCTGCCACACATATGATTTTCAAAGACTTTATTTTTAAACGTTGATTCTAGGAACTAGTTTTACATTGGAAATTACATTTTGGTAAATATGATCATCATGATAATTGCTCCAAATAACATGTAGTGTTTAAGAAAGTTTCTATTGAGATTTTCGGTAGTCCCTGATCTCTACTAGTCTGCCTCTGCCCAATCATACAATTAGAACCTTGCCAACCAACATGTAGAAACCAGCTACTGATATTTTGTTTGTCCCTTTTTGAGAAATACTGTGCCTATATTTAGCTCAGTCCTCTTTATATTCAAGACTAAAAAGTACAATTTTAAAGTTATTGAGACTTGGTGACAAAGTTTCTAACTATGGCACCCCTGCCCATACCTAGGTACAACTTAAGATCTTCAATAAACCAATCAGGAATATTTATAGTTCCTTCATGTTGTCTGTTGAGGGCCATAGCATCACCTCCCTGATGTTATGGTCCTCTTAAGAACAAAGGACAAACAACAACAATAAAAGGCATAGTTACATTTTGAAGGTAATATAAAGTCTTTGGGAAAAAAAAAAAAACAAAACCTCAGACCTTTGGGTCAGAAGATGTTCAAATCCGAATTGTTCTAAGTGGCTCTGCGACCTTGGGCAAATCATTTAATCCCTTAAAAGCTTAGGTTCCTTATTTTTAAGGTTGGGATGAAAATGCTTATCCTTCCTACACAACAAAATTTTCATGAGGAAAATGGTTTGTAAAATGTAAAGTCCTTTACAAACGGAGAGAGATGCTGGGACTCTGATTTTATTGGTATAGGGAACTTCAGAATTTAGAATTTCTCCCTACCACCATCTGTCAATACTATCTCTGAAACTTCTAGGCTTAGGGTTGCCTAGAACACTATTAAATTAAGTGATCTGACACGGGTCACACAGAGAGTATCTGCCAGAGGCAAGATCGAACTCAGGTCTTTCAGGCTTTGAAGCTACTTCTCTGATAAGCAGATTGTGAACTTCCAGAGAGAAGAGGCTGTTTTTGGTCTTTCTTAGTATTCCCAGCATTTAACAAAATGCCTGGAACATGGTAGGTGATTAATAGCTTTATTTACTGACAGTGACATAAAGGAGAATTGCTGTTATCTTTATAAATATATGTTATTAATACATTTCTACATTATATAGCAGTGTAGAACTACAACGAGGTGGCTATTTTCCAAAGATTGTTTTCCTCACATTTTCTGGGTTTATTGGGAAGTTTATCACTTGTGCATTCATAGTAGAGAAAAAAAGTCAACATATCAGTGATTAGTATGAAACCGGTCACACCTTGTATTTTGTCATGCCTAGATAAACTCATGGTATAAGTAACAGACTCTGATGGGCCATTAGCATACTATAGGAAAACAAATTGAGGTAGCTCAAAGGAAGGTGTTAATCATTATCTACAAGAGAGAAATACAGAGACTAAGAGTTTTGTTCTACTGTTCAAAAATCAAATGAAACCATGTAGTATGCAAAGGGTTGTATAAGACTTAAAATCTTAAATAAATGAATTTGTGATGATGATAATGAAGATGATGATGTCATCATCATATGTCTGCCAAGAACACTGTCTCCACTGTCACCCATATTTCTCTCTCCTTTACAAGGCAACATTCGAGTAGAACATAAGCTCCTTGAGGGTAGGGACTACTTTTCATTTTCTTTATGTCCTCTATGCACAGAACATAATGGATGAGAAATAATTGTAAAAATATTTGTTAGATTGTACTGGATAAGATATCTCACATACAGTAATATTAAATAATGAGCTAAATGACTTTGTATATTATATGAAATTGAGAAATTGATTATTTTCCATTTACCTTTTGTGCCCCCAGAATCCTAGGAATAAATGATGTTTATTTCATACTATCTTATCCCCATTTGAGTTAATATAATTATAATAACTTTACATAATTATTCTGGCCTTTCCTTTGTTATATAAAAATTATTTTTTTCCATGTCTCTAAAACTTGGTATTTTTCATGAATGTTCTCTCCCGTAAAAGGGAAAACAGATCGGGTTAGCTATCTATAATCCTTGGGTTGCTTCCAGATGTCCACACAGATTTCAAACATTCTAGTAGACAATGTAGATTGTTTTAGAAGTGGGATATTATTAGGATCCTTCCAGAGATAAAGTAGTTCACAATCATTTGTCCTCTGTTATCTTTCAGTCCACATTCTTGGTAACTTTTTAATATTGCACTAACAATAGTTTCTTTAATAATAATAATACATTAAAAAAAACTCTCCAGAATTACTTTCAGTAGTAGTATTTCTTGCCATAGAGCATTATCTTTTTTCAAAAGTAATTTTTTGTGCTGTATAAAACTTCCAGTCTGATAACTGAAAAGAAATGGATCTTTTTGTTTACATATAGAACAAAAGTAGGTGAATTATGTTTATTTCTTCACATTGACATGAAAGACTAAGTCTAAAATCAAAAGTATGGCATGCATTAATTTCCAAGGGATCCTTCTTTTCTCTTACAGAGAACTTTGAAACTTATGTTTTTTAAAAAAAATATTGTTGCTGGACTGGGAGAGAAGACAGTATATATAATAATTCAGTAAGCAAATCTTTATTAAGCACCTACTATGTTCCATACCCCATGCTCTGTGCTGTAACTACAAACAAAAGAAATGAAAAAGTGCTGATTCACAAAGTGCTTTGAACCACAAGTAAAAGTGGGGAGTGGGAAGGGGCAACTTCTAGATAAACAAAATTATAATGAAATATTCCCCAATTCTCTATTTCATCCTTGGCAGACTTTAAGGCTGAAGGAGTTAAAAAGAAAGCTACAAAGTAGGTAGAAAGAGTCCAACAATGAGGCAAATCATTCAGAACATAATGCCATCAGTGTTCCAGTTACTTAAACCACCAAAGGGTAGTAATATCTTATAAAAATTTCAGAAAGAAGATTATAAAATATAACCTTCATTGTACTTTTGATTTGGTCTTTTTTCTTTGATGCAGATAGTGATTTCTTATGCAGCTTTATTAGGCTTCAAAAGCTTAATGGTTCAAAGGGAAGAAAAGTATCTGAACATTTACATAAAGTTCTTTTCTTCTGAAAGTAATCCTTAGATTCCTTTTTTATAGACTCACTCATAACTCTGATGCTTCATGCTTAGAACTATCTGGTGACTCTCCTGATTTCAGAAACTTCATCTGCTTACAATGTATTGATGTTCACTTGGGTATACAGCCTTCAAATCACATTCTCTATTATTATTTTGCATTTGTTTCATCATCTTAATCCAACTCACTTGCAAACTTCAATAATAAATACTGATTATTTAAAGCTCTGCAAAGTTTGCAAGACATTTTGTAATACATCAACCCATTTGAGCCTCACAAAATACCACACTAGGTACTTTTATGTGTATTCTCTCCATATTACAGATAAGGAAAGTGAGAGGGAGCTTAAGTGATTTATTCAGTATAACAAATGTCAGAATCTATATTAAAATGCAGGTACTCTGGATTCTTAAAGCCAGCTCTGTATTCTAGCAAGGCTTTACTACTGATGACTAATAAAAATTGATCCTAAAAGACTCTAATTATTAATTGTCAATCAGTTAATCTCTTTCAATCCCCATTGATCCTTACTTCTGGTCAAGAGGCAGTAGAATTACGACTCATATTTATCTCTTGATTTACCACAAGATTTCACAGAGGCAGAGCACTCTGATACCATCTAATAGGCCTCTTGCACAGGCCTGTTTTTGGTCAACCAAATGGACAAACAAACAAAAAACATGGCTGCCATATTTCTCTGTTTGACAAAGAAATCAAATAATCATTTGCTTGAGCTGATGTGGTCTCTAGTCTCATTTTATTTCCTCTTGGGGGAGTTAATTCACCATTTTAAAATTCTCTAAGGAAAAGGCGAAAGGCTGTGTTAATATTGTGTTCTTTCTGTTTTTCTTTCACTCCTCATTTTAGGGGATCAATAATTTGTTTAAATAGCTTGGCCTATTGATGTCTCAATGACAGTGCTAGTAATGACACTAACATTTATATTATACTTCATATTTTTCAAAGAACTTTACAGATAGTATTGCATTTGAACCTCTCGACAAATCTGTGAAGGAAATGCTTTGTTATTAATTACTAAAGTATTACTGATGAAGAAGATGAGGCTTGAACAGATAAAACTATTTTTCCATGATCACACAGTCAGTAAGTGTTGAGGGTAGTATTTGAACATAGATCTTCCTGACTGCAATTTCGGTACTCTATCCCCTATAAAATACTGCCTGTTTTGCCATATTTTCTTCTTATTTAGGGGGGAAACAGGGAGATACAATTACTTCCAGTGGGAGAGCCTTGACAATTTAGCCCCCACTTTTGCAATGACTAGAGTAAATTTAAGTATAAAATGACAACATTATTGTTTTGGTATTTAATGAATTATACAGCTTTAGAGATACTAGAGTGCCAGGTGTCAGTACATTCAGTAGAAGGGTAGATGGGCAAAGAATCCTCATGAAGACTCTCCTTCCCCCAAATTTGTAATCCAAACATGAAAAATTAGAAATCACTGAGAAGAAAAAGAGTCATGCTGTCCAGAAACCATCAACTTAGCAGCATGCAGGGAAAACTCCATCTAGTATTTACAATAAGGAAAGAAGGGGGTGTGCTGGGCAGATCTGGACTCTATAGTACAGCCTTGTCTTCCATTAATCTGGACCCTTATATAACTTCTTAAGATAAGATCATTTAGGAATTGATTCTCATGGGAACTTTTCATTATACTAACCCAACAATGGGGTTATTTCTGGGGTATCCGTCTGAATGGGCAAATCTGTGGATTGTTAACAGTCCACACAACAAGACTTCCATAGAAACATTCCATTGCTTAAATGATTATTTCAACATAAAGTTGAAGCAAGGAAGATAAAAAGTGGAATTCCCATTCTGCTACGACTTTTGGGAAATATTACCTGCCTAAGGAGGCAGAGGAGTAATCTCCTGGCTCTATCATGACTAGTGGATGAACTGGCTCTTTGACAACACTGCAGTTCAAATATTCAGCCACTCCTTAACAATCTGTAGAATGTAATAACATTATTATTACATATTAACATTTAATATTAATCAAGAGTGTCATGACACTGAGCATCTTCTTCACATTGTGAGGAGAGGTAATACCCAAACCTCAATTGTTATCACATCATTTGCTTCTGTATACCATGAAAAAAATCAGGAAAATAAAGCTTAATGTGATATTCTTCATCATATAATCACAGTAGTTCAATTCAATAAACAGTATGGCTGTTATAGAAGTGAAACTCCATTTTTCAAGGCCATTAACATAGATAAGGTGGTGAAATGCATTGGCTAGAGTAATGGTTCTCAAACTTTTTAGTCTTGGGACCCTTTTAGTCTTAAAATTATTAATTTTAATTTTTTGATTATGTAGGTTATATCTATAGATACATGCTGTATTAGAATTGAAACTTTTAAAGTATTAATTTATTTAAGAATAATTCTAATAAACCCATGACATGTTAACATAGATAACATTTTAATGAAAAAAATAACTATATGAGGCATGTAGGTGGTGCAGTGGAGAGATCACCCAGTCCTGGTGTCAGGAGGACCAAAGCTGAAATCTAGACTCATGTACTTCCTAGCTGTGTGACACTGTGCAACTCACTTAACCCTGATTGTCTTAAAAAAAAGTATATGGGGGGGCGGAGCCAAGATGGCCTCATGAAGGCAGCGTCTTACCGGAGCTCTCTCACAAGGTCTGTCAGATTCCTATAAAAAAGTGAATTTGAGCAGATTTGAGAGAGTCAGAAACCGCGAGCAGTCTGCGTGGGGCAAATTTCCGAGCCGGGAGAGTTTGAAAGGCCGGAGGTACGAACCTGTAGGCTCGGAGAGTGCTCGGTGTGGAGCTGCTGCAGACCAAGGCGGAAGCGGCTGGCCCGGAAATCCATGTTGGAGACCGGCTGGGAGAAAGCTGGGCGCCCAAAACCGGCGGAGATCCCCAGGACTCCCAACACAGGACGGCAGTCTGTGGAAGCGACGAGAGGCAGCGCAACGCCACCCATGACACACCGTCTCCAGCAGTTTGCAGCCCAAACATATTGAACCCTGCTTCCTGAACTTCCTGGAGTTATTAATGCCCAGGTAAACAGCCCTAATCCCTCCCCTCCCCAACCAGAGAATCCCTGGGGGGGGGGGGGAGAACGCTGGAACTGAGCAGAAAGTAGTGGGGCTTCAGTGGTTAAATAGCAGAAGTTCATTGGTCCCATAGGGGCAGAGTCGGCAGGGGTCAACGCCAACAGCCCAGACGTAACCTTGCTCCCCCAGGGGAAGTGCCAGACATCAGCTCAAACAACAAACAGCTGAGACCATTGCTGAAAAGCAAGTACTGGAGAGCACCCACAGGGAGTGAGACACCAGGGAGCCAGACCCCTCCCCTACACCTCAGGAAACTGAAGGTTATAATTCTAGACTCACAACCCCCAGAATAAGAAAGCTGGGACAGGAAGCCCTGAGACCCACAGATAGAAATTCGTTGTAAAGCCAGCAAAAGGCAAACCAACATGAAGAAGAACACAAAAAAACCGAGGACAATAGATTCTTTTTATGGAGACAGGCAGGATCAAAATTTCAACATAGAAGAAGATAGCAATGACACGGTAGATACATCAGATACCCCAAAAGCTAATATGAACTGGTCTCCAGCCCAAAAAGCACTGCTGGAAGAGCTAAAGGAGGATTTTAAAAACCAAATTAGGGAGCTAAAAGAAAATATGGAAAAAATGGAAAAAAAATTCACTGATGAAATCAAGTCCCTAAAGAATAAGATTGGCAAAAAGGATACAGAGATTCAGAATCTAGAGAGAGAAAAGGACACCCTGAGAGGCGAAATCAACCAATTGAAAATGGAGACTCAAAAGCAGAATGTAAACACTAACTCATTCAAAATTAGACTTGAGCAAGTGGAAGCTAATGAATCTATGAGGCATCAAGAAGTAATAAAACAAAACGTAAAGAATGAAAAAATAGAAAAAATGTGAAATATCTGATTGGCAAAACAACTGACCTGGAAAATAGATCCAGGAGAGACAATTTGAGAGTTATTGGTCTACCGGAAATCCACGATGAAAAAAGGAGCCTTGACAGTATCTTCGAAGAAATTATCAAAGACAACTGCCCAGAGGTCCTAGAACCAGAGGGCAAAATAGTCATTGAAAGAATTCACCGATCACCCCCTGAAAGAGATCCCAAACTGAAAACACCAAGAAATATTATAGCCAAATTTCAGAGCTATAAACTTAAGGAGAAAATACTGCAAGCAGCCAAAAAGAAGCAATTCAAATATCGTGAAACTACAGTCAGGATCACGCAGGATCTCTCAGCTTCCACATTAAAAGACAGGAGAAATTGGAATATGATATTCCGAAGGGCAAAGGAGCAGGGACTACAATCAAGGATCAACTACCCAGCAAAACTAAGCATAATTTTCCAGGCAAGGCGATGGACATTCAATGAAATAAGGGAATTCCAGACCTTCCTGATGAAAAGGCCAGAACTCAATGGAAAATTTGATCTCCAAATACAAAACTCAAGAGAGACATAAAAAGGTAAACAGGGGGAAAAACCCCACAAGCCTTATTAATCAATAAGGGCAGGTTATTTACATCTTTATGTGGGATTATATCATCTTATGTATGTTTTTATGTATATATATACATATATATATATATATATATATATATAAGTCATTCTTGTGAATAGTACAACTATTATGACAAATGAAAGGGATATACATAGGTTGTGAATGCCTGTATAAATTAACTGATGCAAAGATATAAAATATAAATAAGAGATATAAGGGGAGGGCTTTGAGGGAAGTGGTAAGGAGGTAGTAGAAAAGGGTAAATTACACCAAAGGAAGTGGCACAAAAACATATTATAGTAGAGGGAAAGAAGGGAGGGAGAAGAGCAGTATATGAGCTTTACTGTTATCTGATCTAGTTGAAGAAGGGAATAACATACTCTGATAAGTTTAGAAATCTAACTTGTCCTACAGGAAGTGGGAGGGTAAGGGGGGAAAAAGGGAGGGGGGTGGGCAGAAGGGAGAGGAGAAGTAGCAAGTGGGTAACGGTAAGACAAGGGAGGGGAATAAAGAGGGAGGGTTAACTGAGGAAAGCGGCGGTCAAAAGCAAAACTTTGTTGAGGAGGAGAAGGGGAAAGGGAGAAAGAAAAGCATAAACAGGGGGAATTAGGATGGAGAAAAAGACACAGATAGAAATCATAACCCTGAACGTGCAGGGGATGAACATTCTCACAAAACAGAAGCAGATAGCAGAATGGATTAAAAACCATACTCCTATAATATGCTGATTACAAGAAACGCATCTGAAACAGGGGGATACACATAGGGTTAAAGTAAAAGGCTGGAGTAAAATATATTGTGCCTCAGCTAAAGTAAAAAACGCAGGTGTAGCAATCCTAATATCAGACAAAGCAAAAGTAAAGATAGATCTAATTAAAAGAGATAAGGAAGGACATTATATCCTGCTAAAAGGCACCATAAACAATGAAGCAATATCATTGCTTAACATATATGCACCAAGTGGTAAGGCATACAAATTCTTAGAGGAGAGGTTAAGGGAGTTACAGGAAGAAATAGACAGCAGAACTATAATATTGGGAGACTTCAACCTCCCCCTTTCTGAACTTGATAAATCTAACCTCAAAATAAATAAGAAAAAAGTTAAGGAGGTAAACAGAATTTTAGAAAAGGCACATATGATAGACCTCTGGAGAAAACTGAATGGGGATAAAAAGGAATATACTTTCTTCTCAAAAATACATGGCACATACTCAAAAATTGACCATGTACTAGGGCATAAAAACCTCACAATCCAGTGCAGAAAAGCAGAAGTAGTCAATGCATCCTTTTCAGATCATGATGCAATAAGAATCATTTTTAATAAAGTACCATGGAAAAATAAGCTAAAAACTAATTGGAAACTAAATAATTTAATTCTAAAGAATGGGTGGGCCAAAGAACAAATCAGAGAAACAATTAATAATTTCATTCAAGAGAATGACAATAACGAAACTACATACCAAAACTTATGGGATGCAGCAAAAGCAGTTTTTAGGGGAAGCTTTATATCTCTAAATGCCTACATGAATAAAATAGGGAAAGAGGAGATCAATGATCTGGGCATACAGCTGAAAAAGCTAGAAAAAGAGCAAATTGAAAACCCCCCATTAAATACCAAATTAGAAATACTGAAAATCAAAGGAGAGATTAATAAAATTGAAACCAAGAAAACTATTGAATTAATAAATAAAACAAAGAGCTAGTTTTATGAAAAAACCAATAAAATTGATAAACCTTTGGCCAATTTGATTAAAAAAAAAGAAAGAAGAAAATCAAATTACTAGTATCAAAAATGAAAAGGGTGAGGTCACCTCTAATGAAGAGGAAATCAAAACAATAATTAGGAATTATTTTGCCCAATTGTATGCCCATAAATTTGACAACCTTAGAGAAATGGATGAATATCTACAAAAACATAAACTGCCCAGGCTAACAGAGAAGGAAGTGAAATTTCTTAATGACCCCATATCAGAAAAAGAAATTGAGCAGGCCATCAACGAACTCCCTAGGAAAAAATCTCCAGGGCCAGATGGTTTTACATGTGAATTCTATCAAACATTTAAAGAACAACTAATTCCAATACTTTGTAGACTATTTGGGAAAATAGGTGAAGAAGGAGTCCTACCAAATTCTTTTTATAACACAAATATGGTACTAATACCCAAACCAGGTAGAGTTAAAACAGAGAAAGAAAATTATAGACCAATTTCTCTAATGAATATTGATGCAAAAATTTTAAATAAAATATTAGCAAAAAGATTGCAGCAACTCATTACGAGAATAATACACTATGACCAGGTAGGATTTATTCCAGGAATGCAAGGCTGGTTCAATATTAGGAAAACTATTAGCATAATTGACCATATCAACAACAAAACTAGCAGAAACCATATGATCATCTCAATAGACGCAGAAAAAGCCTTTGACAAAGTACAACACCCATTCCTATTAAAAACACTAGAAAGCATAGGAATAAGTGGAACCTTCCTCAAAATTATAAATAGCATCTACCTAAAACCATTGACAAGCATTATTTGTAATGGGGGTAAGCTAGATGCATTCCCAATAAGATCAGGGGTGAAACAAGGATGTCCATTATCACCCCTACTATTCAATTTGGTACTTGAAAGGCTAACTGTAGCAATAAGAGAAGAAAAAGAAATTGAAGGAATTAGAATAGGAAAAGAAGAAACTAAATTATCACTTTTTGCAGATGATATGATGATTTATCTAGAGAATCCTAGAGAATCAAGTAAAAAACTACTTGAAATAATAAACAACTTTAGCAAAGTTGCAGGATATAAAATAAACCCACATAAATCCTCAGTATTCCTATACATTACTGACAAAGCCCAACAGCAAGAGATAGGAAGAGAAATTCCATTCAAAGTTACTGAAGGCACTATAAAATATCTGGGAGTCTATTTGCCAAGACAAACCCAGGGCCTATATGAACATAACTATGAAACACTTTTCACGCGAATAAAATCAGATCTAAATAAATGGAGAAATATCAGTTGCTCATGGTTAGGCTGAGCTAATATAATAAAAATGACAATTTTACCTAAATTAATCTATCTATTCAGTGCCATACCAATCGAACTACCAAAAAATTTTTTTACTGAGCTGGACAAAATAATAGCAAAATTCATTTGGAAAAACAAGAGGTCTAGAGTATCTAGGATATTAATGAAAAGACATGCTAGAGATGGTGGCTTAGCCACACCAGATATTAAACTGTACTACACAGCAGCAGTCATCAAAACTGCCTGGTACTGGTTAAGAAACAGGGGTGTGGATTAGTGCAATAGGATAGGTACACAAGTAGGTGAAATCAACAATTTTAGCAATCTACTCTTTGATAAACCGAAAGAGGCCAGCTTCTGGGCTAATAATTCACTATTTCACAAAAACTGTTGGGAAAATTGGAAAATGGTAGGGCAAAAACTGGGCATAGACCAATATCTTACACCATATACCAAAATAAAGTCAAAATTGGTTCATGATTTAGGAGTAAAAGCTGATACTCTAAGTAATTTGGGAAAGCAAGGAATAGTTTACTTATCAGATTTGTGGAAAAGTAAAGAATTCATGACCCAACAAGAGATAGAGAGCATTATAAAATGCAAAATGGATAATTTTGATTATGTCAAATTGAAATGTTTTTGTACAAAAAAAGCCAATGCAACAAGAATTAGGAGGGAAGCAGAAAATTGGGAGAAAATCTTTGCAACTAGTATCTCTGATAAAGGCCTCATCTCTAAAATATACAGGGAGCTGAGCCAAATATATAGGAATACAAGCCATTCCCCAATTGAGAAATGGTCAAAGGATATGAACAGGCAGTTTTCAGAGGAAGAAATTAAAGCTATCTACAGGCATATGAAAAAATGCTCTGGATCACTACTGATTAGAGAAATGCAAATCAAAACAACTCTTAGATACCACATCTCTCCTGTCAGATTGGCTAATATAACAAAACAGGAAAATGATAAATGCTGGAAAGGATGTGGGGAAATTGGAACATTGTTGCATTGCTGGTGGAGTTGTGAGCTGATCCAGCCATTTTGGAGAGCAGTTTGGAACTATGCCCAAAGGGCTATAGATATGTTCATACCCTTTGACCCAGCAATACCACTTCTAGGGTTGTATCCCAAAGAAATCACACAAGGGGAAACAGGACCCATATGTACAAAAATATTTATAGCAGCTCTTTTTGTGGTAGCTAAGAATTGGAAATCAAAGGGATGCCCATCAATTGGGGAATGGCTGAACAAGCTGTGGTATATGAAGGTGATGGAATACTATTGTGCCATAAGAAATGGGGATGATGCAGACTTCATAACAACCGGGAAAAACCTACGCGACATAATGCTGAGTGAGCGGAGCAGAGCCAGGAGAACATTGTGCACAGCCACAGATATATGGATTCCGTGAGGACTAACCCTGACATAGTGCGCTTTTCTCAGCAACCTAAGGGGCAAGGACAACTCCAGGGGACTCACGATGGAGAATGCTATCTTCATCCAGAGAAAGAACTGCGAAGTTTGAATACAGATCAAGGCGCACTACATGCTTGCCTTTTTTGCTTCTTTTTTGTTTTTGTTTTTGGGTTTGTTTTTTTTTTGGTTCTGTTTCTTCTTTCTCATGATTCATTCCATTGGTCAAAATTCTTCTCCACAACTTGACTAGTGCATAAAATAATTCAATGCGAAGTTATACATGACAGTTATATGAGATTCCATGCCGTCTTGGGGAGGGAGGGAGGAGGGACGGGAGAAAAACTGGAACTCAAAACTATGTAGAACCGTGTCTGGTAAACTAAAAATAAATAAAGAAATTAAAAAAAAAAGTAAGGAAAAAAAAAGTATATGTATGCCCAAACAAAAACAATTAAGAAAAATGGCACTGTTTTACATATATATATATTTACAAATCTCTTTAATGTCTAGCTTGTCGGAAGATAGATTCTTTTATCTGCTTCTTTATTTAATCTTATGTGATATGTTGTTTAGCTAAAATGTATAAAGAAAATCCAACCTCATACAGATATGTAGTATAAAAGAAGTGGCTGTTTTAATAGGCAAATAACATCTTATTTCTCGTGTGAGAACGTTTCTTTGTTTTACCTCAAGGACTTCTGAAAGAGTCTTAGGTACGCTTAGTACCTAAATACTTGGTGCTAAGTATCCTCAGTACTGGAAATCTGCAGAACTAATTTTGAGACCCATTTCCATAAAGTTTCTTCACCAGCTGCTCCCTCCATTAATGAAAGCACCATTAAGATTTTTTTAAGTGCTAAATGAATGAGAGCTTTTATTTGCCTGAATCATTTATTGCATTAAAACTCATTTGGTATAAGGTTTTATTGATGTCCTGTATCCTACAGCATCAGAATCATCCCAAGCTTTCCCCCCATTCCCTCCCAGGGAGCCCCTCCTCAAATCAAACAGTTGTGTCTTTGTGCCACAACTGTCTGTGAAATCTAGAGAAGGAAAAAAATTCTGCATGATTGATTAATACACCAAAAAAGTCCAAAAAGTGTGTGCAATGAAGAATACCCATGTGCCTCCCACCTTAATGAAGGGATGGTTCAGGAGTGCCCTCTCACATTTCTTCAGTTGTGTCCCACTTGGTTCCCATCACCCTAGAGCTCCTGGTGTATAACTCCCTCCCCCATTAACATTGTTGTTGTCACTGTGGATATCGCCTTCTTATTTCTACTCACTTCAGTATGCATTAGTTCACATAGATCCCTCCATGCTTCTCTGTATTTATCACACTCATTAATTTCCATAGGAGAGTAATATCCAACTACCTTTTTATATGTATGTATACACATGTATGTATATGTACATACATGTACATATATGTATATACATGTATATATACATATATAATGTTTAATTTTTCCCCAATCAATGGGCATTTACTTTGCTTCAATTTCTTAACTACCACTAAAAGCATAGCCATAAGTATCTTGGTATATATGAATACCCTCTTACCACTGATAACCTCAACAGAGGTTTAGCAATGGAGTATGTGGCTCAAAGGGTATGGATATTTCTGTTATCCTTTTTGCTCAATTCCAAATTGTCTTCCAAAATGGCTACACCACACAACAGTTCCCCCAACAATTATTTTTACAAACTGCATGATATTGACCCTTGTCATGCTTTATAATTCTCAATCTTCAGTGTATGAAGTGAAATCTTAGGGCTAATTTGATTCATATTCTTTTATCGTCAATGATTTGAAGCATTCCTGTGGCAACAAATACTATGCACATCTTTAAAAATCATTATATCATATTCCTTGACCACATATGTATTAAGAAATTAAATTTCTCCGGACAGAAGTTCATTAGCTTCAATTAATCAAAATTCAAGTATAGATCCCAGCCTAATTTCTGCCATAGGGCTTTATAACTTCCTCAGCAGTTTTATTTTTTTTTAATCAAAAAGGGCCTTTTCCTATGTAATTTATGTTTTCCACTCTATAGAACACTGGATTATTGAGTTTTACCACCACTGATTTTTGCATTGGGTCATCTATCTACTATAACATAATTTTGAAGTCTAGAAACTCTACATCCCTTTTATACCTTGTAGCACCAATGAGATACTCACAGCAGCTAAGGCTGCTATGAATATGGTGGTGTAGTTCTGAATCACAAAATACAACAGACACTTTCCATTGAGGATGAAACCAAAACATTTATTCAAACACCAGAAAGCCAAATCCCAACACCAGAAAGCCAAATCCATCATAGAAACAAAGAAATCTATACATATTATCAATAAAGGGGGCAATGACATCCCCAAGCCTTTGCTTTGTTAGAGCCTTCGCACAAACAAGGGCAAAATCATTCCCTCTCTCATTCAGGCTAGCTGCTGCTCTCTCTTTCTCTCTTTCTCTCCCAGCTCTGACTGCTTTGTCTCACTTCCTTTCAGCTCTCCTCCATTCTTCCTGCTCCATCTTTTCCTGCTCCACCCATTCAGCAAGCTCTTCCCACCACAGACTTATGTGACTCAGACTTCCATGCAACTCAGTCAGGTCATATGGGCTTTTTAATGGATGGAAAAGATCTTCAAACTGTATTAACAACACATTAACAATACATACCTAACCACTGCCAACATTTTCCTTAATATTGTAGGGTTTTTTTTAATTGAACTTCTTTTTTTATTTTGATTTTTTTCATTATTTATTTATTTATCCATTTATCATTTATTTATTTATTTATTTATTATTTTTTGTTTTCAGCATTAATTTTTACAAGAGTTTCAATTACAAATTTTCTCCCCATTTCTACCCTTCCCCCCAACTCCAAGATGGCATATATTCTGATTGCCCCATTCCCCAGTCAGCCCTCCCTTCTGTCCCCCCACTCCCCACAATCCCCTTTTCCCTTTCTTGTAGGGCAAAATAGATTTCTATGCCCCATTGCCTGTGTATCTTATTTCCTAGTTGCATGCAAAAACTTTTTTTTGAACATCTGTTTTTAAAACTTTGAGTTCCAAATTATTTACCCTCTTCCCTGCCCACCCACCTTCCCTAAGAAGGCAAGCAAATCAACATGGGCCACATGTGTATCATTATGCAAAGCCCTTCCACAATACTCATGTTGTGAAAGACTAAGTATATTTTGCTCCTTCCTATCCTATTCCCCTTTATCCAATTTTCTCCCTTGACCCTGTCCCTTTTCAAAAGTGTTTGCTTTTGTTTACCTCCTCCACATATCTGCCCTCCCTTCTATCATTCACCCTTTTTATCCCCTTCTCCTTCTTTCCTGTGGAGTAAGATAGTAAATAAGTGTGTGTGTTATTCCCTCCTCAGGTCAAATTCTATGAGAGCAAGATTCACTCATTCCCCCCTCACCTGCCCCTTCTTGTCTTCCTACAGAACTGCTTTTTCTTCCCATTTTTATGCAAGCTAATTTACCCCATTCTATCTCTCCCTTTCTCCCTCTCTCAATATATTCCCCTTAATTTGATATTATTTTTAGTAATCATCCCTTCATATTAAACTCACCCTGTGCCCTCTGTATATATATTCCCTTCAGCTACCCTAATACTGAGGTCTCATGAATTAAACACATCATCTTTCCATGTAGGAATGAAAACAAAACAGTTCAACTTTAGTAAGTCCCTTATGATTTATCTTTCTTGTTTACCTTTTCATGCTTCTCTTGATTCTTGTATTTGAAAGTCAAATTTTCTATTCAGCTCTGGTCTTTTCACTGAGGAAGTTTGAAAGTCCTCTACTTTATTGAAAATTGATAAGTTGCCTTGGAGCACCATACTCAGTTTTGCTAGGTAGGTGATTCTTAGTTTTAATCCTAGCTCCATTGACTTCCAGAATATCATATTCCAAGCCCTTCAATCCCTTAATGTAGAAGCTGCTAGATCTTGTGTTATTCTGATTGTGTTTCCACAATACTCAAATTGTTTCTTTCTGTCTGCTTGAAGTATTTTCTCCTTGATCTGGGAGCTCTGGAATTTGGTGACAAGATTCCTAGAAGTTTTCTTTTTGGGATCTTTTTCAGGAGGCAATCAGTGGATTCTTTCAATTTCTATTTTACCCTCTGGCCCTAGAATATCAGGGCAATTCTCGATAATTTCTTGAAGGATGATATCTAGGCTCTTTTCTTGATCATACCTTTCAGGTAGTCCGATAATTTTTAAATTATCTCTTTCCAATGAGATATTTCATTGTCTTCCATTTTTTCATTCCTTTGGTTGTGTTTTAGAATATCTTGATTTTTCATAAAGTCACTAGCTTCCACTTGCTCCAATCTAATTTTTAAGGTAGTTTTTCCTCAGTGGTCGTTTGGACCTCCTTTTCCATTTGGCTAATTCTGCCTTTCAAGGCATTCTTCTCCTCATTGGCTTTTTGGAGCTCTTTTGCCATTTGAGTTAGTCTATTTTTTAAGGTGTTATTTTCTTCAGTATTTTTTGGGTCTCCTTTAGCAAGTCATTGACTTGCTTTTCATGGTTTTCTTGCATCACTCTCATTTCTCTTCCCAATTTTTCTTCTACTTCTCTAACTTGCTTTTCCAAATCCTTTTTGAGTTCTTCCATGGCCTGGGACCAGTTCATGTTTTCCTTGGAGGCTTTTGATGTAGGCTGTTTGACTTTGTTGACGTCTTGCTGCATGTTTTGGTCTTCTTTGTCACCAAAGAAAGATTCCAAAGTCTGAGTCCATTTTCACTGTCTGACTATGTTCCCAGCCAACTAGTTGACCCTTGAGATTTTTGTTGTGGTATGACTGCTTGTAGTGTAGAGAGTACTTTATCCCAAGCTTGAGGGGCTGCACTGTTGTTTTCAGAGCTATTTCTACACAGCAAGCTCTGCCATGCCAGTGCTCCTCCTCCCCAAAGAACCACCAACCAGGATCGCAACTCAGATCTTAAGCAGGCTCTGCACTCCTGCTCCGCTCTGCCACTTAATTCCTCTCAGCAGGTGGGCCTGGGGCCAGAAGAAACTGCAGTTGTCGTTCTGTCCTCAGAGCTGCACCACCTCCACTGCCCCCGTGGCAGTGGCTGAACTGCAAACTCCTTTCACTCTGTCCCCGCAGCTTTTCCCACTAACCTTCTGTGTTGTCTTTGGTGTTTGTGTGTTGAGAAGTCTGGTGACTGTCACAGCTCACTGATTAAGGGTGCTAGGACCTGTGCCCCCAGTTCCCAGTCTGGTTGCTCTGGGTGTACCTCATGCTGGACTCCACTCCACTGCACTCCCAGCTCCGTGCAATAGACCTTACCATCCAGGCTGTCCTGGGCTGCAGCCCTGCTTCCCTCTGCTATTTTGTGGGTTTTACAGTTCTAGAATTTTTCAGAGGCATTCTTTTATAGGTGTTTGGAGGGAGAGCTTTAGGCAAGTCCCTGCTTCCCAGCTGCCATCTTGGCTCTGCTTTTAAATTGAATTTCAACATTATTTTATGAAGTTCCATAAGAATTCTCTTTGTAATTCATTGTGATAGTATTAAGGTTTGAATCAATTTTAATCATATTGATATTTTAAAAAAATATTGGCACTGTCTCCTAACGATAATTGAATATTTCTCCAGCTAATTAAGTTGTCTATTTCTTTTTTTTAACTTTTTCAATATTTTATTTTTCCAGTTAATGAAAAAGACTTTTTATCATTTTTTAATAATTTTGAGTTCCAAATTCTCTTCCTTCCTTTCTATACTTCCCTATCACTGAGAAGGCAAGTAATTTTATATAGGCTGTAGGTATGCAGTCATGCAAAATATATTTCCATGTTAGTTATGTTGTGAAAGAAACAAATGAAAAGCGTGAAAAAAGTAAAAACAAATGTGTTTCCATCTGCATTTAGATTCTTTCTCTGTAGATGGATAGCATTTTTAATTATGTCTTTCAGAATTGGTTTGGATCTTTGTATTGATGAGAATACCTAAGTCATTCATAGCTGATCATCATGTAATATTGTCATTATTAAGTACAATATTCTGATTCTGCTCACTTCACTATCTGTTCATATAAGTTTTTTTCTGAAAAAAATTCCTGCTCATCATTTATTACAGCATTATACTTACAACTTGTTTAACTATTACTCAATAGATGGATATCCCCTCAATTTTCAACTCTTTGCCACCACAAAAACAGAGCTACTATAAATAGTTTTGTATATATAGGACCTTTTTGTGCCTTTTTTTTCTTTTTATCTGTTTGAGATACAGATAGGGTTTGGATAGTTCAAAGGGTAGTTCCTAGTTTTATAGCCCTTTAAGTACAGTTCCAAATTACTCTCCAAAATGGTTGGTTCAGTTCACAACTTCACCAACAATGCATTAGTGTCTCACTCCTCTCCAACATTTGTCACTTTCCTCTTCTGTCATATTACCCTATTTGATAATTGAGAAGTGATACCACTTAGAGCAGTTTTTTGCACATGACTACAATTTTGACCTCTTCATCTGAAACTGCCTATTCCTTATCTTTGACCACTTATCAACTAGGGAATGACTCATGTTCTTTCAAAATGGACTCAGTTATCTTTATATTTGAGAAAAGAGACCATTATCAGGAAACTTGCTGTAGATTTTTCCCCAGTTTCCTGCTTTCCTTGTAATCTTGACTGTATTTTGGTTTGTTTGTGCATCATTTTAAAATTCATATAATCAAAATTATGTGTTATACACCATCATACACACTCTATCTCTTATTTACTCATAAATGCTTCTCTCATGCATAGAACTGACAGGGAAACTATTCCATGCTTCCCTGATTTGTTTCTGGTATCAAACATCATTTCTAAATCATGTACCCATTTTGAACTTATCTTGGCATACAGCATAAGTTGGTCTATATCTAGTTTCTGAAAAACTACTTTCCATTTTTCCTAGCAAATGTTTTGACACACAGTGAGTTCTTGTCCCTAAAGCTTGGATCTTTGCCTTTTAATCAAACACAAGATTACTATGGTTATTACCTACTTTGTATTGTACACCAGATATGTTCCATTAATCCAAAACTCTATCTCAGCACCAGATTGTGTTGATGATTATTACTGCTTTGTTATCCAGTTTGAGGTCTGGTAGAGCTAGACCACTTTTCGTCAAATTTCCCCCAATGAATTCTTTTGATATTCTTGACCTTGTGTTCTTCCAGATGAATTTTGTTATTTTTTTTAGCTCTATAAAATAATTTTGGGTATTTTGATAGCTAGAAGAAGTTAATTAGTTTAGGTAGAAATGTTATTTTTTTTACAATATTGACTTTGTTTACCAATGAACAATTAATATTTTTCAGTTGTTTGAAACAGACTTCATTTGCATGAAAAGTGCTTTGTAATTGTGTTTATAGAGTTTCTAACTTTGTCTTGACAGGTGGGCTCCCAAGTATTTTATATTGTCTATGGTTATTTTAAATGGAATTTCTATTTCTGTCTCTTGCTGCTAGACTTTGTTGCTAATATACAAAAATTCTGATGATTTACATGGGTTTATTTTATATCCTGCAACTATGGTAAAGTTGTTAATTATTTCCACTAGTTTCATGGCTGATTCTGTAAGATTGTTTAAGTATACCACCATATCATCTGCAAAGAGTGGTAGTTTTTTTTTTTCTTGTTACCTATTCTAATACCTTCAATTTCTTTTTCTTCTTTTATTCCTATAGCTAGCCATGCTTATTCAGTATTGAATAATATTGTGATGATGGGCATCCTTGCTTCACCCCAATCTTAACAGGAAGATTTCCAGCTTATCCCATTACAGAAAATGATTTCTGGTGGGTTTTAGATAAATACTACTTATCATTTTAAGTAAAGCTCCATTTATTCCTAGAGTTTCTAGTGTTTTTAATAAGAAAAAAATGAATTGCATTTGGCAAAAGTTTCCTGCATCTACTGAGACAATCATATGATATCTGTTGGGGTTTTTTTTATTGATATCACTTATGTTGATATTTTTTCTAATATTGAATCATCCCTGGTATAAATCCCATCAAGTCATACTTTACAATCCTTGTAATTTATTGCTATAATATCCATGCTAGTATTTGACTTTAATTTTTTGCCTCAATATTCATTAAAGAAATTGGTCTATAGTTTTTTGTTTCTGCTTTTACTTTTCTTTGTTTAAGTAACAGTACCATATTTGTGTCATGAAAGGAATTTGATTGGACTCCATCTTTACTTATTTTTCCAAATAGTTCATGTGGTATTGAAATTAATTGTTCTTTAAATGTTTGGTAGAATTCACCTGTGAATCCATCAAGTCTTGGGGATCTTTTCTTAGGGAGATCATTGATGACTTGTTCAATTTATTTGTCTACTATAGTGTTATTCAAATATTCTATTTCTTTTTCTTTTAATGTGGAATGTGTGTGTGTGTGTGTGTGTGTGTTGTCATCTATTTTACTTATATTGTCAGATTATTGGCATATAAGTGAATAAAATATGTCCTAATAATTGCTTTATTTCCTCTTCATCAGTGCTAAATTCACCTTTTTCATTTCTGATCCTAATAATTTGGTTTTTTTTTTGTTATTTTAATGCAAAGAAGCAATGGTTTATCTCTTCTCTTTTTTTCCTAAAAGAGCATTTAATTTGTTTATTAGTTCAATAGTTTGCTGTAAGGGTAATCAGTAAATGAAAGCTCTTTCCCACCCATTGAATAGGCCTTAGGTGGGGCCAACAAAGGGAAGCCTGATTAGAAGCAGGCCCACACCCTTTCACTACCTAGATGTGAGGCCCCAGGACCATACCCTTTGGCTAGTTAAGCAAATGTGGGCATGAAGCCCTCAGGGCCCTAAGGTCAGTTGCTAGGACCAGAGCCAATGGTATGTGCACTGAGCTCTAGTCAATCAGATGCTGGCTGGAACTGTACAAAAGGAGAGGCCAGAACTGAAAAAGCAACAGAACTGGGAGTAGTAGAACTGAGAGTGGCAAGAGTTGGAAGCAGATATCAAGAAGATATTGAGGCAGCAGACCCTAAGAGAGAGCCAGCATAGAGAGAGACTGCAGAACAGAGAGTGCAGAACAGAAGAAAGTTGCGGAGATTAAGGAACTCGGAGTTGGCAGAGTTTCAGGAGAGAATGCTGAGCGATGAAGAATTAGGGTTTGTGAGTAATTATTTACAGAAAAGCCCTAGCAGGAGGGCAAGGTTGCAGGATAGCTTGGCTCCTTGCTATAATACTTTGTTATAATTTCTTTATTGCTACATCGAGGTGGGCTTACTGATTTTAGAATATAATTGCTACACTATGGAATTGGAATTACTGGTCCTGGTTTTGGACTCTCTTGTGTCTAAATAAATGTTATGCTTCCTCTGCCTTCTACTTAGAGAATTTCATATACTTTGCGATGCAGAACTATACGGGCCTGTTCATAGTCATCCTTAAGATCATGACTCTTGACTTACTGATATATTTGCTTACTTTCAATTTGTTATTCTCTCCTTTGATTTGTGAGGAATTCCAAATTGGTTTTTATTTGAGAATTTTAAAAAATATATTCTTTCTCTATTTTTTAATTGTATGCATAATTAATTGATCTGCTCTTTATTTTATTAATATAAGCATTTCAAGATATAAATTTCCCCCTAAGTACTGCTTTTGATTCATCCCATAAATTTTGGTATGTTGTCTCATTGTTGTCATTCTTTTTAATGAAATTATTGATTTCTATGATTCATTCTTTAGGATTTGCTTATTTATTTCCAAATAACTTCTAATTTTGCCCACTCACACATGCCTTCTTTTACTTATGCATTTTTTTTTTCATTTCCCTCAAAATCTCTTCCTAGGAACCACGCTCTCCCATTCCCCCAGGTGCAATTTGCCCCAAGCAGTTTCAACTCCATCCATATGAGGTGGGACCAGTAGACTCTTCAAGCACCAAATCCTTAAAGCCAAACCCAATGCAAAGTCCCCACCTCCCTTCATAGGCTAAATCTCTTCATCCATAAGAGCTTTTATCAAGTTGGACTCTCTCCCACAACTAAATCAAAACCTTCTTCCTTTCCTCCCATTTTTTAAAATTTTTCCCTCCTTCTCCTTACATATTTTCCTCTCAGTGCTTCTTTTTTTTCTGACAACATGGGAATCACTGTTCTGTAATTTCTAGCTATAGATTTGATCCTGGTAAATCACATTTTCCATCTATACCCTTGACCCCTTTTACTATACCTTCCAGGGTTTTAATGCTGTCTTACCAAACACCACCAACAACAACAAAACAACAAAAATAAAAAAAAAAAGATTCACCCATAGGCAGAGTGCTGCCAGATTTTTATCCATAATGCCCTTTACTGTTACCTCCAAAGGACTTCTGTCTCTACCCTTTTCTCTTTCTGTACATTCTGATAAAAATGAAAGCAAAAACAAACCCTTTCTTCCTGGGATCTTTGCTATCATTTTGTGTTTCTTTTTGTCTTTGGGGGCTACATTTATTCATTCCATTGCCTATCTGTTGTTTGGGATGTTTCAGTAGCAAATGATCCCTTCAGATCTGGTTTTCTTTCTAAAAATGTTTCAAATATGTTTTATTATTGAATGCCAATCTTGTTTTCAATTACGATTACTTCAAATTTTCAGGGTAGGTCACCCTGGGCTGCATCTGAGCTCCATTGCTCCAATGCAACAAATTACTCCATTTTCTCCAACTTTTTATGGTAGGTACAGAATAGTGTGTATTATTCAAATTTATTTTCCTTTGTATGTGAAAGTCTTTCTCCTGGTCACTTGTAGAGCTTTTTGTTTCTGAATCAATTATGAAATTTGACCACTATTTGTCTTATATTTTGCAGCACCCCCCCAGACTTTTTTTTCCTCTGGGAGGTGATTTGTGAGTCCTTTCAATTATTATTTCATTTTCTATGTTAAGAAGTTCTGGGCAGTTTTCTTCTATTATTGTTTGTGATTGGTAGTAGCTGCCCCATGGGGATCCCAACTAGCCATTTCCTCTTTTCTTTCTTCCTTCCTTCCTTTCTTATTTCCTTCTTTGTTTCCTTCCTTCCTCCCTCTCTCCCTAATTCCCTCCTTCACTCCCTCCTCTCCCTCTGTTCACGTAGGTAATAATACCCTTAACTGTGGTTGCTTTGCACAAAGGAATATAAATTTTGATCAATTTTGATCACTGAAAACTCTCAGGATATCTTGGGGTATATGGGCTAGATTTTTCCTCTCTTCCCTACTTTTTAATTCTATCATTAAACAAAACAGAACAAAACTGGGACAACTAACTCTTTTTCTCCATGCAGTTTCATTTATGATTTCTTGAAACACAGCATTGGAAAACCAGGCTTTAATAAAGCCCAATGGGATTCAAATGAGTCCACCTAACACATGCCCCAAATCACTCTGGCTCTCACAGATTGGCTAACAATAGATCCCAGCCCAAGACTCATTTGGCCATTGTTTGGAATTTGATGGACCAGAGAGAGTGTAAATATCAGTTGTTTCTGTTCAGAACAGAAACCCTGAGAATCTTCTCTTCCACGAATGAATTATTTTTCATTTTGTTTTGTTTTGTTTTGAGCAAGTAAAAAATGGCCTTTTGGGGGGTGGAGCCAAGATGGTAAAGTAAAAGCAGGGACTTGCTTGAGCTCTCCCCCAAACCACCCCACATACCTATAAAAATTACTCTAAACAAATTCTAGAACTACAGAACCCACAAAATGGCAGAGTGAAACAAATCTTCAGCCCAAGACAAACTGGAAGGCCAACAGGAAGAGTCTATCACACCTGGCTGGGAGCAGGGGCACAGTCAAGCATTGGCTGCACCATCATAGACAGGGCCAAAGAAGGCCTCAGGGGATTAAATCACTGACAGCTGTAGTGCTTTCCAAACTTCTCAAATCACAAAATACAAAGACAAAGTAGAAGGTCAGTGGGCTGTAACAGTAATTAAGGTGGGACTTTTTGCTGTTGATTTTTAATGATTCTGGCCTTTGTTTGAATGGGGCAGATAAAGTGGGTTGTTTTTGTATTTCTCAGCACTGAGACAATTGGGAGTCATTGGTTTGTATCTGATGTGATATTGGGGGTGGCAACTTTTCCAGCCCAGCCTGGGTGAGGTTGGGGCCCTTGGGGACCTGAACAGAATATATAAGTGCAGAGGTTAGCGTTCTCTCTCAGAGCTCTGAGCCACAGCTGGAGTGGCATGTGACTCTGGACTAGCCATTGTAATGAGCTCCCTGGCTGAATACTCAGATGTTGATAACTATGAATTGTATTTGGTCTGTAATTCAGGCTGCTAGTTTTTTTCCCTGAACTAAGTAAATGATATTTGTATGCTGGATTAAAATAAGATTGTTAACCCTTTAATGTTGCCTTCCTTAAATAAAGCAGTTCAAAAGGACCTGGGCTTGCAGCATTCTGTGAGCTGGTTGTTGTTGATTTTACACCCTCACAGCAGCTGCTAGCCGGATTGTTGAAACATGGGCAAACTCTGTTGGACCTAGGTGAGAAAAGAGCATGGTCTGGTCCCAGTCCCTGATCAGCTGAGGTGGTGGCAGTGGCATAGGCCTCATCTTTCTAGAAATTATCAAGGAAAACTCCCCTGATATTCTAAAGCCAGAGGGTAAAATAGAAATTGAAAGAACCCACCAATCACCTCTTGAAAAAGATCTCCAAAGGAAAACTCCTAGGAATATTGTAAGCCAAATTCCAGAGTTCCAAGGTCAAGGAGAAAATATTGCAAGCAGCCAGATAGAAACATTTTGACTAATGTGGAAACAGAATCAGGATAAAACAAGAACTAGCAGCTTATACCTTAAGGGATAGAAGGGCTTGGAATATGATATTCCAGGGGTCAAAGGAGCTAGGATAAAAACCAAGAATTGCCTACCCAGCAAAATTTAGTATCATACTTCAAGGGAAAAAATAGATATTCAATGAAATAGAGGATTTTCAAGCATTCTTGATGAAAAATCCAGAGCTGAACAGAAAATTTGACTTTCAAATACAAGAATCAAGAGAAGCATGACAAGGTAAACAAGAAAGAGAAATCATAAAGGACTTATTAAAGTTGAACTGATTACATTCCTACATGGAAAGAAGATATTTCTAACTCATGAGACCTTTCTCAGTATTAGGGTAGTTGAGGGGAATGTATATATATACATATATATATACATACATATGTATATATATATGTATATGTACATACACACACACGTGTGTGTGTGTGTGTGTGTGTGTGTATAGACAGGGGGCACAGGGTGAGTTATATATGAAGGGATGATATCTAAAAAGTAAAATTAAGGGGTGAGAGAGGAATATATTAGGAGAAGGAGAAAGGGAGAAACAGAATAGTTTAAATTATTTCACATAAAATAGGCAAGGAAAAGCTGTTACAATGGAGAAGAAGAGTTGGGAGGTGAAAGGGAATGAGTGTACCTTACACTCGTTGGATTTGGCTTAATGAGGGAATAACATACGTACTCAGTTAGGTATCTTACCATACAGCTGGGCTGTCCAAAATACAGCCAGAGGGCCACATGTGGCCTGCAGTGCAATTTTATGCAGCCTGACTGTGGGTTTTAATTTTCACGAGCGACAAAATAAAATAATACTTTTTGTGAAAGCCTATTAGATTTTGTAATTCCATCACTAATAAGTAATCTCATTGATGTTAATTTTCTTTGGTGCTTTTAAGCAGTATCATGGACCTAAACATATCTCACAGAATGTTCAATTGATCTGTGGGATGTATTCCGTCTGTATGATGCAGACTAGTCAGTATGCACCTAACTTTAAACTGTTGTCTTGTGTTTCCTTTCCTGCTATACTCCTTCACCTATCATATTGATGATGTGCATTCCCCCAGTTTCTATTAGTGTACTGTATTTTTTATTATTTTATTTTAATATGGACCTAAGATTAACCTAAGGCTGGACAGACCTGCCCTACAGGAAAGTAGGAGGGAAGGGGATAAGAGGGGAGGATGATAGAAGAGAGGGCTGATTGGGGGAGGGAGGTATTCAGAAGCAAATACTTATGAAAAGGGACAGGTTCAAAGGAGAAAATTCAATAAATGGTGGGGGTGGGATAGTATGGAGGGAAATATAATTAGTCTTTCACGATATGACTATTATGGAAATTTTTTATATAACTACACATGTATAACCTATATTGAATTGCTTGCTTTCTCCATGAGTGTGGTTGGGGAGGGAAGAAGGGAGAGAATCTGGAAATGAAAGTTTTAAAAACAAATGTTAAAAAAATTGTTTACATGCAACTGAGAAGTAAGATATACAGGCAATGGGGTATAGAAATCTATCTTGCCCTACATGTAAGTAAGGGAGGAAGGAATAAGGGGGTGAGAGTGAGAGAAGGGTGGGCAAACTGGGGAAAGGGTAATCAGAATACATGCCATCTTGCGGTGTGGGGAAGGGGAGAAATGGGGAGAAAATTTGGAACTCAAAATCTTATGGAAATAAATGTTGAAAACTAAAAATAAATAAATTAAATTTTTTAAAAAGAGGCCATTTTTGGCCTGATTTTTCACCTAGACTTAAACACAGAATGGGTGCTGCCTCAGACAAACTGAGACCTGGGAAATACCTTAGCGTAAAAAGGCCGTGGTCTCCTAATACCCTGCTCTATATGTTGCCACTGTATCCAGATACTTCTGGAGGATAGAGTGAGGCTGATGCACAGCCCTGCCTCATTTAAATTTAATTCATTTGCAAGACAAGATATCAACTTCCTGATGTTATTGGTTTTCTTCAAACATGAAAGACGAACCATGACATCAACATCATAGTATTAAGGCTTTTTGTCCTGTCATGTTGTCCTGAGAAACAAATGTTCCTTAGCTGATGTCTACACATTCTGTGTTTGAGATCATTATATTTTTTGCTTGCAAAGTGAAAATTTTTTCTTTTAAAGTTATTTTTTTTTGCTTCTCTTCTTCTGGATTGTCTTTTGCTTTTATATATTTGTATCCCCAATCTAATGTGTCACTTTTGTTTGCTTGGGGAGACTTGCCATTATATATTCTAGTTTTTCTATTCTGGCCATTATTTTTCCAAAGCAAGTCATAAGTTCTGCCCTCTTTTGAAACATTCAGAAATAGAGCATTGCAGATACATGTTCTCCTACATTCCACAGGGTTCATTCTCTTTTCAAGTATTGGATCATTTTCCTTTGTTTTGTGGCATTTATTCATAGATACATGAGATAATTTATTATATCTGGAGGTCATATTTCCTCCTGTTGATTCATTCACTTATGTTCAAGATCTTTCAGTTTCTTCTTCCTAAGATCTTTCATATTTATTTTAATTCCTCCCACCCCAGATTTTCCATTGTTTACCTTCTGAGTCTGTCCCCTCTTATGGTGAGGTCTCTGCAGGCTGGATCTAGAAAGTGTCTTAGCCTCCTCACACATTTGGTAATCCTTGGTTCACCAGCATAGATCTCTGCAACAGTTAAATTTGGGGTTGATCAGCCAGCACTTGCCCTAGTTGGATGTTGTGCTCTTTTCTTCAGGCTTATTGGAGTAAAGTACAACACCTCATTCCACACACATGCACACATAAACACACTGAGTCCTGTCCTGCTCTCTCTGGGCAATTCAGACAGCAGTCATGTTGGTGTTACAGAGATGTCCACTGCCAGTTAAGAACTTCTTAGTGCTGATGCTGTAGGGTTGTGAATCCCAGAAAGCTTTTGTTTTTGAAGGGCTGTTTCTTGCCACATTAGTTGCCTGAACAAATTTCTACAACGTGGAAAGAGGGAGGAGCTAGAAAGTGTGAGAGGAGCCAGGGTTTGGGCTTACGTTTTGTTGCAGGTCCCAACCTTTGTGTCAGGTCCTTAGGTCTGCCAGGGAAAGCTACTTTCCAATAGTATGGAAAGTGGGGGAGGGATGCTCAGTGAGCCCAGGGTGAATGAGTAGCAGTTCATTCCTATTGGTGGTTTTTAACCTTCTTTTGCATTCTGGTTGTCTTAGACTGTGGAAGCAATACATGATTTCTGCTTTGGAAAGGTTTAAGAGGTAATTTGGATCAGATAAAATGTCTAGCCCTCTTTCCTTTTGCTCAAGTGACCCAAAAATTCCTAAATCTCTTTTTAAAAAATATTTAGCATGACTTAGAGAAGAACAGAACTTGAGCTTCCTCTGAATTGCCTATTTTTCTATGGACCTTCATGGAACATGCAGCAAGCTGTTCACCAGGGACATTTTCTGTGATCACTTGGAAAAGATCATAAACTTACAGCTGTTTGCTCATTAGGCTTGAATTGAACTTGAAGATTGTGCTGCTTAACTGCTAAGCCTTCTCTAGTAAGAGACAATGAAGCAGCTTAATGGATAAGATAACATTTTGAATTTGATCAGAGAGTAGGAGTCTCATAGCAAATATTATGTGCGGTTACATATGTATATGTGAAAGGAAGGGAAAGATTGGTTTATATAATGTGAGGATTGTGGCTCTATGCTTAAAGCCTGAGGAAGTGTGCATTAGCTGAAGATTCATTACTTTAAAATAAATAAATAAAAGGGAGGTGTGGCCAGAGCTGGACAAATGCTATCTGATACACACTACAATATAAACATATGTATGATTCTCAGTTTTATTGAGAAAGTTACTTTGAAAGCCGGAAATGACTGCTTCTGAGAATATAAATGGATGAGACTGACTCAGTGCAGGAAGGACCGGGTGATGCCTAAAAGTAATTCTGACCTTTCTTAGCAAGAACACTGGATAGTTCTGACAACCCTTCTTTTTCTTAAAAAGCCTTATTTTAATCAGTCTGATCCACTGTTGTTTAACAGATAGTTTCAGAGTCTCTACCTCTGACTCGGTGTGTATATCTCTCTGTCCCTACATACTGTTGTTCTGCCTAACTGGACTTTTCTTTCATAGAACAAGTTTGACCAAAATATTTATTTGACTTTTTCCCAAAGTCTTTCTCTCCTTCAAAGGGCCTCTCCATGAAGAGAGCCTGGGAGAGAGCCTATTTGCTCTCTTGTTAGTAAAAGTTTCTTCTCTGAAATTTATAGACACATTGTATTGAGCAATCATTTTCTCCATTTTGGGAGAGTGTATTACAAAATGTCCAAGCTGGAAATCCAGGTTATATTCCAATACTAAAACCCTGCAATTTGGAGGGAGATACTGAAGAAATCATATAATACAACCCATTACGTAAAGCACAAGACAATTAGAAGTCATCTAAACCCTGTTCAAACTTTTCCAGAGGGAGATAAAAGTCATTACCCCTGGAAACAGACCATCCTATTCTTTGATAGTGTTAATTGTTGGGAATTCTTCTTTTTGTTGAGCTGAAATATTATTGTCTTTAACTTCCACCTGTTGGCCCAAATTGACCCCCCCCTTGAAATAAATCAGAAAAATACTTTTTTTTTTCCCATAACAGCTAGTTTATCTAGTTTATCCTTTATTCCCCAAGTCTTCTCCAACATAGACTATATGTTTATAATTAATTTTCTCTTGGAGAGTATCTTAGAACCAGGAAGATCTGAGTTCAAGACCTGTCTCTGATGCATACTGTATTTTAATTACAGGCAAATCACTTAACCTGTTGGTGCTCTAGGCTACTCGGGAAGAGTAGATATCAAAGAAAGCTCTGGTCTGCATTGGTTAAGGGAGGTTATTCATCTAGGAGCATTATATAACAACAAAGTCAAAGATCCAATTACTACTAAATCTCTTCTGATAGGATTCCAAGTCCCTTTGTAATATTACCCTGTGGCAATCAGAAATTAATAAAAAAAATGTGGCGTTGATCAACATGGTACCTGGGGCGGGGGTGGGAGGGTGGAAACTTAGTTTGTGTAAATCTAGAAAAAATACTGATAGCAAAGAACAGGCCTACATGAAGCTATGATTTGTTTTATTTTGATTACTTTTCCTCTCCAATTTAATCACTCATTTGATGATTGATTAAAAGATGATGATAACAGCTCAACTTTATACTTAAGATTTACTGAGTACTTTCCTTATAACAGTTTTGTGAGTTAAGAATTATCCAAGTCAGAGAAACATCTCTACTACCAGAACACTCTTAGGTCATACTCTGTATTAGGACAAACTGAGGCAAGGTATTGAACACAAATTATTGAAAATTTAACACAAGGAGATTTACTTTGCATTAATCAACAGGGAAGTGCAGCAAGAATACAGTGGCACCCACCTTTTCTGAATGACTCCCTCATCTCCTTTATCCATATGGAAATGTGTATGTTCAGCAGCAGTGCAGGTTAGGTGAGTGGTTTGAGCTTTAGAGATTCATCAAGGCCAAGAGATATAAACTCCATGTGGCTAAGGCTTTTTATGCCTTTTGATGATCAGGAAGCCACATTTTGGGAAGCCATTAGAGTCCCATATGCAGCTCTGTCCTGTGTCTACTCCACATTGCCTAGGGGAGTGGGGCAGGGAAGGAAGTCATGTCAAAGAAGGTGGGGGACATTTGTATGGTAATAAGGTCCCAGAGAGAGCTTTGTCTTCTTTTAAGTAAAACTTCCCAATGTTGTGGATAGGAGGAAAGAAGCCATCTCATGGAAATACTGGTTCTATTATAACCCCCATTTTAAAGAGGAAGCAATCAAACTTCAAAGTCTGTTAATGGTTTATATATGATCTCACAGACTTGAACCTAGGTAACTAATCTGTCCTTACTCCAGATCCATTACTTTTACAATTTTGCCATGTTCAATAACGAAATGGTGTGAAAAAGCAAACATTATTTGTACATGTGATTTTAAGGCTATAGTAAAAATAAATAAAAAGAGATAGATAGATTGACAGACAGATAGATAGATAGAAAAAGATAAATGAAGTACTTAGTTGCCAAATATATGACTGATAGTGAAATATAGTCAGATTCTCCCAATTCTCTGCCCTATTTTTCATCTCCCCCCCCCCATTCAGTGGCAATAAAGGCTTAAGTATCATTTTGTTTCCCTCCCCCCTCCTCCAAACACATGTTGGCTACCAATGCAAAATCCTTTGTCTTCTAGTAATAATGTCTTCTGTATTTAGCTAGATTGGTCTTCAGATAGAATATATAATCTGTCCATGGAAATTTTCCAGCTTGGTCATTTTGCCAGGGCTTATATTGTACTGGCATAGAAATGAAGTTTTCTGTGGAAACCTAAAAAATACAAATGGACATAAACATTAAGAAAGGAGGAGAGGATGGATGAAGAATGAATATAGTCAGTATGGTGACCCAAACCATCTTTCCTTTGTAGTCATTCATTTCACTTCAGACTCTCTATCACATTCAAAGATGTTCACCATTTCACACCAGACTTTTGAAACTCCCTCTTACTAGTTTCCTTGACACTATACTCTTTTGCTTCTAATAGTCTATTAATTCCAGTTCTCTCTTTTTTACAGGTCTCTTCCTCTGCCCACAAACTAAACAAAGAAAATACCCTAAAATTTTGATACATCCTCTTTAGCCTGTCAAATCAATTTCCCCCCTGAATGTCCAAAGGACTTTCAACGGTAGCATCATTTTCTATGGCTTGAAAAAATCATCCCTTTCCTTCTTCTAAAAATTATCCATCACCAATCAATTTGGTATGTAAGAATTAGTATTATTCTTGAAGTCCAAACATATGAGTTTTAATTTGGGCTCTGCATCTAACTTGTTATATGACTTTGAATAAATCATATAATTTTCTTGAGACTCATATCTATAAAACAAGGGACTTAAATTAGATTATCACTCAGATTCCTTCCAACTCAAATATACTATGACTTTTTATGCAATTAACAATTTGATCATGATACCTGTTATATCTTTCCATTCTCTCCTATCCCCACTGTCTTCTAGTTTATCCTAGTCCAGAGCTCCATCAAATTATTCTTGCTCTCTCATCCTCTATTGGAGGAGGAATTAACCATTATTTATGTCATGGATCACTTTGGTAGTCTGATGAAGCCTATGGACTCTTCAGAATAATATTTTTTACTGCATAAAATAAATTACATAGGGTTACAAAGGAAACAAATTATATTATTATTTAGTTATCCAAATATTACAACAGTAATATCATAATCATCATTATCTCATTCACATCATTTATGATGTCTAACTAGAAATGATTTAAGGAAAATTCAACTTTTTTTAAAGTACTCTGCATAGTAGGTGGTATCATCCAGAAATAGTTATGGTCACTGCTCTCCTGGTCTCCTCTTTCATCTTTACCCAGGAAGAGCCCCTGCAGCTGCATTTATTAGCACTCTTTCAGGCCCTGAATCTGTGATATGGGCCCCTACCCCCTTGTCAGAGACCACAAGGTGTCTTCTTCACCCTGGAGCTGTGACCAGGCCCTCTGCTGTGGCTGCAAGCCCTACTGCTTGTCTCTGCCTCGAATGGCAACCAGGGTCCCTGCTCCCTTGTGACCAACCAGACATGCTTCTCTCCACCATGGAACTATGATCCAGAACTGCATATGAGTAATAGATTTGCAAATCAACACAAACTGTACCCAGTGTCAACAAAGGGTCTTTCTATTTCTCTGACTCTTACTTCCCTGAACTGGGATCTGAAGATGCTGTTGTGGCTTCCTCTAAGATCCACTCCTGTCGCAGCTGTGGGGTATACTCCTGGATGGCCCCAACCCCTGTGTCATAGTCCTCTCCTGCTAACCTCCTCATTTGTTTTAGGCTGGAAAAAAGTCTCACTCTGACCTTTTGTTAGTTCTGCTGCTCCAAAATTTGATTTGAGGCATTATTATAAAGTTATTTGAAGGGGAAGGTTGGGAGAGTTCAGCTGCACTGCTTTCTCTCCTCCCCTATCTTGGCTCTGTCATGCTTATCCTCTTTATTTTGAAAATTTTTCATTTCATGTGGTTTCAAGAAAATGAACATTTAGTATCATGGTGTCTATGAAGAAATTATATTTTTACATTTGTGTAGATATATGTTATCTCCATTTTTTTGTAATGGTTCTGTCAGTATTATAGTTTACTTGTCCAATTCTGAAGAATTTCGATATCTATAGTGTAATGATTTGCTATCTTTTGGTTTCTAAAACTTAGCAAGGGTCTGGTAAATAATTCTAATCACTTAATTTCATCTCCTAGTTATTCAGTTGGTAACTTTTTGTCTTTGTTTTTTTTTTCTTTTATGAACAAGAATGTGGTCATATTCTTTCACATTTAGACAGCATGATGTTCTGGAAACAACAATGGATTTCCAGAAAAAGTACTGGAATTTGAATCCCAGTCTTCTATTTCCTACTGTGCTAAGGTGATTAAACTGTCTGGGCCTCAGTTTCCTTACTGTTTAAAATAAAAGGGCTATATTATATCATCTCTAATGTTCTATCTAGCTCTAAATCTTTTAATCCTATATTTATTCAGGGAGATTATCCAGGTTTAGTTCATAAGGACCCTTTATTTTTCTCACTTCTCTTCCTTTTACTATACCCTTTGAACTGTTTTCTTCTTAGTAGTAAGTTAACCAGAGGCTAGAGGAAATAAACAGAGGGATTCTGAAACAAAAATCCATGACAACAACAACAAAGTGGCTACTGTTGGTTCTTGTAAAAATATGGTATGAGGAAGAAGTGAAAAACAAGCGCTACAGAGGTGGAAGGGTACAGGTAGTATGCCAACTACAATGCTTTGATAGTCATTATAGACATAAAAAGTTGAACTGGGATTGTTACTTGAAATGGAGAATATTTGATGTGTGAGAGCATTTGTTACTTACTCAAAACTAATAATGATAGGGGTTTTTTAATATTTTTTTCCTTCAGTTTCATCTTAGTTATTTATTGTATAGTATAGTCTCCATTGTCCAGACTTAGCTTCTACTCGCCACAGAATAGGAAAAGATTATGTTCTCTGATCTATTCATTCACTTTCATTCTTCATACTTGCCAATCTACCTTAAGAATTATACTACGGATTATTATTTTGGTATTTTCAGTGGTCTCTAGGCAAGCTCAT
This sequence comes from Trichosurus vulpecula, assembly GCF_011100635.1. Classification (NCBI taxonomy): domain Eukaryota; kingdom Metazoa; phylum Chordata; class Mammalia; order Diprotodontia; family Phalangeridae; genus Trichosurus; species Trichosurus vulpecula. Next base: position 379,822,333 of record NC_050576.1, read on the forward strand.
TCTTGACAAGAAAATTGAAAGTTTCTAATGTGAAGAAAAATATATGGAACTACATCATTTTCCCCCTTCTTAAAGAAGAAGAAATTGACTGGTTAGGCAGTTAGAGGTAGCTTTTTAAAATGTTGACATGCATGATTGCTTCCAGGAACACACATGATATGTTTGTCCTAACTAATAATGAATAACTGCACAACAACATAGAGTGCTTCGAAGTTCGCAAAACACTTTAAAAATATTATCTCATTTTATTATCAAAACAACCCTGGGAGACAAGTACTATTATAATCCACACTTTACAGACAAGAAAACTGAAGCAAAGAAAACTTACCCTTTGCTTCACAGACAGGACACATGTATCCGACGTCGGGTTGAAAGTAAAATTTTCCCAACTCCAGGTCCAGTACTCTAGCCACAGTATCATGTAGCAGGAAACACTGAAATATAAGATACTTTCCTCCTCACCTAGGCACATGGTACATAAAAACACATGCAACCACAGAAGGCCTACATAGCCCCACCCATCCCCTGGAATTTACCTGGAAAGTGACTTTTAGAGGAATTGTCCAGGACAAGGAAAGCAAGAGCTGGTCAGCATCCTACTAGAATGAATGATCTGACACACGAATGTGGAGTCATATAAATAACAAAGTTACACAGTACTAGGTATCATTTTTTATTTTTACAAGGATATAAATTTTCTGAGTTCTGGAAGGGCACTAGAAAAATTGCAAACAAAATACAATGAAATGAAGACAATAATTAGGAATTCTCCATAAGGGAAAATTTTGGGAAAACAGGATTAAATAGACAATACATTGAGATAAGTAAGGAAAATCACATGTTAGATGGTGAATAGGTACTTGGTGGAAGAATAAAATCAAGTATTTTTGTCCATGGTAATCCTTTCAATAGTAACTCGGAATGGAAAACAATGTATTTTGACTTACAGAGAAGTAACAAAGGAAAACAATAGAAAATTGCCCAGTGGACTTTAGGAATTACCCTACTTATAATGTATATGGTAGATTTTAAATATCACTCTTTCTGATAAATAGCTACAGGAATCTTAGTAATAGATGCAATCCACTGTAATGAATGAAAAAATATTTTTGATTGTCAGGGTTGAGAAGGTAAGTGAGCATTTTTCAGATATAACCTCAGTTAATTGTGGCAGTGAGAGATATCTTAGGAAAATTACAGAGACAGATTGATGATCTCATCAAGTCTGATGGTTGATAAGAGGTTCATTCATAACAGATGTCTCCATTTAGCCTCAGAGAGGAAAGCAAGCAGGGTAGGGTAGCTTCTTGATTATTTAGAGGAGTATATTAGAAAAAAGACCCAGGAAATTCAGTATCAGGGTAGTGATGAAAAAGAATACAGAGGATGGATTTAGGGAGGGAGGGGGACAGAGGCTAAAGTAATAAGGATATCTAGGTTTACTTATACGTGTATTTTTTTATACATCATAGAATTATAATTTCAAAGCTATGGGGAACTCCTGGTGAGGAAAATTCATCTGCCAAAGCAGATCAGCTGCAATTTACCATTGTAGAGTGTTGTCTGGGGCACAGAGAGTTTAGGGGGAGAGGGAGGGCAGAACATAAGAAATCTGTTTGAAGCCATATCTTCTTGATTTCCAGGCCCATTCTCTTAGCATTACACGATTCTGCCTATCCAACAACAACAGCCAAAAACAATAAAGAAATGCTTTGCTAAAATTATCACATTGTATCCTCAAAACAGACAGCTAGGTGGCATAGTCGATATAGCACTGGGCTAGAACCAGGAAGATTCATCTTCATGAATTGAAATCCAGCCTCAGACTCTTACTAGCTATGTGACCCTGGGCAAGTCACTTAACCCTCTTTGGCTTAGTTTCTCATCTATAAAATGAGCTGGAGAAGGAAATGGCAAATCATTCCAGTCTCTTTGCCAAGAAAACCCCAAATGGGGTCACAATGAGTCATATATGAATGAACAAACAAACAAAAATAACCTGATAACAGTCATAGGAGATAGGGTATATTAGTATCCTCATTTTACAGATGAGGAAAACTGAAGCAGAAAGAGGTTAGGTGAATTACCCAGGGTCACATCTCTTAAATGTCTGAGGACAAATTTGAACTCTGGTCTTCTTGACCCCAGCTGCAGCACTCATTCCATCCTTTTTGGGACAATGCTATTTGTGACCTACATAGTCATTCTCAAAAAGCATGGGGAAGTTACTCATAAAATATCATATTCAGCCTCAATAATCCAATCTTACGTTGTCACCAGAAATAAGGAATTAGGGGAGTTATAGAGGATTTCACCATACCATTAGTTCCATTTCCATCTCACAGTAACAGACATTTTTGCATTTTCTTAGAAGTTTACTAACTCCTGGCTTGACTGGAAAAAAAAAACCTAATAAGTGAAACTCTTCACTCATTGCATCTCATGCCTGAAAGTCAGAGTCTAAGTAATGAGTCACACTTCCTTCAGTTCCCTTCAGAAATCTCAGCAGTCCTTCCACCTGGGATGCCTTATAGTACATGAAGTAGATTAATCATTACTGATCTGTTGGAAATACCAAGAATCACCTGACCCTAGAAGAACAGTCAGAAATGACAGTCACTTTAGAACTGGAGGTGAAAAATGTGTTTTCAAGAATCGAAGAAAAATCCTTGGATGATAATAATCAAGGATTTAAAAAGAAGAAAAAACTAAATCCTAAGTGAGCAAATAGAAAAACAAACAAACAAACCCACAAACCTAGATATGGCTGAATCAAGAGAAGAATTCTACTTTGTTTTCCAATGTGTTAAGTAGAAATTATAAAGTATAAGTTCTTAATTTGTGGCGTATGAATTTCCTATTCATGACTTTAATACCTAATGAAAATGCTTACAAATTTCAGAAGATGTCAGTGGAAACTGTAAAATAGGTACCATAAGCATAAATGGGTCAGAAGGAGGCAGGGAAGAGATAATTTTGCAGTATTTCAAAAGAGAATATAATGGGAAAAGTAATTGACAACAGACCCTAATAGACAAAGGGGTATACACCTTTACTCAACAATTCCTCAAAGACAATATTGTCCTGAGGAATAAGTGGCTCATAGGGCTGGGAATGAAATATAGACCTTTTCACCTCCCAGTTGTCTATCTAAATTTGACCCAGGTTAGCAGTAACCAAAAGGAGCTGTTTGGTGTTACTAAGGTTAGGTCACTTTGAAATAGCCAGTTTTCTTCACTGTTAGAAACCACCATCACAAATTACCACTTTTGATGGTGGTCAACAGGCAGACAAATGAGGACCAGAAACAGAGTTACTCTGTGACCTCCGGAGGTGTTGCTCCAAAATATCCGTGAGGCTGATTCTGGTCAGAGGTCAGAGGTGGCATTATCATGGCCTCTGCTGGATTTGATTTTGTAGGCTTCAGCTTTCAGTCTGTTCCTTTTATTTTTTTCCCAAGCCCTTGCCGTCATGATTATCAAAAACTGTGAGAAAATAAAATGATACAGGAAAAAAAAGAGTTTTATCTATTTTCATCTGAAAAAAATATATAGAGAAAGCAAAATATATCTCAAAATACTAAGGGAGATAAAAAGAGACAAATAGGTAATAATCAAAGTGCTAGCATTCTTGACACCTCAAATAATACTTTCATTTATGTCCTGTATAATCTGGGAACTATCATATTCACTTCAACCTAAAGAAGAAAGGTGAATTATTTTTCTTAAGAGTATATAGCTATCTAGGACAGAAAGGAAACTCAGTTCTGCCTTTCTGTAAAGTGCACTTTCCATCAGTTATTGTGGGATACACTCCTGCCATCAAAGGTGGGGGTAGTGAGGAGCGGTGTATATTGCCATCTGGATATGCACTAATAGAGATCAGAGATCCTAGGGGAGTTCAGAATTAATTTTCCAACATGAAGCCAAATGGGAAAAACAAGGGTAGAGACATCAGGGAAATGATTTTTTAAACTACCTTTTCTCCTTAATAAGGAAGGGGTATTTATATAGTTTGATGAACTTAACATGGATTGAGCCTATAGACTGAAGTCCACTTCATGAGAATATACAGAGAATTAGAGACAGAGGGAGCCAATTTTCCTGTTTCTCAGAAATGCCCCCAGTGCATTTGGAAGTGGTGCGACAGAACTCTGTAGGAGAAATGGGGGAAGGGAAGAGGGAAATGATAAAAATAGGATGCTTTACATATTTCTAATACTACCTCCAAAAAGGGGTTGTTAAAGAAAACATTTGTGGGAAAGAAAATGTCAATTTAAAGCTATGAGCCAGTAGTCCAGTAGGGTATAGATTTTAATCCTTTGTTTGCAGCTGCCATGGATAGGTCATACAAACAAGTGGGCTTCAAAATGAAGGGGGAAAAAAGAGCAGGGATTTCAAAGACTTTTAAAGCTGCTTTTCCACAGCTCCGTCTGGACCAAAAGACAGGGCATCAGCACACTGTCAAAAGGGTCAAGGGCAGCAGCTGCAGTAAGAGTATTTGTTACCCTTAGTACAATGACTAAAGTAAGACAGTCTGACTTTGACAAAACAATGTCATGATCTAGGAGCCCTTAAAAATTATCAGTTCTTTTCTCTCCGCAGCCAGAAGGTGAAGGTTTTTCACCTGACCACGGTTTCCTGAACACTGCATTTGCTGCATTCTCTGTTGAATGGTTACTTCCCAACCTGTATTTCTCTTCATCCTCGTGCCCCCTCCCCATCTGAACACCCTGCACTGCCAAATCATGTTCACCCCTCAACAACTCTAGGAGTGACCCTGACAAGGACAAAGTAAAATTAATCCTTTAATTCCATTGGATAGTAGGTGAACAGAATTGTTACTTAATGTGCACATGGGTGAAATGAAACCAGATATATTAATTGCATGTAAGCACAACCCAGGGCCTCAGAAGAATGCAAAGCAGGGGTTGGATAGCTCCAGTTCAAAAAAGCAAGTTTTACACCCTCTAATCTATATATATTGAGACTCTCCCACCCAAGGTCTTTCCAGAGCAAATACTAACTGTACATATAAGATTCATATATATGATATTGAATGGCTACAACTTGTCAATGAAAGACTGAAAAAAAGCCTTCTGATTCATTCCTAAGTACAGCTAGACAAAAGTTTAGTTATGCTTGAATGTGTCCTCTTTTAACTATTGTCTTATTTTTCTTCTTAGCCAAGATTCTTACAAGTATTATAAGTATAATATATTATAAGATTCTTATAAGTATCTGCTGTCTTTCTTCCTCACTTACACCTCCTTTTGTAACATTGGTAATACCACTTCTGTCTTGATCACTCTGCTAAAACTACTATTCCCAAAATAATCAATTTAATTGACAAATCTCAGAACTTTGCTTATTTTCTTTGAGCTCTCTCCAGCACTTGGTGATCAATCTCTCATTCCTTCTCTCACACACATCTTCCCATGACATCTGGGAATATTCTTCTACCTTGACATTGAATGTTAATGATTTTCTGCTCTTTCTTTCCCTTATTTCTCTTTCATAGGCACCTCTTCTTCCTGTCATTCCCTAAATGTGGAAATCCTTCCTTTGACCACTTGATGCTGTCAGAAACACCAGGAACTAAGGTCTCATACACTGGAGTGAGTGAAGGAAAGCTTTAATGCTATTCTCTAGAAGCGGGCCACCCGGGCTGGAATGCACCAGAGGCCCAGATACAGGAACAAAGCAAGTTTCTATAAGGTTAATCATTCCTGGTCCATCCCTTCAGAGCTGGGATTGGTCCCAACTCTTCCACATTACAATCTCTTGCCATTACGTCTTGCTCCTTGACATGACCTCCCACCTGGTCATGCGACACATGTACAGATAATGAGGCTCTAATTTTATACAGGGTGTGTCAGTTACTATGCGTCAAGGTATTAAGCATGTGTGCTACAGGTCTAGCTTACCCTTATCCCTACTTTTGATTACAGCTTTACTTCTGAGAATTGTTTCTCCTTTTCTTAGTACTCCTTTCTAACCACATGACCCTAGATGCTTCTTTTTGTGGAGGCCAACCTTTATCCCTTTCTAATAAAGTTTTTGTTTTTCTTTTTTTCCTCCTCTCTCTTTGAATACAAAAATAAAAAGAGGGGAAAAAAGAAAGCCTTCATCTGACCCACTATTCCAACCAAATTATTTTGCTATATTGTTCTTTTCCTTTGTAATGAAGATATAAAATTTACAAAGGACATTCCAGAAACTTGCTTTAGAAGACAGCAGAACTGATGTAGGCATAGATGCATTGGCTACCATATGGTAGGGAGCAGTCTATGCAGACACAAGAAACTGGGTTAGAGTTTTGGTTGAATTTTTTTTTGTATTTTTCAATTCTGGGTTCAGGGAGTAAAGTCCACAACCAGGGAGATCAAGTCATGGGGACTTTGGAGTCCATGTTTCCAAGACAGTTGTTGCAGTTAGTCAAGCAGCAAAGGCCTAAGACACCAAGGTTCTAGGAGGAAAGCCCAGGGGTTGCTTTGGAATTTAATTTGGTATATAATGCAATGCAGAAACTGAGTTAAGTTGTAAACCCAAGTCTCCTTCCCAGAGATTGAGGTTGTGTGAGTGGGAGATAGGGTCAGGGTCATTGAGGAGTGAGGTGGATTCTGGTGCTCAGGTGTTGGGGAAAATGTTTGCTTATTACACCTTCTTTGAAGCAAATTATTTCTAATGTGGTTGTTAAAGTGACTAAATGGAACTGGGGTGCACAGAACACTCAAATTAAGGGCTTTAGACAATGGCACAGAATACAGCCCCCCTCCCAGTTCCCTTGAGGAACTGGAAAACTCTGGGGGAGGGGTTCGATGCTTTCAGACAGTGGGGAGGGGTGTAGGAGGTGGGTGTGCAGAGAATCATTGTCACACCTTTGATCCTTCTACAGATCTAGAAAGAGTATACTGAATTAACTCCACTTCCTCAATACTCATTTGCTTAGTTACAGATTAGCCTTCATCACTTCTACCATAGGAGTAAAACTGTTGCCCTCTTCATTGTTAAATCCTCTGACCTTTTCTCATTTTTCATTCTCCTTGATATTTCTGTTTCATTGGGTACTGCTGAGAAACTCATCTTCTTGCATGTTTTTCCCTCTCTTCCATGGAACTGTTGTATCCTAGTTCTTCTCTTACTTTTCTGTCTCCCAGTATTTTTGGGGGGAGGGGCTTGTTCTTTGTCCTCCTACCGCCTCCTAAATGTTGCTTCCCCCCAAGACTTTGATCCTGAAACTATGACCAGGCCCCCTATTTCCTTATGACCAATCACACGTGCTCCTCTCTTCCCTGGAACTGTGACCCAGAACTGCTTATTGGCAATAGAGTTTCCAGTCAGTGCCACCTGCACCCAGTGCCAGTAAAGGATCCCCTATAATTTCTTTGACCAGTTCTTGGACCCCCTTACTATCTCTGGGATGAGAGATTTTGAATCTGCTGCTGCTGCTGTCACAGATACCTCTCAGGCCCACTGCTGTTACTTTGGCCACCTTCCAGACCTGTGACCACTCTTAAGGACCTCCTAATTTGTCATAGGCTGGAAAAAATGTTTTGTGTTTTTTTTTCTGTAGGTTTCTGGAAGAGAGCAGGTAGGTATAGTCTGTGTAACTTACAAGTTGTTTGACCATGAGTAAGTTATTCAGTATCCCTGAGACTCAGTTTCCTCATCTGTAAAATAAGACTAATAAATCCATAGCTGCTACCTCACAGGACTATTGTGAAGGTGATACAATATAAAATTTATAAAACAGTTTGAAATGTTATAAAAGTCCACTATTGTCATTCTGTCTCCACTGTGCCTCCAGAGAGGCTATCTCTCATGGCTGAGATCTGCTTATTTATACTTATCAAAAATACTTCTCTTCCTCCAAGAATCAACTTTGGGACCACCTTCACAAAAACTTTCTTGATTTTCCTCCTAAAGGTATTTTCTACCTTCTCCAATTTTCCTCAAACACCTTGTTCCTGGGTAAGTCATATAACCTTTGTTTGCCTTGTGTTCTTCACCCATAGTATGGAGATAGTGATGGTACCTACCTCCCACCAGTATTTTGAGGATCGAATGAGATATTTTAAATCTTTAGTACCGTGCTTGACACATAGATGCCAGTTAGGTGGTGCAGGCAATAGAGCACTGGATGGGGCATGAGGAAATCTCCTCTCTTAAGCTCAAATCTGGTTTCAGACACTTTCTAGTTGTGTGACCCTGGGCAAGACATTTAATACTCTTTGCCTCAGTTCCTCATCTTTAAAATGAGCTGGAGAAGGAAATGACAAACTACCATGGGGTCATAAAGAGTCAGACATGACTGAATCGATTCAACTACTGGCACATAGGAAGTACTATATAAATGTTACCTACTATTATTTGTCCAGATGTATTTTGCCCTCAACACACCATGACATATAATATTGTACATATTTTGTCACTCAATATACTGTAAACTCTTTAAAAGCAGGGAATGTGTCCTTTTACAATGTTTTTATCTGCCATACTGAGTACAATGAATTGCCATTAGTAGTTGTATTTTGAAATTGCAAAATTTAAATGGATTTTGAAATGAATTGAATTATGCCACCTCTTTCCTAGTTTTGCTTTGTTTTATGCATGCATGTTTATTTATTAATTGATTGATTCATTAGTTTTGGAATTTGCTTTTTCATAAAACTCTAAAGTTTACAAAGCCTTTCCTGTGCAATAATCCTGTGAAGTTGATATACAAGTATTATTTTATCCTCATTTTATAGAGGTGGAAAAGTGAGACTTGAGGAATGAGGTGGAGAACGGGGTGGGGAATGGGGCAGGGACTTAATGCTTGGATGGGTGAAGAGATAAATGCAAACATCTCATGGTTATTAAGTCGAGGTGCTCTTCATTACATTATGCTCACTCCAAGGTTAACTCCAAATCTAACTATTTTTCCCCCCTCTAGAAAAAAGAATTATGCTTTGTGCATTGCACTTTCCACAGTGATGTGCACATAAATATTTGTGAATTAATTGAATGTGTGAGGAGGCAGGGGGCAGGGCAGAGGGGCTATAAAACCAACCAAGGTGTGCCAAATAATAAAGTGCCATTCTGAATCTTTCTTAGGTGTCTTTACTGTCTTTCTTCCTCTTATGACAGGGTACAAACCAATCTGAAAACAACTCCTACCTTGCCTTATGGCAATCCTTCTCAAGGCTTTTATTTCTTAAAATATTTAACACTAAATGCATAGAGTTGGTGGTGGTGGTGGTGGTGGTGGTGGTGGTGGGGTGTGTGTGTGTGTGTGTGTGTGTGTGTGTGTGTGTGTGTAGGGGATGTTTGTGGAACCAGGGCAGGGTTGAAATGGCAATGTCAAGATGGAGGGAATGAAGGCGGTGTGAGGAAGTACTGAGCCACTTGGTTTTCAATCTCTATCAAGTCCCACTTGTTTTGTGTTGGAAGGTGGCTACCATCTTCCCAAAGGAAAAGAAAAGATTTAAAAGTCTGCTGTGGGCATTCTGGTGTATGACCTACTCTTGTAAATACAGTAAAGAATTCAGTTCTAAACTACAATTTTTCTATAGCCAATATTTTCAAGAACACAACATTCAGGCTTGGTACTGGAAAAGCCATTTGGGGAAAACATTTTTCCCATAATTTAATATAATGTACTTCATAAATGCTGTGCAAATTCAAAGCTAAACCATTTATTCTTCTCTATGGTATTTTTTCAGTCCTATGAGTAACTTTATTTGACTTTGTATTATGTATGTGTGGTGTATATATGTATGTATGTACACATGTGTTTTATTGCAGGGTGTTTGAGGGGGTCAGGAGAAAAAGAAATACTCTAAGGAAACAATTTCAATTTGTAGACTTATATGTAGGTAGTGACTGGCTAACTAGACAGCCATGTAAAAGAAAAAAAATAACCTAGCACACCTGCATATATGAAGAACATAAACAGTCTGCCTCATAGAATCATATTTTGTTTCAATTTTCTTACTTCTAACAATATAATTTATAATGTTTCATATTCTGCTATGTTCCTCAGCTACAAATGACTCTCAAGGCTGTTTCCAACATCATAATCTTTTTGATAGTTCTTTTCTGGCATTTAATTTTCTTTTTTCTTACCTCTACCTCTTATGTGATTATGCGTGTGGTGCAAATGAGAAATGATGAAATATGAAAGATTGAAAACATAATAATCGTTGTGTTCTAAGACTTTAAATAAGTCAATGATTAATTGGATAGTGATAAAATCTCAAGGTTGATGTTAAGTAGCTGTGCTTTAAAAATGATTATTCTAGAAAAGGGAAAAATTTATGTTTTCTTCCTATCTGTCTGAGAGTTTAATAAATGTCTGTTTGATAACAAAGGAGGCTTCACTAAAATTTTACTTTCTCCTATATATCTCACATGCCATCAAAAGGAATCAGTTTCCCTTCTACAAAATCCTTGTGGCTTATCACAGTGAAACTATGTCAGCAAAAGCACTTATTGGAAAGCATTATCACTGACATTCAGAGACATTTTTGGATAGCAACATAGAATGGCATCCACCTTAATGTCGATAAAGGGAAATGATGCAAAACCAACTGATTTGATTAACTGTACATATGAAAAACGCCTCTGTCTCCATTTGAATCTAATGTGGATTTGGCAAACCACTGGATTTTTTCAAGAGTTGGAAGACAAATCCGATTCATCTTTGCTGCACAGTATACTTCACCTAGAGAGCATTTTCTGAATATATAACACCATTCCCATTTCCCAACACAGCCGTTAGAGACAGAGAGAATTTGCATAGAATTTTCACCTGGAAATGACTTATCTCTTGGCATGCTCCCTTCAGAGTCCTATGCTCTGAGAAGTTATTAACTCAAATTTTAGATAACTCTGACCTGCAGATAGGAAATAGCATATTATTGTAGGTAGCTAGGTGCTATGGTGGATAGAGTATTGAACTTGATATGAGGCAATTTTACATTTTGATCCTGCTTAGCTAGGTGACCTTAGGACCTTAAACTCTCTGAGTCCCCGTCTCCTCATCTGTAAAATGGGAACTTAACTCACATGATTTTGTTGTAATGATCAAATGAATACAAAGGGCTTCGTATATTTTAAAGCACCATATAAATGTCATTGACCTGTGTTGTTCCAGATTTCTGTGATCATAATTTATTGCCATGGATTGAGCAGAAGTAATTTTGGCATCAGTATAAGACCATACTGGACAGAGTAAAATAAAGCTAATGTTCCAATAAAACATGAGAACCTTTTTATTTACAATATGCTTTTGTGATAATAAAGTAAAAATACATAGTTAATAAATGTGTATAAGTGTATATGTGTATATAGAAAAATGTACATATGCATATGTACGCACGCAAATGTATGCATATTTGTGTGTGTTTATATGATCATATAATGACATTTATGTCATTGAAGCAACTAGGTGACCCAGTGGATAAAACACTGGACTAATATGGAGTCAAGAATACCTGAGTTCACATCTGGCATCAGGCCCTTACTAGCTGTGTGACTCTGGACAAGTCACTTAATCTCTGCCTCGGTTTCCTTATTGGTAAAATGCATATAATACTACTTATCTCCAAGGGTTTTGTGAGGATAAAAATGAAAGACTTTTGGTAAAGATCTTTGCAAACAATTCATTATATACATGCTAAGCATTATTGTAGTGTTGGTATCAATGGATTCATCAAAAAGAAGAAAAATACAAAAGCATGATTTAAACAGGCTGCTTTGAAAACAATCTGCCGTGTAGCCTCACCTCTTAAATGCCCATCCCCCCCCCCCCACCCCCCCCCACCCCCCCTGCTTGTGGAACAAATAGAAAATACACGAATGAAAAGCTGGCTGATTCGGCTGCTATGCTATTGTTTCAAAGTTATAATCATTCACAGGGGACAGAGAAGTAGAAGCAGTGGGAATTTACAACATACAAATGTCAATCCAGGACACCTGTGAAGCATTGAAAGCTTTGCTTGCCATCTAGCAGTTTCACGTGGGCAAAATATGGGCAATAATGATGAATCGATCTTATATTTGGGGTGCACAATAATTAAACAGTAATTACTTTCTTGATAAATATCATTATACACTAATTAGTCTAATTATTTGAAAATGAAATTAATATTACTGAGAAAGATCACTGATTTAGATTTGGAAGGAACTTGTGATTTGACACAATATCATGCCCTCATTCTGAAAATATGGAAACTGAGGCTCAAAGAGTAACTTGCCCATAGTCACAAACAGTAAATTGCAAAGCCAGGATTATGGTTCTTCTGACTCCAAATCCTTCATTCTTTCTACTCTAGCACACTCTTTTCCATTTTAACCGGTATAAAATTGTGCCATTTTTGTGTGTGTATATCCATTTGTGTGTGTATTCATTTTTGTGTATATGCATATTAATGTATTTTTGTATATATATATATATATATATGTGTGTGTGTGTGTGTGTGTGTGTCTGTGTGTCTGTGTGTCTGTGTGTCTGTGTGTGTGTCTATGTATATGCATATGTGCATATATATATATATGTATGTATGTATGTATGTATATGTGTGTGTATCTATCTCTATTTCTCTCTTTATTCCATCTCCACAAGGATTATAAGGACTTAGAGACAGAAGGTACTTTCAGGATCATCTAACCCCTCACTTTACAGGTTCCCTCTTCCCCAATTTTAATGTTACCACTGAAAAACAGACAGGATGTCCTGTATATTTGTGATTTTCCCCCCTAGATACTTCAGGCTATTAAACCTTGTATTTAGGCTGGCTTCATTAAATATGTATGTCTTTAGAAATCTGACTCCTAATATATATTACAAACAATGTGCACTCACAGCAATTATATTCTCTCTAATGGGCTCTGTAATAGTAATACCACCATGGAGAAGCATATGAAGAAAGGTAAAATGCTACAAATATCAGTGTACCAGATCATTTTAACAGATAGCCCAATAATTTATATATGGGAAAGCTACTAGCAGTCTGGAATGTGACCTTAGATTATGCAAGAAAGTGAAATATAGAAATCCATCTTTGTTCATTTTTTTTAAAGATAGAAGTCAACAAGAGTACAAGCATAGGAAAGCAAAGGATTAGGTCATCATGATGTCATTTTGCCACTGAGCTATAGATATGAACTTTTTCAAAACTAAAGGAAGAACTTTTTAACATGAACAAATCACTCCTGAATAATCTTTGGTTATGTTGTGGTGGACTATACATATACACGTATAGTATATACATGTATACAGTCAGAGACACAAGTAGAGTTACGTGTATATACCACAATGCAATTTCCATACACATTAATATATTTCATATCTATATATGTATTTATGGCCATATAAATATTTCTATTAATACCTATGTTTAGATTCACATGCATACATACATACATACATACACACTTATATTATGGATATAGCTGCCTATTCTTCTTCTCGGAAATAAACTTCAAAAGGAATACTGAGTGAAAACACTTGCACTGAGAAAAACTGTCTCTCTCTGTTGCTCTGAATCTATTTGTCCTACATTTGATGAGTCTGTGATGACAGGGATAATAACATGCCCTGTACAGTTATGGAAACCACAACGTGTGGGTCTGGAATGACTACAAGTTTTGGTTTTTGTGTGTTGAGAGTTTTTTGTTTTTTGTTTTTAATTTGAGCTGTCTTTTTTAAACATGAACCACTGAACTTTTCTAGTGTGTTATGAGTTGTCAGCAGCTGCATGACATACCAGGATTGATCATGACAAGGTGCCTGGGTCATCACTAGACATGCTTTATACGGTGCTTAGACACACGAGGAGGCTTAGTGTCATAAGGAAAAGAAGCTCAAGATTGCATTAAATATATCTTGGATTTTATAAAAGCATTTTAGGTAAATAGGGATTAACTGCATACTTTACATGTATTATTATTGTTGTTGTTGTTTAAGAGGAAGTCATGAGACCTGTAATAGAATGATGCAGAGACTTTTTATAAGCATAACTCTAAAACTTGTTGACATTTGCCATTTTGGCTAGCACACATGCAAATTACAGCATAGAGATAAAGGGACTTGTGTTTATATAGTGCTTGGACACGGTTAATTCACTTCACTTCCCTGAAATACAATTTCTTATATACCAGGAAAATCAATTCCAGAGGATCTTTGAAATGATCAAATTCAAGTCGACAACCATTTTATTAAGTATCTACTGATAGTTTTGTGCTGGACAATGAGGATATAACAATAAAAACAAAAACAGTCCCTTCTCCCAAACCAAAAATATTTTACAGAATAATGAATAGACACTATATACAAAGTAAACATAAGCACACTTAGTACTTGAGATATCAGGAAAGGATTTATGGGAATGGAGTATGAGCTGAATGTGAACATAAGTACGGATGCCGAGACATAGAAGTGAGAAAGGAAAGTATTCAAGATATGAGGGGCAGCCTTTACAAAGCTTCATGGGCAGGACATAAAATTTTGTATGCAAGGAAAAATCAATTAAGACAATGTGACCAGAATGCAGAGTACATGAGGGGAAATTATATAAAATAAGTCTGGAAAAATAGATTGGAGGTAGACTGTGAAGTTCTTAAAATGAGCTCATGTATGAAAAATGCTCTGAGGAGTGCAAGGATCTATGATTTCTTCTGTATGGAAAACTCTGTTCATCCAAATGAGATGGCTACATCTATGACTAATTAGATAAATCCCAGGGAATTGCCTGAGGCACAAAGAAGTATGTAAAGACTTGGTCAAAGTAATATAGTAAGTGGCAGAGGTAGAATCTGAACCAAGGTCTTCTGGATTCTAAACCCAATGATCTATTAATTATGTTTTGAATCACTTAATTATTATGACAATGTATACCATCATTAATTATTAACATATTTATTAATAACGAATATTATTATCATCTCAGATCTTTACAATCACTTCATTTCTCATTTACATTTATCAGAAAGCATTACAATATGAGAGAAAGGGGATTTTCCTAATAACAATCATTGGTTTCAAGCCTGAGCTATTTGCATGACTTTCTTTTTGGTAGAGAGAATGGTGACTGTGTACCTATTTGAGGGAGAGGTGAGTTGGCAGGAGAACTTGGGAGAAGAAAGACCTGATTCTTTCCTATTTTGAGAGAGGATGCCCATGGTTTTATACTGTCTTTGGAGGAAAAAATAGAAAGTAAGAAAAAAAAAGATTTTGGCTAGCAAGTACAGAGAGGTGCTCCACGATAGGTCACTGATTTCTACCCTTCTTCCCCTAACAACTTCAGGAAATTTCCTTTGAGATAACAGGTATTCTCTGTTGGGTTTGCTGAGATACATTGTTTACATTCAGAGAAGCAGTTCAATCTGTGTATTGTCAGGTATATGCTAATCTATATAACTTTTTCTGTTTTCTGTGTGTTACCTGATTGGAAAAAGAAATGGGTTTCCTTGCTATTTAGTATTAGTAATGTTCTATATAAGTGGGATTTGTTGGTAAATGGTGAAGGCTTTAGATATAAATTTGGTACTCTTCTTCCTCTGCAAGAGATAGAGACCAGGAAAATGGCTTGAACCTGAGAATAAAATAATTTATCATAGACTAGTGTAGTGTATGTGTTCTTGTGTCACTCTTTCAAGGCCAAGCCATGTCCATCAGTTATGGTTCTGGTGTGTAACCCTGAGAGGTTGAGATATGTCTCTTCACTTTTACTTCAGCTTGAACCCCCAATGGCTTTGTTCTTATTGTTAGGTGACAATTACTGAAGTTCCAGGTCCACTTTCCTACTTGATATCAATTAGCTTTTTAAAAGGACATATCCTTCATAGATACAGCAAGAACAATATTTCTAGGACAAAGTCTCTTTCACAATATGAATTCCTACATAATCCATGTTCAGATGGAACATGACTATTGGGTGTGTTCATCTTCTGGGTTTGGGTCTCCAAAGTTACTCTTTGTTCTTCATGGCATTTATATTAAGCTGGTTTCAACACCTTGCCTGGACCCCAGGCTCTGGGATGTCAGGATGCTAGAGCAGCTTCATGATGACCTTTTGAATATACTATATTGTGAAGATTCAATCACTTTCATCTGGAAAGCAAAAGATCAAGTGAAAAGGGCACACGTGTATTGTCCACACAGGTCATGTATATATCACATTTTTTAAAAAAATTATGAAATATTTTATTGGAGAAAAATTATATATACATGAAGAATGGAAAAAATCTTTTAAAATAAAAAAACTACTTTTATCAGCAGTAAAAAAAATCTTAATATTCAGAAATTAATGTGTAATATGCCATAGACCACATATTTAACTGAAAGTAAACTATATATTCAACCAAAAATGAGTATATTTCACAAGTACAATGATTTCATAATATACACATATTAATTTACATTTACTATCAATAGTGCTTAAATCTATATAAATTAATGAAAAAAGTAAGCATTTTGTGTTTGTTTCCTTTAAGAATATAGAATGTCTAATAAGACGAATAAGATAGCAGAATAAATGTACAGCTCAGTTTTACATTAAAACATAACATAGATCAAGCAAATTACAGGCCTTTGTTTTACTTACTCCTCAAGCAGAAGTAGATAGATGGATCAGATATAATATTCTACTCAAAAAAGTATAATCTATTGGGACAGACAGAAAAGTTATGGGGATAAAATTGAACAAGTCTGGTTTTTGTTTAGGAGAAAGGAGAGTGAGTCCAGAAACAGGGTTGATATCACTATTTAGTTTAATTATAAAGTGTTGCTTTTATGTTTTAAGATTCATTTTCTTCATCCTCACTCTCATTATCCTCTTCATCTTCATCCTCCTTGTAGTAGTCATCATCATCATCATCATCATCATCATCGTCATCTTCCTCTCCTTACCCCTTTTTTCCTTTAATATTTCTAGGTAGTTTCTCACTAAAATTTTCTATGGTAATAAACCTGCAAGAAATTAAAGGCTTCCGACTCTTCTCCAGTATTTCATAAATCACTGTAAACAAGCACTTTCTTCTCTTTTACACTGCCATGCTTGTAGGAATAGGTGGCTAGATAGTGAACAAAGAGTTCGATCTATTTGAATGTGGATATATCTGAAGTTCAGATAATTCACACCGTCACCAATTAGATAATGAAACCAATGACTTAGAAGTTGTGATACTGGGCAGACTTCTTGCTTCCAGCTCAACTCCTTCATTCATAGCCTTGGCCATGAATACCAGTGGCTCCTGATTGATGCTGTAGACCTTGGGGAGGCTCTTCATGATCATATGGATGTGTGACAAGGGCAGCAAGACCAGACACTGATTAATGTATTTCTCTTTGACACCAAACTGGTCCTTGACTTTGACACCACCTTCCCACCCCTTATCCACCTCTGCCCTGGCAGCAGAAACAGAAATCAAAGGATAGCTGCTATTGTTTGCTATCAGTGCAGCAATAAAAGCCTCCCTCAGAGTTGTCCATAAGGCCCACATTACTTTATTGTGTTGCTTGTGGGTAGGCTTTGATAGATATTTCATGGATCTTGCCCACCTTTCTCCATGAGAGACATTGATTTAAGCCTAGAAGAGTATGAGAAGAATCTACGAGTCTGGTCACTCTGTTCTTCTCAAAGAGGGTTTCCAAGTTTCAAATCCTCTTTCTGCCCCCAATAAATATTTCTAGTATGATTACAAAACAGTATCTCACAGGTTCAAATCCCATCAGCTTGCCCAGCTAATACAGCTCCTCCATGTGAAGGCCCTGGGAAGCTTAATTATAGAATCGTGATGACAAGTAAGGAAACTTCAGCTATATTGAAGCATATGTAGATATTCTTTTACTGGTTATAGCCTGCTAACCACATGGTGAATAGAAAGCTCCCTGACTGATTTCAGAGGCTTCCAAACAAGCCTGTCAATTTCAGCTACTTCTTTTGTTTTAGTTACTCTTGAGGAATTCGGTGATTCCTTCACCCAGGGTATCCATTATGTTAAAAAGGGAAAGAATTTTAGGGTCTTCATTCTCCTCTATATATCCCAATAGATTACATTATTTTGGGGGGTAGAATTTTATATCTAATCCATCTTTCAATTTAAGTATGAGGAGTAGATAAAACAAAGGCCTCTAATTTACTGCTATACTTTACATTTGAAGGTAACGCTGAGATATCTAGCTATTCTAATATCTTGTTTGTCCTGTTAGAAATTGAAGTTCTCTATCCTTAAAGGAAGCAAACATGGATTGCTTATCTTTTTCATTGGTTGATGCAGATTTAAGCTTTAGTAAGAGTCAATGTAAATCCATATATACACATACTCACAAATACATATACATACACACAAATATGTCTCTGTGTCTGTCCCTGTGTGTATATTATTTATGAACCATACTCATTTTAATGAATATATAGTTTATTTTCAGTTAAATATGTGGTCTATAGCATATAATGTATTAATTTTTGTATAGCAAGACAATTTTACTGTTTGAGAAAAGTGCTTTTTTATTTTAAAAGATTTTTCCACATCATGCATAGGTATGTTTGTGTGTGTGTGTATAATATACATTTTTCTCCAATAAAATGTTTCATAAATTTAAAAAAAATGAGAATATGCATGACCTTGATGTACACCCTACTCTGAGAAGAGGGGGAAGGCAGGGCATGATAGCGAAGTAGAGTACATATTACGTTTCCCTCATTTCAAACATTTAAAAGGGAAGGAGGTGTACATATTGTCATTGGGAAATGTGGAAATAGGCAGACTCTTAGGATGGAGTTACATAAGGTTCAGTGATTCTTCTGCATGACAGTATTTGAAAAGTTTACAGATACATGCCCTCTTTCATCTCTTCTTGATATATCTATAGTCATAATTCATAAGTGTGAATTAATAATCCAATTTCACATTTTGAATTTAAATATTACTGGCTCCTTCAATTGATTTTTACAAAACATAGTTTAGAGCAGAGGTGTTAAACACATGGTCAACACTCCCAGAACACTGAAGAGTATTGCCAGAGATAGGCTAAAATATAATAGGGAAATACTCAACTAAATAAATAAAAATACCATAGAATATACACAATGTTAATGTCATTTTCTAAATCAATATGCTGCCCATAGGAATCCCTATGTATGATTTAGTGATCTGTATTTCTATATGAGTTTGACATCACTGGTTTAGGGCAGGGGTTCATAACCTGAAGTACAGATTTGAAGAGGTTTATAAAATTAGATGGGAAAAATTGTATTTTTATTTTTACTTATCTTTAACTGATATTTCTGATATTTAATATTAAAGGATGCAAACATGGATTGCTTATCTTTTTCATTGTTTGATGTAGATTTAAGCTCTAGTAAGAGTAAATGTAAAATATAATTCTGAGAAGGGGTTCATAGGCGTTGCAAGATTTCCAAAGAGTTACATGTCTCCTAAAAGTTTAAGAACTCCTGATTTTAAACCTCCCAACTATTTTGAGTGTTATCCTCTGGTTACATTCCAATTTGCCCATGTACTAGTAAAATATGGTTCTCAAAACTGAACATATTACACCACATGTGGTCAGACCAGCTCCAAGGACCTTGATTCTCTTTGTTCCTTTGTACTCAAGACTTCTATTAAGGTAGTCTGAAAAATTAAAAGCTTTGAGGGGGAGTGTGAGATCTGACACATGAAATTGTTTAATAAATTTAATTTTTGGCAAAATAAAAGATGAATTAGAGGTGAAAAGGATTAAAGGGAAGGATACCAATTGCAAGGTCATTCATGCAATACCAGGCATGGTGTGATAAAGGTATAAGACTAGGAAGGGAACAGCAGGATATGAAAATGAAGATTAGATACAAGAGATGTTCGAAAAATTGACACAATGAGGCTTACTAGTTGATTGTATTAGAGGTGTTTAGGAGAAAATAATTCAGAGATGACACCGTGGTTTAAAGGCTCCATAGGGAAAGTGGTAATGGTAGTAGCAACTGAATATAATACCATCTTGTATACCAATGCTAAATTTACATGGAAATCATACTATGTTTAAAATTTTGAAAGCTGGATAGAGATAATTTAATTAAGTGGAAAAACCTTTCCTAGTAGAGAAATACTATGTGTCTTATACATTCAGACTCAATTGATTCAGATAGAATAGACATAAATCTTAAAACTAATTAGAACTAGTTATCATCTCTTGCAGGAGATACAGCTGGAGATAGCCAGTTAAGCTTAAGACAAGTTTTCTGGTTTAGCAGAGGAAATAGGTAGAATCGAAATTCCCTACTTTTAAATATGTATGTAGAGTACAGATAATCATCTGTCTAAAAAGAATTAGGAGTATTACTTTCTGAAGCCTAGAAGACAGATGAAATAAGCTTGGAAGGTTCTTTCTGGATTCTCTGAATCTGTAAAACAATTAAGGAAGTTTAATCTCAGAGTTAAATATATGTGTATGTATGTATATATATATATATATATATATATATATATGTGTGTGTGTGTGTGTGTGTGTGTGTGTGTGTATGTATGTGTATATATATATATACACATACACACACACAGACACACACACATGTATATGTATGTGTGTCTGTGTGTATGTATACATAAAGACATACACACACAGACACACATACATATATGTGTGTTCATACACATACACATATATGCATATGCGTGCATACATATAGGTACATATAATATGTATGTATGCATGTATGTATATATCATATCATCTTACAGGGAACAGAATAGAGGTAAATAAATTTACTTGCTCAAATATCCCTTTCCCAAACTTTTTACTCCAGCATCAACATGGAATCTATAGCGACTGCTGCTTCTAAGGGAAAAATGGCTTTTGCCAGTAGGGAGAATAATTTCCTTTAAACAACTTTAGCAAGTTAGCCTGAGACCAATGTGACTGACATATAGTAATTATATAAAATTAGAGAGGTATTTTTCTGTTCATCTGTGGCCAGAATGGCCTTTGTTTACTTTGAGTGACTCAGTTTACCTCATTGGGCCTCGCTGGGTCTGCTGCTCCTCTTCTGGGACGGGAAGCCCAGATACCATGCCAGGAAGCAGAGAACTTCCTGTGTGATGAGTCATGGGGCTGGATGAGGGGAGGTGTTAACTCCAGAGCCATGCCCTATTGGGTGTTAACCTAGTCTACACTAGGGGGAGGCGCCAACTCAAGAGCCAATCGGTGCTGGTCATTCAGGCAGTGCTTGATGATGTCAAAAACTCTATAAGAGGGGAGAGGACAGCTTGAAGAGCTCTCTTTCCTTTTCTGGTTGGCGCAGTAGTGGTGGGGAGCGTGACTCTGGGCCAGCCCTTGCTCTTGGGCCGAGCCCAGATGTTGGTAACTATGAATTGTATTGGGTCTGTCTGTTGATATTTGTAATTTGTTTGTATTTTGGTTTTGAGGTTCAGGGTACTGGTTCTTTTCCCCGAACTAAATGAATGTTCTGAACCTCAGGGTGCTGGTTTTTTCCCCTGAAGTATGTCTCTTGATGCTTGTGTGTATGCTCCCTTGAGCTAACTGAATGCTAACTGAATACTGGCATTTTTCCCCTGAACTAAATGAATGTTGTCTGTATGCTAACTGAATGCTGGATTAAAGTAAGCTGGTCAACCCCTTCACCGTGCTTTCCTTGTTTAAGCAGAAAAAAAGAACCTGTGCTTTCCCGGTGTCCTGGGAGTGTCCTGGGTGCCGGCAGCCTCCTGGGTGCTGGCTATGGGGGGGATCTTACGCCCCCACGGAAGCTGCTAGCTGGATTGTTAAAACATCATCTGACCTAAATTTGACCTAGGTGAATGGGGAAATGGCAATTTGGAAGGGTGGCTTGATGACCAGATTGAGTGGGACACTACACACCCTACATACCTTACAGAGTAATGAATTTTTCATCCTCTAAGGGAATTGGTTCTAGAAAATATGCATTTTTTTGTTCCTTTTCTACCTGCCTCCCTTCCAAACTCAGGAGGATTCATATAATAACAATGAGAACAAAACTATTTATCTCACATAATCACATTTAGATGGAATGAATTATATATATATATATATATATATATATATATATATATATATATATATATTTACACACATATCATATAGATAACTAAGTGTATCTGATGAAGGCCTCATCTCTAAAATATATAGGGAACTAAGCCAAATTTATAGGAATACAAGTCTTTCCCCAGTTGAAAATGATCAAAGGATATGAACAGGCAGTTTTAGAGGAAGAAATTAAAGATATCTATAGTCATATAAAAAAATGCTCTAAATCACCATTGATTGGAGAAATGCAAATCAAAACAACTCTTAGGTACCACATCTCTCCTGTCAGATTGGCTAACATGAAAAAAACAGGAAAATGATAAGTGCTGGAGAGATGTGGGAAAATTGGAACATTATTACATTGTTGGTGGAGTTGTGAACTGATCCAGCTATTCTGGAGAGCAATTTGGAACTATACCCAAAGGGCTATAAAAATGTGCATAACATTTGACCCAGCAATACCACTTCTAGCGCTGTATTCCAAAAAGATCCCACAAGTGGGAAATGGACCAGTATGTACAAAAATATTTATAGCAGCTCTTTTTGTGGTAGCAAAGAATTGGAAATCAAAGGGATGTCCATCAATCGGGGAATGGCTAAACAAACTGTGGTATATGAATATGATGGAATACTGTTGTGCTATAAGAAATGAGAAGCAGAAAGACTTCATAATAACCTGGAAAGACTTGTGTGACATGACGCTGAGTGAGGCGAGCAGAACCAGGAGATACACAATTACAGATATGCAGCATTGAAGAACATATAGTAGGACAGTTTGCATAGAAGAATAGTGAGTGAGGTGAAGTAATATGGAATAAGTCTGGAATCATATTATGAAATACTTTAAATTTTAGGCTGAGGAAATCACTACTTATCCTAGAGACAATAGGGAGTTGCTGAACACTCCTGAGAAGATTTTTATGCAACATTTGGACAGATGTGTATTTTGGCCCTTAGAGTGTGCTATCACATGGGCTACCTAGTTGTTGCTTTTACTCAAATAAAACAAATCCCTGTATTGGTCACATTAAAAAAATCCATGTATCATTATATTCTTTTGATTGATCATTTCTCCATCAGGAAGTAGTAACTTTTATCACTGATACTCTGGAAACATGACTGGTCATTGGACTGATTGGAATTTTTAAGTCTTATTTTGCTTTAAATTTTTTTAGAAAACATTTATTGAGGATTTCCGAGGGCAAATTGCTGCCAATCCTCCAGTGATTCAGAGATGACACTAAGGTTTATAGTTTCAGTGCAACCCATTCATTTTTGCTTGATGTCCCCAAAACTTAGTTCAATTTTAAGTTTTAATAGTTTAAAATAATCTTAAACTTTAATAGCTTAAAGCTACAGTTAGATTTTGAGGACACTGTGTATAGCTGATAAGAATGATTCCCAGAGACACCAAGTAAATTGATTACCTGAGGTCTCACAAGTCAAGCAGGGATTTGAACCGAGGTACACTACATCCAGGAAGAGTTTTCTTTCCACTATCTGATGCTACTTCTCCACCGTAATTGAGTAAGATAATCTGTTTACTTTGTGTTAGAGATGCTTTTTCCATTTTTCAGGCACTAGTACTTTTAGTGATCCCTTCATAGAAAAATTCTTAAGACTAGGTTGCACTGAAATGGCATTGTTCACACAGGCTTAGATACCCTCTATATGCAGCATTTTGAAGAAAGTATAAATTATATACATCCCAGACAACTGGAATCAAAATTAGTGTGTCTGAGTGCCATCTGTTTAGCTACATAAAGTGTGAAAATATTAGCAGCAGAAGGTCATTTCTATGAACATTGCTCAGCAAGAAGCAGAATAGATCCCATTGAGAATTCTAGAAAATACATTTGAATCCTCACACTAGCTGCCTACTTTGTCTTTACAAGCAGAGGGTATTTTCAGTTGTGATGATTCCCACATGACATGAGAAATACATAGATGATTGCCAGTGTCTTTTTACAGCTACCCAGGAAAAGGGTGAGGAAGATACAAGGCCACAGGGAGCAGGTGGTGAGTGTCTCCCTCAAGCACACATAAGCACATCCTGAGGTTACACAGGAAGAAAAGCTGAGCTTGTCCCCAGAGTTCCTAACATAACAGATGGAGAGAATGAACTAATTACTCTGGGGTAAAAGAAACACCTATTCTCTCCAAGGGGTAGCACGACAATTCAGGCCTGTGATACTTCTACCCAGAAATCTTTCAGAATAAATTTCAATTTTCTTCATCTCAGTATATAAACAACTATTTCCAATTCCATTTCCTTTCTTTGGATCTTAATAGAAAGCCCATTTTTCATGACCAAAGATATGCCAAAGATTTATACTTTCTGTCATTATTTTTAACCTCCCAATGCCCATCTGATACCACAGATACATTCTTTTCATCACCAAAACACAGCTCAGAGCATCATTTCAACATGTAAATCATACTTGATACTTTCTTCTAGTACTATTTTCCAGTTCAATGTATCTAACATAAGTTAGGAATATAGATGCCTGGGAAAAATTATGAGTAGGACCATTGCAAAATCAATCATCCTTATTCCACTTACTATCAGTTGTGCATTCATTTTATTTCCCTCCCCTGACGATTTCACTTATTTCGTGAACATAAAGAATATTACTAAAAGAAAAAAAGACAATAGGAAAGAATAATTTATTATGATCATTTGTTCAAAAAACAGCATTTTTTCTTGAGTTTTTATATCTCACTTTAATGCACTAGTCTCTAATTTTTTTTTCCTTATGGTCTAGCAGAAAGAACTTTGAATACTCAAGAATCAGAAGACCTGGGCTCACTTTTTCCTTTAATGTCTTACTAATTTCATAAAGTTGTGCTAGTCACTCAACATCTCTGGGACTTTTCTATAAGATGAGCATATTAGTATCCATCAAATTGCCAAATTTAACAGGAAAGTAAATGACCAATGTTGAAGGTACTGCAACTTTGCAATATTTGTGGAAGTGTGATGATACTACATTCTGGAAAGCAGTTGGGAACTATGCCCCCAAAGATACTAAGCTGTGCCCATCCTTTCTTCTAGAGATACTGTGACTACTATGCCTATAATTCAAAGAGATCTAGGAAAGAGGGACATGTGCTATACATACAAAAATATTTATAGTAGCACTTCTGTAATGACAAGTAGCTGGATACTAATGGAGTGCCCATCAATTGGGGAATGAATGAACAAATTATGGTACATAAATGTGATTAAGTGTTATTGTGATGTAAAAAAATAATGAAAGAAAGGACTAAAGAAATTTGAGAAGACTTACATATACTGATGCAGAGTGAAGTAAGCAGAACCAGGAATACAATTTATATAAAAAACATTGTAAAGGCAAGCAATTTAGAAAAAAATTAAGAACTCTTATCAACACAATAATCAAATATTATTCCAGAGAACCACTGATGAAGAATTCTACCAACTTTCTATTCTGAGAGGTGATGTACATAAACATTAGCACATGTAAATAATTCCAATCTCTCTTAACTCCAGTGCTTTTCCTCTGTCAATTTTAAAAAATTATTCTATGTGTAACTCATTTGGAGTTATTTTTTTGCTTTTCTCTCCTCCTTTAGTTTGTGAGTTCATTGAGTCAAGGACTGTCTTTTACTTCTTTTTGCATTCCCAGTGCTTAGTAAAATATCTGGAATATTAGTAGATGTTTTATAAATATTTATTTGTCAACTGATTGATATTTCCCTAATTTTCTTTTTTCTTTACAGAACAGTCTGTTGTTCTAGCAGTAAATTCTGTCTGAGCCCAAATCCTATACAGATTGAAAGCCCTTTGGAATTTAGGTCTGTTGCTTTAAGCAGTTGATTTTTTTTCCCTTGTTTAGTAACATTGTTGTATTGTCATATTAAAATGAGCTAACAATGTTGTGGGTTTGGTTTAAAATAAATTTATAAAATTCAAATTTCTTCCTTGATTAAATAGCATGAGTTATATATTTTATTGTGATTTTATAATATTTTTTTATTAGGAACTTAAAAACTATCAATAACTAAAAACATTTCACAATACAAAGGAAGCTGGGTGGTACAATGGATAGGAAATTAGGCCTGAAGTCAGTAAGACTTGAGTTCAAATATGACTTCAGATATACACTAGGTGTGTGACCCTGGGGAACTCATTTAGCTTCTATTTGCCTTAATGCCTAATGTTAAATGGGTACTATAATAATAGTCCCTACTTCCCAGGGTTCTTGTAAGGATCAAATGATACATTATTTGTAAAGTACTTTGCACAGTACCTGGTGCCTAGGAAACACTTAATAAATGTTTCCTTCCTTCCTTCCTTCTGTCCTTCCTTTCTTCCTTCCTTTCTTCCTTCCTTTCTTCATTCCTTCCTTCTTTCTTTCCTTCCTCCCTCCCTTCCTTCCTTCTTTCTTTACCTTTGTCCTTCCTTTTCCTTTCTTCTTTCATCTCTCATTAAGAAATTCACTGGAGCCCTTCCCCAAACCCCTTCAAATATCTTTAAAAAATGACTCCAAACAAATTCTAGAGCAGCAGAATCCACAGAAAGACAGAGTGAAACAAACCAGCCCAAGATCAGCTGAAAGGTGACAGTAGAAGTCTTTTGTACCTGGCTGGGAGAGGAGCACAGTACAGTGCAGGCCATGCCAGCACAGACTGGTTTCCAACATACCTAGAGCAGGCCTTAGGGAACTGAATCACTGGCAGATATGGTGGGTTTCCAGACTTCTTAGCCCACAAACACCAAGGACAACTTAGAAGGTCAGTAGGAAGGGTCCGTCAGACATGGGTGAGAGGGGAGTGCAGTCCAACCCTGGCCACAGCACAGCCCTGGCCCCAGAAAACCAAGAGCAGGCCCTGGGACTGACTGAATCAGCAGCATCAGCAGTGGTGTCTGTTTCTGGAGCTTTCAGTGCATAGACAGTAAGGAAATTGAACCCCTCAGCAGAAGGAGATTATAGGGGTAACTTTGCTGGCACTAAGGGAGGACTCTGTTACTTGCCCCATACTTGGATCTGGGTGGCAGTCCTAAGTGGCAGTCCTGAGGCAAAGAGGAGTGCTAGTATAGCAAAGCTTATGACAGCAGTGGAGAGGAAACAATCCTCACAATTCTAGGGCAGAAAAGAGAGCATGCAGTCACTCACAGAGCAGAGCAGAGGCCAGGAGACAAGTAAACACCTCTCCTTGGATCATCTCACCTTGGAAGAACTGAAAATTTAGACATCTATGAAAGTATCTCTGAAAACAGGTGCATTAAACCTCTGAAACTTGGGACACTATACCCTCCAAATGGGAAGCTGAGCCCTACCTTAACAAAGAGTTAAAAAGTCAAGTAATTGGCTGGGAAGATGAGGAAACAACAGAAAAAATTCAAAACATAGAAACTTACTTTGGTGACAAGGAGGATCAAAACACACTCAGAAGAAAACAAAGTCAAAGCTTCTACATCCAAAATCTCCAAGAAAAATATGAATTCATCTCAGGCCATGGAAGAGTGCCAAGAGGATTTGGAAAATCAAGTAAGAGAAGTAGAGGAAAAAATGAGAAGAAAAATGAGAATGATGCAAGCAAATCATGAAAAACAAGTCAAGAGCTTGTTAAAGGAGACCTAAAAATGCTGAAGAAAATAACACCATTAAAAATAGACTAACCCAAATAGCAAAAAGTGGTCCAAAAAGCCAATGAGGAGAATGTGTTAAAAAGAAGAATTTTTCAAATGGAAAAAAGAGGTACAAAAGCTCACTGAAAAAAAATAATTCCTTAAAAATTATAATGCAACAAATAGAAGCTAATAACTCTATGAGAAATCAAGAAAGCATGAACAAATCAAAAGAATGAGAATAAAATATAAGATAATGTAAAATATCTCATTTGAAAAACAACTTACCTGCAAAACGATCCAGGAGAGATAATTTAAAAATTATTATCCATGATCAAAAAAGGATCCTAGATATCATCTTTCAAGAAATTATCAAGGAAAACCCCCATGATATTCTATAACCATAAGGTAAAATAGAAATGGAAAGAATCCACAGATTACCTCCTAAAATAGATCCCCAAAGGAAAACTCCCAGAAATATTATGGCCAAATTCCAGAGTTCCCAGTATTTCAAGCAGCCAGAAAGAAACAATTCAAGTACTATGGAATCACAATCAAAGTAACACAATATTTAGCAGTCTCTATCTTAATGTATTGAAGGGGTTGTAATATAACATTCCAAAGGTCAAAGGAGGTAGGATTAAAACTAGGAATCATCTACCCAGCAAAACTGAGTGCAATCCATGATGGGAAAAAATTGATATTTGATGAAATAGAGGAATTTAATGCATTATTGAGAAATAAACAGAGCAAAATTAAAAAAAATGACTTTGAAATATAAGACTCAAGAGAAGCACAAAAAGGAAAACAGGAAAGAGAAATAATAAGTGACTTATTAAAGTTGAACTGTTTACATTCCTCCATGGAAAGATGATATTTGTAACTCATGAGACCTTTCTCAGTATTAGCATATTTGGAGGGGTTATGTTTGTTTATGTGTGTGTGTATATATGTGTGTGTGTGTGTGTGTGTGTGTGTGTGTATGTGTGTATACACACATGGGCTGGGCATGGGCTGAATTGAATATGAAGGGGTGATATCTAAAAAATAAAATTAAGGGATGAGAGAGGACTGCACTGGGAGGAGAAAGGGAGAAGTAGAATGGGGTAAATTATCTCACATGAAAGAGGCAAGAAAAAGCTTTTATAGTGGAGGGGAATGGGGGGAGGTGAGAGGGAATGAGTGAACCTTACTTTCATAAGATTTGGCTTAATGGGGGAATAACATACATGCTCAACTGGGTATGATAATTTATCTTACCATACAAGAATGTGGGGGGGGGGAGGGGATAAGAGAGAGGGAGAATGATAGAAGGGAGGGCAGTTTGGAGGAGGGGGTAATCAGAAGAGAATATTTGTAAGGAGGGAAAGTGTGAATGAAGAGAATAGAATAAATGGGAGGGGAAGAATAGGATGAAAGGAAATATAGTTAGTCTTTAACAACATGACTACTATAGAAGTGTTTTGCATGACTACGCATATATTGAATTGTTTGCCTTCTCAATGAGGGTGGGTGGGGAGAGAGGAAGGGAAAGAATTTGGAACTCAAAGTTTTAAAAAGGAATGAGAAAAATTGTTTTTACATGTAACTGGGAAATAAGATATATAGGCAATGTGGCAAATAGAAATCTCTTACCCTATAGGAAAATAGAAGAGGAATGGGATAAGGAAACTTGGGGGTGGGGGGAGAAGGTGACAGAAGGGAGGTGTAACAACAATATTACTTGCAGCTACTGTGTCTGTGTAAGGCCAGTAACACCAGCACACAGAAGGGCTGCTAGCACAGGTTCTTCGATCTGCTTTTCTAAGGAAAGCAACTTAAACGGGTTTACAATCTCACTTTAATTAAACATACATATATCATCATTCACTTAGTTCAGGGGGAAAAGTCAGCACCCTGAATTTCAGAGCAAATGCAAACAGAAATTCAAAGCAGAAATTATATAAACAGAGCAAATAAATACCAGTCAACAGACAGGCTTCTACCTATCTGACCACAAGAGTAATATATATGTATATGTGCATATTCATAGACAAATTTAACAAAAATAACAAAATATTTCTGTGTGTCCCCTTTTGCACTCTTTTTTCTGTATATATTTCAAATATTTCATTTATATTAGGATTTTTTTTGCATTTATATCACCACTCCTGACTTACTAATTTTTCCTCAAAATAAAAGTACTACCTTGCAACAAATATATACTGTGAAGCAAAACAAATACCTTGACCATCTCTGAGAATGCCCATTTCCCTCTGAACTTCTATTCCAGAGACTATCAAACTGTTTCAAAGCTATGTCTTGCTTGTGGCCTTTTTTAAAAAAAAAAATTGTCTGCCACTTAAGAATTTTTTTAAATTAACTTTAAAGAATACGATGTAACTTTAAGTTTTTTTTTATTCTTAATGGGCATACTAAATAAGGTAGCAAGCAAGATTTGGCCCACTTTGCTGAACCCCTACTTTAGTTTTATGCCAAAAGTAAGGTAGCAAGCTTTAGCATAAAGCTCTTGAAAGTATCTATCAGTCACTACTTTGATTATAATTAAGTCCTTCACAATTAATCTTTTACATTATTTTAGTCATGGAAATCTCACCCATCTCTTTTTACTTTTTCATTTCACTTTCATCTCTTCATATGAGGCTTCCCACGTTTGTCTGAATTCACCATGTCCATAACTTCTTTTGCTATATTACTTTTAAATTAAACTCATATTACAAAAGATTTCTTAGCCATTCCCCAATCGAAGGACAACAATTCTGTTTCCTTTGCCTTCCTAATATATTGTTGTATAGTATAATTATAGATCTAATATTTTTAGATTGCCCTCCTCTGTACTTTTTCATTATTCCTATTGAGATTCTTGTTTTTGTTGTTGTAGTTTTGGGGTTTTTTTTTGGAGGGAAGAAGGGGAGGCAATTGGGGTTAAGAGACTTGCCCAAGGTCACACAGCTAGTAAGTGTGTCAAGTGTCTGAGGCCAAATTTGAACTCAGGTCCTCCTGAATCCAGGGTCGGTGCTGTACCCTAGCCCATTGAGATGCTTGCCTTGAAATTCCTCTCAATAAAATCATTTGTTCTTTAGAAGATCCGGGTTGTCGTTGTTTGGACTGGTGGCAGAAAGGTGAGAAAGGCAGGAAGGATCCCAGAAGAATGGTAATCAGTGCAGACTGGTGATTTCATTGATGAAAAGGAACTCACAGTGTGGAAATTCCCTCACCCAGATTAAAAACTATTCTGCAACTCATAATCTAAGAGAGATTTTTAGGTTGCTGGGAGGTTCAGTGACTGCCTAGAGTCATATAGCTGGCATTTGTCAGAATGAAGACTTGAATCCAGATCTTCCTGACTCCAAGTCCAAGTCTCTATCTGCTACATTATGCTGTCTTTAAGTTGATATGTTTTGACATTTTATACTGCGATATTCTTACGATGATGCTTACAGATACAATGGTATGTCAGCTTAATGTTAATAACTATGCCGTGTGTTAATTTCTACAAATGAATGGAGAGATTAAATAGAAATTCCATTCCCTGATTATTACAGAGTCTGCAACTAAATGATATTTGACTTTAGCTAAATAATAAGTAAAGAATGTGGGCAAGAACATAGTTGGCAAATATTTGTACATCATTTGTAAACATCCAAGGAAGAAAAGAACTGTTTGAGTTTGTACAAAGGTTCTTAACTAGGACTAATGGATGTAATTAGGAAAATAAATATGTAGACAAAATATGAAGAGGCGATGCTCAAACGTGCTGCTTGAAAAGTTCACAAGTTTATATTCAGATAAATTAACAGACATCTTAAATACAGATATGCATATAGGTATATATACAAGTAGATAGAACTGTATGCAAGATATAATATTAATCCATATTCATAAGGCTCAATATTGCATGAAGAATGAGAAACTATTCAAAACAGACACTGCACTTTCTAGTCCAGGCTCCTCCAATAATAGATTTTATGACTTTGTGGTCAAATCATTTTCCTTCTCTAGGTTTCCTTTTCCCCATCTGTAAAATGAGTTTTGAACTAAATGATCTATAAGGTCCCTTCTACCTCCAAAAGTCTATGAATCTATGAACCACTTTGAAAATATCTATTTCTATGCAAATATGTCTAGAGAGAGTCTTCTTCTGTGTAAATAGGGTAGCATCTGAAATCTGAGGTATTTTGAAAATGATATTAAAAATGTAAGAAATAAAATACCCATCCTTGTTTGTGAATTGTTTTTGTCTATTCTCCAATATTATAAATCTCTTCAGATTAGTTTTGACCCAATTCCTATAAAATTATGTGCTTTTTAGAGTGTTCACATACTTTAATTTTTATTTTTGATTGCTGTTAATGCTTGACTGGCCTTTGTGTCTAGTTAAAATGTATATTACCCTAAAATTAATAAAACAGTCTTGAAATATTTCCTCTTTTTTCCCTTTAAGTAATTCCTAGCATCACAAATTAAAACAGAGATAAGTGACCCAGAATTAAATTATAGTCATATCTACATTTATCCAATAGAGAAGTATTACTAGAAAAAAGGGCATAGCTAAAAGAAAATTTTGAAAGCCATATTTTCTTCCTTGACCTTTATTGAAATTTTGAGAATGCTTATTTTCTTATTGACAGGTAGTATTCCCGAATGAAAAGGTCACTGTATATGGAGTCAGAGTACTTTTAAGTTCCAATCTTATTTCTTACTACACGTGTGACCTTGGCTATGTCTTTGGATCTCAGCTGATTAATCTCTTAGGAGTCTTGGACTCTTAGGAGGTCTTGAAGTTCCCTTCAAGATCTATATCCTATGACCTTCAGCAGACTATGGTTATCTTAGCATTATATTTCTCAATTACACCTATAGACATGCTCATATAAGCTGAAAGCAAACATCAAACAGGGGCTATTTAAAGAATTCAGCAAAAAAAAGGGATACAAGAAGAACAGTCTAATTGTTCCACCTGTACCTATGAAATATAAGAAAACTTCAAAGTCCTTTTAAGATACTGGGTGGATTTCTGTGCAGGATATATGGAATAAGTTGGGGAAGAATCATTCAGGATGAGAACATAGGTATGAATTGTGGTCTGCACACATGGATGGAAAAATGCTTACAGCAATAAAATTTTAAAAATCATTAAAATATGGAAGTGTAAAGTGTTTTTAAAGGAATATATTATAAAGAAACTTCTTTAACAAAAATAGGTATTCAAATAATTAACTTCAACTATCAAAATTTATTTTTCATCTCATAGCATTAATTACATTATTTATCAACTAATGGTTATATAGACAACTCTCTCTTCTCCACACTCCCCACCCTGACAGCAAGCTCATTCAAGGTAAAGATACTATTGAAATCATCTTCATATTTTAGCGTAATATATAACAAAAATGTTTACATTTATAGTTTCTTATTTAAAAACATTTTAAGAATTACCCATTTTACTCTTACTCATGATTTGACCATGACATTAAACATCTAAAGTTGTTATATATAGTAGCTCATATTTTAGCTATTAGCACATATAGCAGGTGTTCAACAATTTTATTTTTGTGTATTTGTTTCATCATGATTCCACATATTAACTTCATTAAAATGATACCCATAGGGCTTGCCTTGGAATTAGCCAATGTAGCTCGATTTCATGAAAGGCAAGAACTCTTTTTTTGGAGGGGAGAAGGCAGGGCAAATTGGGGTTAAGTGATTTGCCCAAGGTCACACAGCTAGTAAATATGTCAAGTGTCTGAGGCTGGATATGAACTCAGTTCCTCCTGAATCCAGGACCGGTGATCCACTCACTGCACCCCCAACTGCCCCCAAGAACTCTTTTTAACCTAACTTTTACTATCTACACCAATGTCCCCCTTACCAATAAAAAGTATAATTTCTTTGCCAGGGTATTGAGGCCTGAAGACTCTTCTACAAATTATACCTTAATATAAGTTTCAGATCCCTTCTAGAAAATAGATTTTGGTAGGAGGAAAAGAGAAAATATTTTAAGTGCATTAGAGAGAAATCAAAAGAATAAGAGTGTTGCATGCAGAGGGAGAGGGTTGCTGAAAAGAGAAGCTTAGAAGATTTTATAACAACTGATCAAAGTCACAATTTTTCTTAAGAATGACCTTGGCATCTTTGATATCTGACCAAGATCTAAATGTTCCACAGTGCCTGTTTCAACCATCTTTATGGTCATTGGGACAAACTGTTCTCATCTGTCCATTTCACAGGAAGAAGTATTGATATGTTTGGTGTAGACACCCCCTAATTCACTAAGGTGTTTGAGGCCTGTTGCTCACCCTCAACCTGGTTTGGCCTACCTGTTAAGATGCTTTCACCAAAGTGCTGCCACTATCCATGCTAAAAATTCTTGGAGCCACAGATAAAGAATTGCATGATAGGTAGATATAAAAGGTGAATGAACAGCCCTTTAAAAGGGCTCAGCAAACCTTGTGCCAGAGGTGCTAGCTCTCCTGAACACCCCATGTACCCCATATACACATATGACTAAGAGTTTGTGTGATTATGGGGCTATACCTGTGCATATCTAGCTATAGAAGGAATTACTGGGGAAAGAACAGTACCTTTCCAATTTTCTACATTTCGGATTACTGTGCTCATTCAAGCACAATTTCAATTAGAAATTCTATTCAAGTAATAACTGATTTATATTATTATGCTTGGTTCAGGTAGTTAATCTCATATAACTTTCACCACATTCCATCCCTAAAAATTCTAAGTAATAAAATTCTTGGAATTTCCTTTTGTGTCACCGTTTTCCTCCAAAAGTCTGGAGAGAAATAGTCATAACATTTGAGCAAAGGAAATAAAAATTGTCCACTAACCTTCCTAATCAGGATGACCTATTGTGGATCTAGGGACATGAATTTTGAATTGAAGGCTATTAAAAGTGTTGGTTTCTTGAGATTTTCAATGCAATATATGTCAGAAAGCAATCTTAGTGGCAGACATTTCCTCTGTTCATTTGATATCATGTCTATGTCTTCATCCTCATGTTTTCTGATCATTGTGGAAAGGTTGAACAATATGCATAAAAATGTCAGAATGAATAGAATTTCAAAATTAGAAGAAAGTTTTGAGAATTTTCTCATGTAATAATTGAGGAAACAAAAATTTCATGACTTGACTGACAGTATAAAATGAAAAGTATAGCATGTATTTAGCATGTACTCTGTCTACAAACCAATGTATAGTTTTAAGTTTTATTAATTTGAAAAATCTATCATTATATGAGGTTAAAGCTATTGATTATATATTATGCTATATTGATTAGCCTCACAATTTTCCAATTGTTTCCATAATAAAGAGAACATATTCACATTTCACTATAATGAATTAATTATAGATGAAAATCAAATGGAAAGTTTTTTCTCAATCATAGTGAAATAAAATAGAAAACCCGAATTTCCCAGTTTGTCAAGAAAGAAATGCCCACTTTATTTTAAGATACTAAATATATGCATGACAGTCTGTGACCTGTATTGTATGAAAAAAATATTTACAAATCCAAATAGTTAAACTTCTGTTGCTTCAAATTCATTTTTATAGGAACATTAGCTATGGGAAGGACATGTGAAAAGGAAGCACTGATGGCTAACATCACTGCAACGGGAAATTAGAAATAATAAGAATAAAATATTTATTCAGAAAATGCTCCATTTTATAATTACACAAGTCTGTAGATAAAAGATGACTGAAGCCACAGGTTCAATATTTAATGCTACAATCTGTAGATCTTTATACTGATAGCATTGATTATCGATAGCATCAGAAATAGAAAACGATCATTACTAAAAGCATGTCACTTCAAAACTTTTGTGACACATTCTATACCCTGTTTAATTAACAAGTTTGTATTGAAAAGCCATTTTTATATCATTTAATTGAATAATCCAGATCACAGGGTACATGGAGAGCAATAGTCACCAAGATCGTAGAAATTATGTTTCAGCAAGAAAATGTCAATGTCACCATAAAGGATATGTATAATGGTTAAATTACATGAAGTCTTCCTAGGTACCTTTAACAAAAATTAAAATCGAAATATATTCAGTGAAAGCAAAGCTATTTTCATAAATGATACAAGCAAGTATCAGGAACTTGGGTAACAAAATACACTAGACACATTACTTAGAGGGTATTCTCTATTATGAATTGCTAATTATCCTTCAAGAAAATAATATATGAGATATGCAAGTACAGTCATAGACACATTAATGTCATAATGATTTCAAATACATCCAATAAATAAGTTATTCCAAAACTGATTATTAGATTTGCACATAAAGCTGGCCTCTCATTTCACCTCCTTATTCATTCAGGTGTTCATAGAAGTTACTAAGTTCATGGCTTATCAACACCCTCATCATTGGCAAGCAAGAGAAAATTAAATTGGACAATTCTGTTAATTAATGACAGTTCTAATAATACATTAGAGGAGATGGTTGAAATTCAGACTATATGGTGTTGTCTCTGGACACCATGAAAAACTGAGAGTTATCTTCAAATATGAAACCAGTTTTGTAAAGAATGTAAGTTCAATAACCTATTGTAACAGATGAGAAGTACAAATATGTTGACAAATACATACATATACATATGTGTATATATATATATATATATATATATATATATATATATATATATATATATATATATATATATTTCACGTAATATGAAACAGAAAGGTCACAACTAGAAATTTATGATATTGTAAATATTAATCTTTATTTTTTATTTATTTATTTTTGCTTTTTGGCAGGGAAATTGGGGTTCCCAAGGTCACACAGCTAGTACATTTGTCAAATGTCTGAGACTGGATTTGAACTCAGTTCCTCCTGACATCAGGGCTGGTGCTCTATTCACTGCACCACCTAGCTGCCCTAAATATTAATCTTTAAAATATCCTACAGGCAGTATATCAGTGAATATTTAATAGTTAAAAATATATTACATATATGTGTGTATATATATATTTCCATTTAGAGTACAAATAATCAAATAAATGTTTATAAGTAGTCAAAAACTATCTTACTAAATCACTATCTATATAAGAACATTCATGTTTAATTCATAACAAAATATGTAAATATATGTACATACATACACACACGCACACACACACACACACACACACACACACACACACATATATATATATATATATATATATATATATATATGTATGTATATCTTGAATTATTAACATCAAGAGAGAAATAAAACTGGGAGAAATGTTAACCAGAGGTGTTCACCATCATAATGTCAGGATATCCAGCATTGAACTAAATAGAAACATGATACTCTATAGATGGTAAGGTATCCAGATGTACTTGTTTGTAAAAGTCATTGGAGCTGATGACACCGCCAAGTGAGAGAGTAAAAAAGGAGAAGAGGGTCAAGAGTAGAGCCTTTATGTACAACCGCAGTTAGTGTGGTGGGTGTGATGTGGCTAGAGCAACAGCAAAGTAGACTGAAATGGTGGATTTAGACAGATAATTTAAAAAAAAAACTGGGAGAAAGTATAAAAAAATATCAAGGAGAGAGTATCTAAGTGATTGGCATATCAAATATTTCAGAGTGTTAAACACAATTAAGATTTTAAAAAAAAAATTCTACTTGGCAATTAAGATATCAGTTAAGGGCAGAAGGCAGTTTCAGCTTAATGCAGATTTTGGAAACTAAACTAAACCAGGTTAGGAGGTGAGTGAGAGCAGATGAAATAGAAGAACCAAGTATTGATGACTTTCTCAGTCTAGTCACAAACATGAGACATATAAGACAGCTGAGGGATGGTGATTTCCAGGAAGGATTTTTTTTAAAGGAAGGGAAGATGAAGCAATCTGGGAGAGCAAGGAATAGTTTATTGTAAGATTTATGGAGAAGGGAAGAATTTATGACCAAACAACAGATAGAGACCATAATGAAATGCAAAATGGATAATTTTGATTACATTAAATTGAAAAATTTTTGTATAAATAAAGCCAATGCAACAAAGATTAGGAGTCAAATAGAAAATTGGGAACGAATTTTTACAACCAGTATCTCTCATAAAGGCCTCATTTCCAAAATATACAAAGAACTGACATTCCCCAATTGATAAATGGTCAAAGGATATGAACAGGCACTTTTAAGAGGAAGAAGTTAAAGATATCTATAGCCATATGAAAAAATACTCTAGATCACAATTGATTAGAGAAATGAAAGTAAAAACAACTCTTAGATACCAGATCTCACCTGTCAGATGGGCTAATGTGACAAACAGGAAAATCATAAATGCAGGAGAAGATGTGGGAAAATTGGAACACTAATGTATTGTTGGTGGAGTTGTGAACTGATCCAGCCATTCTAGAGATCAATTTGGAACTTTGCCCAAAGGGCTATACCCTTTGACCCAACAATTCCACTTCTAGGGCTGTATTCCAAAGAAAAGGACCCATATGTTCAAAAATACTTACAGCAGCTCTTTTGTGGTGGCAAAGAATTGGAAATCAAATGGATGCCCATCAATTGGGGAATGGCTAAACAAGTTAAGGTATATGAATGTAATGGAATACCATTGTGCTATAAGAAATGAGGAGCAGATGGACTTCATAATAACCTGGAATGACTTGTATGATCTGATGCTGAGTGAGAGGAGCAGAACCAGGAGATCATTAGACAGGATTACAGACACATGGTATCTCTGATGACTAACTTTGATAGACTTGGCTCTTCTCAGCAATGCAAGGTTCTAAGATAACTTCAAAAGATGCATGATGGAAAAAGCAATTCACATCCAGAGAAAGAATCACAGAGTCTGAATGCAGATTGAGGCAAACAATTTACATCCTCTTTTGTGTGTGTGTGTGTGTGTGTGTGTATTTTGTTTGTTTCTGTTTTGTTTCTTCTTTCTTGTAGTTCATTCTGTTGGTTGCAGTTCTTGTCTGCAACTTGACTATTGTGAAAATGTTTAGTGTGAAGGTATACGTAGAGCCTATATCAGATTGCATGCTGTCTTGGGTGGGGAGGGAGGAGAAGAGGAAGGGGGAGAAAATTTGAAACTTAAAAACTTGTGGAATGTTGTAAACTAAAAGTAAAAATTAATTAATTAATTAAAAAGAGAAAAAGAGAGGGAAAATATGTTTATAGGAAACAAAGAAAATAACAACTAGGGAGAAATTAAAGATGAGAGATGGGATGACAGTGTAATTAATTTGCTGGAGAGGTCATATTTGGACACATCATGCTTGCATGAAGAGTGATATGTCTTGCCAAGAAGAAAAGCAATTTCTAAATCCAAAGCCAGAATGATGAGGGAGATTTTGCTAGAAGATGCATGAATGATGTGAGATAAGGAGAAAAGGAAAAGGATCTCTTGGTCAATGGTCTCATTTTGGTATTTGAGAGTAGACTGATTCTAATGTTGATTTTTGGGCAAAAAGACTTCTAAAACACATCTGTTAGATTTGTGTCTGGAAAAGAAGGTGAGCTGGTCATCAGCAAAAGCAGGAAATTAAATTTAGCTTAAATGTTATATTTATATCCATTCAGTGTTGTACAATCTAGAAGGATATCCCGCACATTGAGTTAACTAGCTCTTGAGGGGAGTAACAAGGACCTTTCTTGTCATGAGAAACTGGACAGGAATCCCAGAAAGATGGAAAGCATAGATGAGTTTTGATTTGTACCACTGCGGTAAATATTTTCTAGGATGTTACACCAAATTATTGCAGTATAAGTATGGTTTATTAACAATTGAAAGTCTACTTCAAGTTCAAAAAAAGGAAAAATAAACTTTTCACAAATACTTTAAAGTATTTTCAATAGAGCATTGCTAATAGTTGAGAAGTATATAAATTTATATGTTTCATTTTTTTTTCAAAAGTCAACTGTATACCAACATTGACTGACTGATTTTTTGAAACACACAATTAGGTGTTATAAACATATGGTAATTCCATGGGGAAAAATGTAGTCTCTTGAAAATGAATTGGTGGAAGTACTACAACTTATACTGATCTTTTTATTCTGCATCTAAATGTTTTGTATACCAAGTATTGCCAAGTTTTGTATACACATAGGAACAATATTTCTCATTATCCACGATGTAACCATTTTAAGTACACATTAATAATGGATATTTCACCACTTTCTATTTAAAATTTTTATTTCTGTTCACAGACTATTAGATATTTATGAGAATATTTAAAATCAAAATAAGTATTCAATGGCTTTTTTTAATCCTAAAGAGCAACAGATATTTTTCTAGGAAAAAATGTATTTTTTTCAACTTACTTAACTCAAGAACCTAAGTTTGAATAGACTTTAACTATCTCACTGAAAATATACATAATGATAAAATTGAGTATATGTGTAAAAATGAATTGGTGTTTTCAAGGGTGTGTGTGTGTGTGTGTGTGTGTGTGTGTATGTGTTGTGAGTCAGAAAAGGGAGAGAAAGAGAGAAATAATGAATGAAACATCATTGCAAATTCAGTAAATAGACTGTTTATTTTAAATACTCCACTTATTACCATAAAGTAAATTAAAAAACATTGAAATAACCTGGCTGTTCTAGCATTCTGCTTACCTTTATGCATTGTCTCAGTATCACATTCAAATAAAGATGTTTGAAATAGTGTCTGTAATCTACATTTTTGATCTGCTTAAATAGCTGCTGGCTTCAGCAGAACATTAATGCAAATCTAATGTACCTGCTGGTATGATTAGCTGAATCAAATGATGGCATTTAAGTAACACCTAAATAATCTTAATTAGGATCTTCAACTCATCTTAGCACTTAGAACTCTACAGATGGATAGTCTTAATTATCAGCCTTTTGATTAGGATAACAGCTCTAATCAAGATGATGTGGGCCTGATAGACAGGGTATCAGTAAATTAATGACTGCTGTTAAGTAGGAGCATAAGCAAAAAAAAGTCTACTTTGAGAACCATGGTAAAGACTATGGAAAGGAATGAGTCTTTTTATAGGAAGAATGGAGCCAATATTAGTATCCATTTGTAAATACTCCTATAATAGAATTCAGCAAGACTAACAATAGCTAACATTTATATAGCTCATCACGAAGTGCTCTATATACGTTACTTCATTTGATCCTTACAACCAGCCTATGAAGAAGCTACTAAAGTGATATTGTTATCATCCACATTTTACAAATGTCAAAATTGAGGCTCAGAGATACGAATTGATCCATGGTAACATACTCGTAAATGGCCTTTGTGTATTTCCAGATGCTCTAAGGTGGAAGTATCCATGTGTGTTATGATGGGAACCTTCTTCTGGGAGAAGACAACCTGTCTTTCTCTACCATGTTGGTGGAAGTATCCTCTTTCAATTTCTCTCTCTCTCTCTGTCTCTCTCTCTGTCTCTGTCTCTGTCTCTCTCTCTCTGTCTCTCTCTGTCTCTCTCTCTCTCTCTCTCTCTCTCTCTGTCTCTCTCTGTCTCTCTCTCTCTCTCTCTCTCTCTCTCTGTCTCTCTCTGTCTCTCTCTCTCTCTCTCTCTCTCTCTCTCTCTCTCTCTCTCTCTCTCCCTCTCTCTGTCTCTTTTTCTCTCTCAGCATCTTGGGTGAAGACCCTGTTCACACTATGTATAAATCCAGAGACTTGGAAGCATCATCTCTTCCCTTGACTGTCACCTCAAGAAGCGGCCTTGACGTTTGGAGTGGTTTTGTTTGTCTAATTTAGTCATTTAATTCTATCTAAGCACAGGTGGTGGAGTCCCCAAATATGAGAGCTTTAGTTTTGGCAACTTCAAACAGAAGTCAGATTGGATGTTGCTTCCATCCCAGTAAAGAACCCCAAAGAAGTCAGGATTCTGGGCCACAAGCCTAGGAGGACTTTGAATTTGGAACTTGGTGGAACTATTGTTATATAAGAACTGAGAGAAGCTAAGTGAATGGAAATGGGGGAGGGTATAATGCCCCAGGTTCTGGCTGGAACAAATGTTTGTATATTGGTTTTTCCTATATCTTTGAAGTGAATATTCGTTTGTAAAAAGTTAAACTATCCAGTATTTAAATGAAAGTGAGTTAACTCTTAAATAGAGGGAACAGAGGTGTAGAAACATTGAGAACTGGAACTTGTCAAAGGCTAGACTAGATACTTTGTTCAACTCCCTTAAAGGTGCCTAAGAACTGTGGGGGAGGGGTAAAATATGACATTCCTGGCATTTAGGCTATGGGGACTGAGGTGATCACTGTCACACAGGCAATAAGTTTCAAGGGAAGCCAAGCCTTTTTTGACTTCAGGTTCAGTGCTATTTCCTCAAAATCATATCTTTCTTTTATATACTTTCAAAAACAAAATATTTGATGTAAATTGCTTTGTAAATAGCCCCTGTCTACATGCTGATGTCTTAACAAAGCCTAATAGTTTTTTTTTTAAAAACATTTCAATCAATTATGTTAAGAATGTTCCCAATAGGTAAAAAGTACTTATTATCTTCTAATATACAGATGAATTAAGAGTTTATGCTGAATCGCATGCTTTGAAAATATAAGCTTTCCTATTACAGCAAATATAGTCACTCAGATTCACAATGTTTTGTCAGAGAAATTATCTCAAAATAGAAATGGACATATCTCAGATTATTTTTACATTATTATACATAAATTTAACTATTGATGTTGGTTCTCAATTATGAAGCATTTTTTTCTCCTACCTGCCTCCCTCTACCAGGAAGGAAGAAAGGAAGAAAAAAACTGACCACTCAGAAGCTGACAAATGCTCATCTACTTTCTGATTCAATACATTCTAATGTTGGAAATCAATTGTCTCCCTAGGAATTCTAGTCTTTGATAGTCAGGACAATGTTTTTGCCTTTATAATATTTTATGGAATCTTTCCAAGAAGTATGATTACCTGAAAATTAAAAAATAAAATAACCATCACTTCAAGGTTTGCAAAATGCATTATGTGTTATTTCAATTTCTTGTGAGTTGGATAGTATAATTACCTCCCCTTTATAGATGAGAAAATTGGGGTTAAAAGAGGTTAAGTTACTTGCCCAGGTCACACACGTAGTAATTTTCTGATTGAGAATTTGAAGGGAGATCTCCCTGGTTTCAAGGTCTATATTCCATCTACCATACTATATTGATGCCAACTGTGATATTGTTTGAGTATATTCAATAATGATGGTGGTAATAAGAAAAACTTTCTTGTTTAGGCCAGTCCCTTGGTAATTTAGATTCAAAATGGGGAGGGGGGAGAAAATACATACGGTTAGTCAAAAGTTAGTATATCAAGGATATCATGAGTTGATTCAGCTAGGCAAAGCTCCCCTGAGTCTAAGCTGTTCATCATGGTCTACCAGTCAAGAAACTAGAACTCCTTCTGAATGTTTGTACTCACACAACCAGAAAGTGATATTAATACCCTAAACCTTTGATACTTGCATTTCTCCTGGAGCTGTCAAGCAGCAAGTACCATATTAACTATTCCTTAGCCCTTTCTGAAGCCAAATTGGCTCTCAGGTAGATGACCATCTTCCAGGATCAGCCTATTAAGTAAAACTAAACAAGAATCTTGCTGGCAATGACTAATGGAAAGACAGCACCTCCCCCACCATAACTGTC
Source organism: Trichosurus vulpecula (assembly GCF_011100635.1). Lineage (NCBI taxonomy): Eukaryota > Metazoa > Chordata > Mammalia > Diprotodontia > Phalangeridae > Trichosurus > Trichosurus vulpecula. The sequence goes on from NC_050576.1 coordinate 379,865,576, forward strand.
ACAGGACCACCTATTTACCTTTCCTTTACAAGGATGGATAATGGAGGCATTCTTGAACTCCTGGGGATAACCTCATCTTGCCATATAACCTGAAAACTTGTGTTAGCTTTTGTACAAGCAATGGACCCCCTTTCTTGTAAATCTCAGCTGGAACAGAATCAGCACCAGGTGCTTTTCCATAGGAGAGGATCCTCATGGCATTCAAAACATCTTAAGTTGGAAATTTGTCTGGAGTGGAATTGCCTTCAACCTGAGGTAAATGGTCAGTGGATTCAGCATTGATTGATGATGGTCTGTTGAGACCATTAGGGAAGTATTCAGCCCATTTCTCCAGGATCATGTCCTTATTACTAACCAATGCGGTTACATTAACTCTGAGTAGGTGAGATGCACCATAGGTCTTTGGCCCACAAATAGACTTCAGGGCATCCTAAAAGCATTTTGGATTTTTACTAATTGCCATAAAACTGAATTTCATCTGTCTTCCTGTTGAGCCAAAACCTTGAATCTGTCTAAGTTTCACTTGCATTTTACTTTTGATGTAGTTAAATGCTGCCTTCTTACAGATGGAGGAACTATCATGCTGGTATATGCTGTGGAGCTCTTGTTTTTCATTTAGTAGCTTCCGAATTTCCTTGCTATTTTGTCAAATCAATCTTGATGTTTGCTAGTGTTCTGAACCAGAAGAGTAAATGCAGTGCTGTACACCACATCTCTGAAAGCTGCCCACTCCTTTTCTGCTTTACTGTTGTTTATGTGTTGGCTCAGCTTTTTCTCCAAGTTCGCAACAAACTGTTAATGCTCAGAGAAGCACTCTAATCTTTTGACATTAAGTTTTCTGGCAGCTGTCCTACCTTGGGGTCACCACTTTTGTTGAATGCAAATATTTAGCTTGTAGAGGATAAGTCTATAATTAGTCCAGCACTCTCCACCACACATTGTCTTCATCTCTCTCACATCCTGTCTATCTCTTCTCCTTACAATGACATGGTTTATTAAATTCCAATCTTTTCTGTAAGATTCATCCATAAAGTTTTATTGCATTTAGGTAAACCCAAGACAATGCTGGTTATGAGAAAGTCATGAAATGTATGTCTTCAGTAGTAAGTGACCATGTTTGTTGCTGTTTCTGACTTCATTCCTCTGAAGGTCTTCCTGCAGTGTTTGATAGTCTGTGCCTACTCTGGCACTAAAGTCCCTCAGAATTATAAGTTTGTCCTATTTTGTCATATTGTTGATGGGGGTCTCTGAGTATTCATAAAATTTTTATTTGACCTTATCTGGGTTCGTGATGGTGGAAGTACATGCATTGATGATGGTGGCATGCCACTTTCCGGCAAGTGGCAATCACATTGTCCTAAGTGTGTTCACTCCTGTTGGTTAGGCGTGTATTCCTGTTGACTAGATAAGTTTTGATAGTGAAATCATTGTCACCTTCAAAACATTCGCCATCACTCTGGCTACTCCAGAAAGACATGTATCCATCTCTGACTTCAACAAGCTGGCCTTCCTTTGACACTCAGAGATGCTATGTGGATGTGAGCTATGCTGAATTCTCTCACAACAAGAGCTGTTCATCTTTCATGTCTACTGGATTTTGTGCTGTCCTTAAGAGTGTACACATTCCATGTACCAACAGTAAGTGAAATCATCTTTGCAAAGGTTTTTGAACATAGTTTTCACATGTGTTTTGACTGCAAGGTTGACTTCCCAACTGTCACAGAAAGAAGACCGGGCTTGGGAGAAGCAGATAATTTTTAGGGCACCTTTTCTACTCTCTTCCTCAGGACAGATTAGCAGTGCAGTCCTTAAAAAAGATTGGTCAGATGTGGTAGGGACTTCCAAATCCCAGTGCTGCTTCAGTCCATAGAGAAGACAACCCTGTGGCACATCTGCATGCAGGGTTGTGACTACAGCTCCCAGTGTATCTGCACTTGCTGCTTCACAACTTTCCTATCATCACAGGACTTTTAGGTAGGTAAAGATAATGAAATAATAAAAGTGATGCACTTTGACTTGCACATAATTTGGATTTAATTGAGTCAGAGTTGCTTAAAGTTGTCACCTTCACTCTCTCTTTGAGAGGCACTGGAATCCAGTGGTAATACAAAAGTCAAGATGATTGGCAATGGCTTAGAATGCAGTGAATGATCACATCTTTGATGTCTAACTAACCTCTACACACTTTACAGCACCTGCTTCAGCAGCCCTTATGGCTGTTGGAACAAGGTGTTTTCATCTTCTCATTCTGCTGGAGGAAATCATCACATGCTTGGGGTAGACTAACTCATTGATGGGTTTGAGGCCCTTCGGTTACCCTCAACCTTGTTTAGTCTGTCTGCCAAAATGTTTTGCCAGGGTGTGGCCACTCTGTATGCTACAGCTTCTTGGAAGCACAGGTGAGAGTCTGGTGATTCAAGTGGATACCCAAGGTGACAAGAAGCCCTGAAAAGGGCTTGGCAACCCTAGCCCCAGAAGTGGTAGTCTTTCTCGAACACCCTAGTCCCCATTAAACTACTTAAAGGGCTCACAAAAGACTATTTTTGAGAAGGGAGATTAACCAAAGTAATGAAGAAAAATAAACATAAAACCACTGAAGCAAAAGGCCAAAGCAAAAACAATATTGATCATCATTTAACTAACATCAAGTTTCCTTATCTCCTAGTAACCCACTCCCAATGTTCATCTAATCAATATGTTTTCAGTCTCAGATGTCTCATGTGGTCATCTGGTCCCTGGATATCTTTTCTTGTATGTTTTGGAATAGGCTTCATTCTCAGGACAGCTCTGAAGTAGTCTCTGCTTCTCTAATCACTTGTAGAGATTCCTAAGTAATTCTGATAAAATCTACCAAGAGCAAGACAATATAATTTAGTATAATCTCTAAACCTGAAACTTCAGAGAATTTCTGTTTTTATATACCACTTGCTGTTTCTTTCTTTACCTAAACCCTGTACCTGGTATAAGAGTCTTAAAAAAAATCATGAGGGTCTAACTTATCAAATGAACTGTTCTGTCTTCTAAAATTATCAGACAGATCTTTTAAAATGGGAACATAATATAGTTGTCTTTCCAATCTTTAATACAATTTTATAACTAAAATCCTTACTCTAATTTGAGTGCTTATTACTAAAACAAATTCCATACCTGAATTTCCACACTAGATACATTTGAAAGTCAATCATATGCATGTGTATATACTTCTTACAAAAAATAGTGTAATGCTATTGCTTCCTCAAAATTTACTATGCCATTTAATTAGAAAAATTTTACATTGCATCTTTGTCTTATTACTTAATCTAATTCCCCCTTTAGGAGGACAGCATCACCCTATTTTAATTTGTCCACAAATACAGATTAAAATTTTAAGATTTTTTTTTTAATTTTAAGATACTTGCATGCTATTATCATAATTTAGAGATCTTCCAGTACCAATGTATTTATTAATAGGTTTAATATTTTACTTTACCAGAACATTCTACTGTTTGCTTGCCTAATTGTAGAAATTTGCTAGGAAAGCAAAAGAAGGGACATAGTTATAACAATGTCAAGACTCATCCCCTAAATGGGACATACTGATCTGACAAGATGCCATCAGAAGAAAAAAGAAGAAAAACATCCTAATCTCTGTTTGATTTCAAGCATGAGTCATATATAACAGTCTATCATGTAGTTACAGAGTATCAACAGCAAAGCTCAGGTTTAACCAGATGGGAAAATTTCCTTTTCACAAAAAAATAACACAAAGGGGAAACTGAATCAAGATTTAGGCCATGTCAATGTCATCACCAAAACATTTCCCCAGCACAGATTCCCAGGCATCTTTAGCAATTCTCAGACTTCGGTACATGTCATTTTCTATTATTGGCTTCATGGTAATTCAAACTACCATCCCTATAGTCAAAACTCAAAAGAATAATAAATTATAGTCCCAATAATTTTTATATCATATAGCAAAATTTCATTAACTACAACTTAAGGTTTGAATATCTTTACTTACGTTTCCCTAACAGTTAGCATTTTATTTATCTTTTGCTTATTATGAGGCTTCAAAAATATAGCCAATTCCTGATATTTGATTCATTATTATATTGAAATTATAACTTAAAACCACCCTACATATTTTCAAATTTTTACAAATGATAGCCCAAATCATTAGAGAAGTTATTATTATCATATGTTTTAAAACAAAATATATCCCATTAAATATTTGAGAGTTTTCAAATATCTATTTTATCACATACTTTAAAAGCTTAATTCATAATCTAACATCATCCAGATTTTTTTAAAAAAGTTATTTGTCTAATAGCATTTCTGATATAATGATCTCTCAAATTTCCCAACATAAGGAAAATGTAAAGATACATTAATAACATATACAATATCAGGTAATTAAAACATGAAACAGAATGTATTACTAGTCAGATGATGCCAATTAAGCTGAATGCATTTCCAAATTATCCCATAGAAAAATCATTAATCTTATTACTTTTGGCATTTTATACTAGTCACATCTAAAATCCACTACAGAGTTATCAAATATGGAACAATTACATTCAATTAAATAAATAAATAATAGTCAATATTTTTAAAGTGTTTATCATATGCCAGTCACTATGTTAAACAATTCACGATCATTTTATCCTCACAACAACCCTGGAGATATGGGTCCTATTATTATTTTCTTCTTGATATATCATGAAATTGAGGCAAACAGAGACAAGCTGTGTGATTAAGACTGCACAGCTAATAAATTTCTGAGACCAGAATAATGACTCAAGTTTTCCTGCATTTTTTTCAATACCTTTATTTGGGAACCTGATCTGAGATGAGAGGAGTTAACAGGGTTAGGGTCTTTGAGCTGGGGGAGTCACAGGGAGTCTCTGAATTAGTCTTTTCTTTTTTCATATTCAAGGAAAGGTTAACAAAAGGCCACTACAAAGTGCAAACCATATACCTCTCCCTGCCCTCCTTCACTATGGGACAACTTTCAAACTAGTTGTCTTCCTTCATTACACTGAAAGAACAGGGCTATCAATTATCAGGGGGAAAATTATCTAAGTGCTACTTGACCCTAACTTTTAATCATATTTTATATCTTATTTTTCCTGAAAACAAATTCTACCAAGTGGTACCCCAAAACTCACTAAGATATTTTAACTCAGTCCCCTCACTACTCCAAACAACAAATTTTACAGATGAAAAAATTGAGCCCCAGAGATGTTGAATAATTTGCTGAAGCTCACAGAATTTTCTGCCCTTTTATAACAACTTTTTTTGAGGGTCAAGTAATCTTTTCTTACATGTAAAGGTAATTATTAGCAATCTTAGTAGTAGGCACTTTTAATCCTTCAAAATCATTCCCATTTATGATCAGCCTCTGATAGTATTAGTTCCATGCCTGGTAAAATAATTAGTTTGAAAAGCAAATATTGAAAAGAAATATTTTGGCTTTACAGATGTTAAATTTTTGCATGTTTAGAAAGTAACTTATAGGTGGTTTAAATATTATAATTTCTGCATTACTTTTGCAATGCCCTTGCATTGCTTCTCCATAAGACCAGTTAAAAATCAGACAATGATAAAAATGGTTTCTAGATATAGGCTGCAAAATTCCTATCACCATAAATGACTGAAGTAGAATGATAAAATATAGAAAAAAAATATGTTCAATAGGCAGCAAGGCTGCACAGTGAATAGAGTGTTGGCCCTGAATCCAGGAGGATTTGAGTTCAAATTCAGCCTCAGAAACTTTCTACCTATTTGACCATAGGCAAATCACTTAACTCTGTTTGCCACAATTTTCTCATGTGTAAAATGAGCTGGAAAAGGAAATGGCAGATGACTCCCATTTATTTCCCAAGAAAATCTCAAAATGTGTCACAAAGAGTCCAATACAACCGAAAAATGACAAAAAAAAATATGTTCAATTCTTATTCTGTGGGACAATGTCAAGACAAAGCACAGAACAAGAATTAATGATTTTGCCTTTCTTCATATTCAAGGAATGACAGGGTGGAATTGCTTGTATTAGATAACTATTAATTTGGCTGTTGATCAGTGGTGTTAAATTTATTTTCCTTATAACAATGGTGATTGCAGGAATTCTTTAAAATTAAGAATTCTTTTGTTTAATGGCTGAATTAGAGTTCAATATAGTAAGTAGTATCTAATTTGGAGTCATTGGATCTCAGTTCAAATGCTTACTCTGACATTGATCTATATAGTTTCAATTTCCTCATCTCTGAAAAGAGGGGGTTGCATTAGTTGACCTCAAAGGCACTTTCCATCTATAAATTTGTTATATCTAACAGCCTTTCCAGCTCTAAATTCTATGATTCTAAAAAATTACACATACTGAAAAAAATATGATAGTGGTGTCTTATTGAGATATATCCATCTAGAATTTGTTAAACAGTGACATTAGTTCCCTACATCTAGGAGCAGCTAAGTGGTGTGAGAGATAGAGCAACAGGCCCAGAGTCAGGAAGACCTGAGTTCAAATTTGACCTCAGATGCTTGTTAGCCGTGTGACACTTGGCATATCACTTAACCCTGTTTTCCCCACTTTTCTCATTTGTAAAATGAGCCAGAGAAGGTAATGGCAAGCCACTCCAATATCTTTGTGAAGAAAAGCTCAAATGGGGTCACAAAGTGTTGGATATAACTGAAATGACTGAATGATAACAATAACAAAATATCATCTAGAAGCCTGAAAAAATCATTCTCTCTTTGTCTCTGTCTCTTTCCATTTCTGTCTCTGTTTCTCTGACTTTGTCTCTCTTTCTGTCTATCTCATTGTCTCTCTCTCTTATCTAAATTTTAAATTTCTAAACTTTTCAGGTAGAAATTTTGCAACCATATATTTGGATATTTTCATTCATATTTTCTAGAGATATTTGCTTTACTTTTTTCAATGGTAATGAAAAAAAAGGTTTGCCAAAATAATTTGCAAATATGCTATGTAGGAAGCTAGGCACTGACAAACATTCTTTTTGAAGAATGAACAAATATATGCCAGCTATATTTATGAGAAAAGTCCCTGCAAAGAATAACATCACTTGAGGATTAATTGCAAGTCACTGAAGTTAATTTTGTTTTTCACTGGCATCAAGAAAAGTAAATATCTCCTTCAATAATATATTCTTGCCTTCATATATTATAAGTGTATATATTCATAGGCACAAGTAAACATTTCAGATTATCCATCTTTGCAATAAAACAGCAAACCCACAACACTTTTTTGTTTCTAAAGTACGGAACAAGTTAAAGAGGTTATCATGGAAAATGTTTTCAGAAAACAGGGTCATTAAGAGGGCAAATTTAAAAACATATAACTTAGAATAAACAGAACATTTGGTCTGGTATGACCTATGTGCTTTTCCTTGTATGCAATGCTCTATTTATTTTGCTGTTCATTTCATAATCAAAATATATGTGTTTTTCTCTCTTCGCAATTTATGATGCCTAAATATAGTGTAAAACAACAGCAACATGAATCTCAGTGCATGAACTTTTTCTCTTTGTAAAAAGATGCTGTTTTGCTAAAACCACAGAAGTCACTGGCTGCTGGATATCAATTTTAATTTTGTGCCAAGCTAATGACTATCAAAAAGAGAATATTAGAGAAAAATCATCACCTTGTGTGCACTCAAGAGGGCACGTAACCTACCCTGTAGTGTGCAAAAGGAACACGTTATAAGTATTCGGTCTTTGAGGGCAGAGTCTATTTATTTCATTTGCATCTTTGTATTTCCAATGCCTAGCAGAGTATATTGTACTGAAGGTACTTCCTAAAGGTTTATTGATTTTTTGACTATATGTATACCTGAATAATTACCTGTAACGATGAGAAGAATGAGTCCACCTACCCCACAAATAATAAAATTACTTGTAATCATTGTACATTGAGAAACACTAATCTGGTGAGTTAGCAAAATTTGGTAAAGTTAAAGAAATGCCAATACTTATTCAAAAGTTTGAATTAAGGCAACCTAATGATCTGAACATTAGTGCCTGGAAAAGTCCTGCTTTATGTAAGAGGAAACCCCTGGAGAAAAGCAGTATACAATTATGAACCTACAGGAATGGAGTTCTAGAGGAATCTTGAGATTTTTAGAAAGCTACAGGGTCAGAAAGGTAAGCTTTTTATGGCAACAAGAAGTTTTTAGAGAATGATTTTAGTAGAAATGACCCAAGATTATTTTTCCCTAGAGAAAGGATAATTCACAGAATACTGTGAGCATGACTTCAGCATGTCCATGAAAGTCTTAATCTGATTGACACTAAAAGACATACAACATGGAGGTAATTGTTGATTCTAAAAATTTTTGTTCACTACAAACTCTCTGAGATTTTGCTATGGGCTCAGGAAAAGACTTCACTTATCCAATGGGAACTATGGTTCATCACCAGAAGGTAGCATACCAAATGAGAGACTTTTGGCCATGGAGAACCATAAAAACAATAAAAATATATAAAATAGCCCCCAGATCATTATGATCCATTTTTGCTTCTAAATAATGGTAGGAGGGAGGCCATATATAGCGTCACAACTTGTGAAGATTTAAAAAAAACATTTTCCACATATCTCTAGGAAATAAACCAAATTCATATCAAAATTCTCTAAATTATACCAGAAAAGAGAAAGAAATTGAAATTAAATGGTAGAAATTCAAAGAACTCTTACTTTAAGAGAGAGAAAAAAAAGTTAAAATAGAGTTGGCAGAATTGGTTACATTGTATACCCAAGGACAAAAAGAAACTATATCACAGAACACAGTAATTTCATCTTATAGAACTCACTATGAGGATAATAAACAAACTACCAAAAATGATAATTACAAACTATTTGTTAACATTCTCTATAGATAATAATGTAATATGGAAATTATTTGATTAACTTGACAAGATACTCCAAGACAGCAAAATATCCTTCAAAGAAAATTGAAAATAAATTCAAAGTACAGTGTAGCACAAAGGAGAAAGGAGACTATAAATATTAGGAAATATGGCTTAGAATAAAAAAGTGAAAGAGGCCTAAGATGAGTACACTAATCAGACATTTCCCATTTTACATGATGGATATTATTTTGATTCATTTTGTGTTGTTTTGTGTGTCCCCCTGCCCCGAAAAAAAGAGCTTGGAGGTGCCACATATGATAAGCAGTTAAGGACACACAAAGTATTGAAATGGCAAATATCTTAAAACACAAGGAAGGACTGGTTAAAGAGGGAGCAGTGATTTCAGAAATCAGATTTCTGGGTCTAGTAAAACATTCATCTCTTTAGAACAAAAACTGAATTAAATATACAGTTAGAGAAAAGGATACAAACAAGAGGCTATTTCAAGGGATTATAACAGCTCTAACCAAACTGGTTTTAATAAGTACTTGACTGTAGAAAATAGGAAATAGATAGAAATAAAGACTAGGACTCCATAACATTTTAAAAGGAGAACTTGAATTGATGCAAAATGTTATGCAGCTACTGTACTGAAATAACATTTCAGACAACAGACACATTTTCCTTACCAAGCAAAGTGATGTGATGTGAAATGTTACATGTCTGCTGACATTTCTGTAGTAATGGAGTGTCCTCAATGCCAATCATGGTACCTCCACATTTGGCTTCCAGCATCTCAACGTACAATGTACCATGTGAGAAAACTGCAGTGATATTAAACAAAAAAGATGAAGTTGGGAACAATGGCCAGATGAAGCTAAAGCCATACGGAAAATTATACTCTTGAGATGATAGAAATTGAAAGAGAAATAAAAAATACATATATGTATACCTATATAAACTCAAAGTATTATGGAAAAGGACATATTTTCATTTAAAAATGTGTCTTCAGATTTCTGTGCAATAGTCACATATCTGAGTAAGAAAAGAAAGGGGGAGAGAGAGAGAGAGAGAGAGAGAGAGAGAGAGAGAGAGAGAGAGAGAGAGGGGGGGGTAGAGGTGGAGATCTGGCCAGTCAGTAAAATAACCAGCAGAAATTATAGAAGTTATAAAGATTATAATATATAAGAAAATACACAAAATTGAATGAGCTCTTTAGATAGGAACAAGATAAGATATTGGCTCAAGGGAAAGAGAGAAACCCTGATCACACATGAAGAAAAATTTCCCAAAGTCATTAGAGGTTCAAGCTGGAAATCAGAGATAGTTTGAGGACTTGACATCACCTACATATTTGCCAATCCAAAGTTTTTTTTTTCTTTTTTTGTTATTCTTCTTCCTGGTGTCAGTTCTGTATAGAATATGAAATTACCCATGTTCTTTCTTGAAGACCACACCAGTTCCGCCTTTCTCATCAGTTAGCATTTTCTCTACCAGTCAATCCAAAATCATATTCCCCAAGGAGCATAAACCAAAGAGCTGTCCATCCCACCTCCAACTGGGGTGGAAGAAAGGATATATGTATTATAAAAATCCAGACACAAGTTCCTGATGTTTAGTGTGAATATGCTGATACAGAGCCCAACATGATCAATTCACAATTATAGAAAGAAACAAATGTATCATCCTCTCTGTATGTATATTTTAATGTCATTATATACTAGCTTGTGGATATGAGTCAATGTAGCTCAAAAGCTCATGAGTTAAATCCTATTCAACTTCTACATTTTCTTAGATATCCTATTGAAATGCCTTTCCTGAAAAGGTAATATGTTGTTAATAGAATAATTATACATTTATATTCTGTGAAATCATTAATTAAATGGTAACTAAAATGTACTTACATGTTTATACACCATAAAATTACAGTATTTTTAATATACGATAATTAATTTATATTTAACATACACTTGTGTATGCTTGATTAAATGTCAATTAGATGCCTATTTGTGAGAAATTAACCATTACCAACTTATGGAAATTTTAAGCTAAAGCTTGCTCTTTTTTACATTTTTCCCCATTTCTTTCCTCTTGATTTAGATTCCTCCTCCCTTTAGATTAGTCATATAAAATTACTTTTTTCCCCAAAAGAGACAATGATTATAGCAAATCCTGCATGTGCTTGAAGATGTGGATGAAAACAACTTCAATGCACTTGATGATATCTTTTTTTAATAAAATTAAAATGCAAATAGGCATAAACTTGCTTTTTCTTATATTTGGAAATGTACTAATCAATCTCTGATTTTATTTTTATTCACATACTGCTTATAGCTTATAACCCTCTTCCTCACCTTGTACCCTACTTTTTAAGTAATCATTTAGTGATCATGTTTGAATAATTCAGCTTTCCTGCTTACATATGATTTTCAAAAGCATTATCTGAAAAATAAAAGTTCAAAAGTACTTGTGTCATCCTGACTTTTACTAACTATAATTAATATTATTTTCAGTCACTTAAGCATGAAATAACCTGAATTGTTTAGCCCATTTTAAATGACATAGAAATCTCTTCATAATGTAATTTTATGATATTAAACATACGTAAAAGAAAAAAAGGACAGTAGCATAATGAGAGATGGCATTTGATTTTGAAGTTACTTATTATTTTCCTTGGTACTAATCGGTCATTTGCTAAGATTTTCCTATTAAAATTATATACTCTTCTGGGCCAGCTAGGTGTCGCAGTGAGTAGAGCACCAGCCCTGGAGTCAGGAGGACCTGAGTTCAAATCTGGCCTCAGACACTTGACACATGTACTAGCTGTGTGACCTTGGGCAAGTCACTTAACCCCAACTGCCCTGCCAAAAAGCAAAAAATATATATATACATATATACTTTTCTGCGATGCATTATAGCTATGTTAGCTATGGCAATGATATTTCCAAAGGAAAAAAATACAGTAATATTTGTGTTTGGGAATGTTACATAAGTCAAAAGGAAGCCTGTTGTGCTTGGATTCTTCAAGATAACCTTTTTCAATGTTTTCATTTTGATTAGCACACCTACGTGTCATAGCTTAAACACATACTCATTCCTACACACACAGAGTGTCAATTTCTTTTTTAACAAATACTTTGGAATGGTGTGGAACAAGCATATCCTTGTATGTGTCAAATTCTATTGTCATCAAGCATGCTATTTTATCATTCCATATTAATGAAACTGCCCATGAAGTAACAATGTTGTAAAACATGCATTCTCAAGGGACTCCGCTAGATTGATAACACTTCATTTAAGTATACTTTTGAGTTATTGGACATCACTGGTGAAAAGAGGTGTGGTGCAACACACTAGATATCAGTAAATAACTAGCAGTTATTTGTATCATTGAGAGCCTGATGAGTCAATTTGTCCAATATGCTAAAATATTCTTTTTAGGCTGTTTTTCAACAGCATGAAAACAACCATTATGCCCAAGCACCATAGAAGAATCAGGGATTTTGCATTATATTAAGGTAATCATTACTGCCTGTCTTTTCCCTGTTCTAAAAAGTTATTATAGTATCTTATAGACACAGGTTGTGAATTTTATCTACTTTGTGACCACTATAGCAAATGTCCCAAACATCCAAAAGAATGCAAAAAACCATGCCCCTTTCTCTCCCTCCCAGGGGAATTTATTCCATTCAACATTCAATCTCTGGCCTTGGGTCAGATATAAATTGGTGTGTGAATAAGTTCAAACTTAGCCCATTATATCTAGCCAACCCCAGACTAGACAATTCTGGACATCCCATCTAGCTGTCTGCCCTGGCTGTCTTGTAAGGTATCCTACTCCTCCAGATGGACACTCCTTCCCATCCCCCAGTACAAAAACATTTTTCCATCTCTAGCTATGCACCCATGTGTCAAATCAGTTCTGTTATTACTTCCAAAATAGTCTGCCAATCTAGTACAGTATGCACAGTCCACGGTCCAACACATCAACTCACCATTTTTGCTAACAAAATTCAATTCCCAGGTCATCCGCCACTCTATGAGTTCCCTTCATCCATTTAAAATGAATCAATAAGCATTTATATAGCATCTAATAGGTGCCTGGGGCAGCTAGATGGCACAGTAGATAGAGCCCTGGGTTTGAACTCAGGAAGACTCACCTTACTGAGTTCAAATCCAGCCTCAGACACTTTCTAACTTGGCAAGTCACTTAACCCTGTTTGTCTGTAAAAAATGAGCCGGAGAAGAAAACGGCAAACCACTCCACCATCTTTGCCAAGAAAACCCCACATGGGGTCATGAAAAGTCAGACACACTGAAAAATGACTGAACAACAGCAAAACTTAGCATAGTGCCTAAAACATAGAATGGGATTTTTTTTCAGTCTCATCCATTTAATCAATGTCAATTTGACAGAATATTTTATGCAGCTATCCTACATTTTCCTCTGAGTGGATTTAATGTTAAAATGAATGATGGTACTAAATTACCCAGATGACTTGAAGCAACAAGGGAGAGAGAGAAAGAGAGAGAGAGAGAGAGAGAGAGAGAGAGAGAGAGAGAGAGAGAGAGAGAGAGAGAGGAGGGAGGGAGAGAGAGGGAGAGAGAGAGCTCGATTTGGTGTCAGAGGACCTGCATCTACTTCTTTGTTGGCATTTATGAAACATTTAAAGGTTTGTAAGGTGCCAGTGTGGCAAAACATTCATTGGCTCTGGAGTCAGAAGATCTGAGTTCTATAATATGTGATACCTCCCTGGGCTCCAGTTTTCTCATTTGTAAAATGAGGGGACTTAGACTATTTGGTCTCTAACATCTCTTCTATCTTGAAATTAATGATCTAATGAACAATCCTATGGGGTACGTGTTATTGGCATTGTAATTCACATTTTACAGAGGGCCAAACACAATTGTAGATATTAAGCACCTTGCCCAAGGTTCAACAGCTAGAAAGTGTCTACAGTCAGATTTAAAACCAGGCCTTCCTGAATCCTATGAGCTCATTTAAAATGGAGACTGTTTTCCCTTTCTATACCCAGTGCCTGTCACAAAGAAGAAATTTGATAGAGTTTTTGTTTACTTGGCTTGACAAAAATCTACCTACAATGCTTTGTCGTCTCTCTCATGTATGCTTTGCTTGAACCTTCCAATCTATACATGAAAATTACATTTCATAATAAATGCACTATGACGAAAAGGTGACCCTTCTCACCAAGACCATCACCTGTGCCTTTGATCTTAACCCTTCATGTCTTCTCCAAAAGTTTGTCACTCTCTTCTCCTCTCTCTTCCTAATTTTGACTCCTCCTCCCTCCCAGATTCTCCCCTTTTTTCTCCATCCTAAAAATTAAAAAAACAAACAAAACAACACAACACAGTTCACTAGTTTCTACCTTCCTTACTGAACTTGTATCTCATTCAATCTTTCCTCCTTTCCTGAACCAAACTTCCTGAAAAAGCAATAAGCACTGTCTTTCCACTTCCTCTCAATCGTTTTCTTCTTAACTTCTTCATCTGGCTTCTGACCTATTACTCAACTGAAAGTTCTCTCTTTCTAAAGTTACCAATGATTTTTTTAACTGCTAAACTGAATGTCCTTTGCCTAATCCTCCATCTTCACTTTGCAATATAACACTGTTGGCCACTTTCTTGTTTTTAAAAATCTTTTATCTCAAGATTTTCACAGCAACACTTTGTCTGACTTTCATTCTTATTTTTTCTAATGATTCCAGATTAGTCTCATTTGCTAATTTGTCATTTGCATTTCTCCCACTCACTGTAGGTGAACCCAAAGTCCCTTTCTTGAGCGATATTCTCTCTTTACCCTTCTCTCTGTCTGTCTCTGTCTGGGTGTCTCTCTTTCTGTCTCTCTATCCTCTGATGAAATCTATTATCCTCTATGCAGATGACTTCCAAATCTATATATCCAAACCTAGTATTCCTTCTGGGTTCTAATTCCTACATCATGAACTGCCTATTTGACATTTCTGATTAAATTCTCCCATAGACAACTTAAATTCACCATGTCGAAAACAGAATTCATTATCTTTCCTTCCAAATCCACTCTTTCCCCAAAACCTTTTATTAAAGTCTGGGAAAGAACCAACCTTTCATTCTCTTAGCTTCACAACCTTGGTATCATCCTTGATCCTGCAAGCTCGCTCACATCACATGTCCAAATAATTGTCAAATGGTGTCACTTCTATTTCCATGATGCCTTGGGGACACATCCCTTTCCCTCTATTCATCAGACCATTACTTTAGTCGAGCCATTCACCATCTTTCTCTTGGACTATTGCAATAGGCTTTGTCTCCTCTTCCACCTCCCTTCTTCTTCTTCTTTCATCCCTCCACCTCAGCCTTTTATTCCTACCTGAATTAATCTTTCCCTATCCTTCACAACCATTTCCTAGAGTGCAGGTAAGATGATGCCATCTCCCTCCGAAAGAAACTACATCCACCCCTAGTTCCTGTAGAGTACTATATCTAATGTTTGTCATTTAGTTTCCTTCAAAATCTGATCCCTTTCTACATTTACAGTTTTCTAACACATGATTCTCCTTTATGTCCTTTGTAGGGAAGCACTCAAAGGTTAGAGGGAAAGACTACTTGAAGTTAGCTTAAGTTTCACTTCTTTCATTATAGCCTGATATAGCTTTTAGGAGTTTTCAAAATTAAAACAAAAAGATTTTGTGTTTCTTTATTTTTTCCATACGTTAGACTGTGTGGCTTTGGAAAATGTTTGCACATAGTTTGATCCCTTATAGCTCTTTCTACGACTCTACCTCTTATATTTCATAGAGGTCAGAGTAATGATGAAAATGTCTTCTGAAGTTTTAACCTGATTTCTCCTGATATGTACTTAACTTAAAACGATTATAGCTATACCCTAGCTATAACAATCCACCTTACTGCCTACTAGGCAACTCTCCTGTTCAGCCAGATAAATCACCATAAAAAGTATATCATATTACATAGGTTTATTCTCTTCTAGGCAGTGAGAGGATAACATCAGTGTGTGGTGGAATGTAAGCTGCATCTGGAAACAGAGAAACTGGGTTAAAACTCCATCTTTGACTAAATACCTATCTAAAATCAAGCAAGTCCTTAACTGTAATGGCAAACAAAGTGGGACTTTTTTGTTGTCTTTTATTTTGGAATGCTTCTCAGCACTAAGGCAATCAAGTGCCTTTGTTTGAGTCTTGCCTTTGTTTGTAGGAAGGCTCATACCATTTTGCTAATTAGGTGAGAGGTGTGACATCCTTGAGAAGTGTGAAGCCCTCTGCCCTGAAGAAGTGTATATATATCCTGAGGTTAGCATTTTGTTTGGGGCTGACTCATTGGAAGTGTGTTCATATGGAGAGTCTGGGTAGCCATTAAGGAGCCCACCAGCTTTGAAAACCCACATGCTTCTCTCTCTGGTAATTCTGTATGTATTACTATGGTCAGACAGACACCTGTCTGTTGATTTGTGTTATTTGCTCTATTTATATAATTTCTACTTGTAATTTTTGTTTGTGTTTTCTCTGAAGTTCAGGGTGCTGTGCTCAACTTTTCCCCTGAACTAAGTGAATGATATATGTATAGTTAATTAAACTGAGATTGCAAACCCCTTAAAGTTGCTTTCCTTAGAAAAGCAGATCAAAGAACTCATGCTAGCAGCCCTCCTGTGTGCTGCTGTTATTGGTATTACACAGCCAGAGTAGCAGCAAGTAGCATTGTTATTACATTAACCTAAATAGACTTTTTTTCCTTCTCTTTAAAATGAGATTATTGGACTAGAAGACCTCTAAGTTTCCTTACAACTCTAAATCTACAATTCTTTAGGTCACAGGTTGGGACGCCCAGCCTCATGGAGTTATTCATATGGGAGAGGAAAATTTCCCTATCTCTTAAGCCCTTTATAGGGTAAAGTATGCCTGTGTGAAATAAAATATTCAGCAAATAAGAACATAGGTTTTATTTGTTTGTTTGGCTTTTGTAAAAACAGATAAGTATGTTAATCAATTTTTGTTTGTTTGTTTTGGACTAGACCAATGATTTCACAGGTGTAGTCAACAACTGATAAGAAAAGTGTTTATTTCAGTGCTGTTCATGTCCTGTTCTGAAACTTATATTCTTAGAGAGTTGTGTTAGAGTCTTAAAGAGATAGCATTATAAAGTAGCTAAAGACCAAACTTCAGTGTTCTCTTTCCCTAAGTTTAAGTTTGGCTTCTGAACATACAGGCTGGGTAACCCTAATCAAGTGAGTTAATCTTTCAGAAGGCCAAAAAAGCTCTCAAAGGAAAATGCATAAAAATATGTAAAATACACCTGAGTGGAATTATCATTAAAACCAAGATAAAACACATGGCATGACAAACACTAAATCATAAAGATACATACCTCAATATACAAGTATCCACTTAAAAAAAGCATAGCAAAACATCAAAGTAACAATAATGGAAGTATGATATATAGTTCCCCACCAAAAAAAAAATAGCTTGTACAGACAATATATGAATTAAGTATCTAGTTTGAGTTAACCAATTCAATTGGAACTCCAAATGCTCCAGTTGTGACATGACTGTATGGTATTGTTGGCATGATTCTATATCTATTCTTCACTTAAAGGCCATTTCATTTTTTAATTTTTTTAGTTCTGAAATTAATATTAGTAAGGCAAAAGACATCATTGTAGGGACATTTAGCTAAATTAAATATGCTTCATAAATTTTATTATCATCATAATTATATGGAGTATATGCCCATTTATTAAAGATTCCCAAGCTTGTCTTCTTTTATGCCTATTTCTATATACCTCCATACACACACATACATGCAAAATTTATTCTGAAATTAAACAATCTTTACTAATTAATATTTCCAGGAATATATGAAGGACAATTTTCTTCTTTATACTTTACCAAGTATATTCTAAAAATCCAATATTTCTGAAAAATCAAAAATATTGATGTTTTTGGACTAAGAAGCTGTGGGAACAAATAAAGGCCATTACTTTTTTCAAAATTCATCTGACTGTAGATAGCATGTGGTCTATTCAGACTGGATAAATTATTCTATCTAACTTACAGATAATATCTAAATTATATCAAATAAATAGATTATCAATTCAATTATACTACCAGTTAATTTTAATATATCATATTTATATATTCAATAAAATATATAACATTATATGTATCTATACACTTATACACATACATGTATATATTTCATATATCTATCTTTAGATGTAAACTTATAACTATATTTGCATCTATATTATTATTGTTGTTCAGTCATTTCAATTATGTCTAAATTTTCATTAACCTATATGGGGCTTTCTTGCCATAGATATGGGAGTGGTTTTTCATTTCCTTCTCCAATTTATTTTACAGATGAGGAAACAAAGGAAACAGAATTTAGTGACTTGTACAGGGTCACAGAGCTAATAAATATGTTAGGCCACATTTGGACTCAAGAAGATTAATCTTCCTAATTCCAGGCTCAGCATGGTATTCTATCCATTGTGCCACCTATCTGCCCCATCTATGTCTATACCTTTATTTTATACACATATGTCAAAGTAGGTTAAAGAATTATTGAAAATACAATATCAAAATACAATTACCTATTAAAGACTTGTAGAAATGGAAGTAAGCACAGAAAGCCAGTAACCAGGCCCCCAGCACAAGAAGCATAGGACAGTGCCCTCTGTGCCCCAAAAGCAAAGATCAACTTTAAAAGCCAGGAAAAAGGCAAACACCATGAGCAAAAAGCAACTTCAAAAAGCAAAGACCACAGATTCTTACTATGGGGATAGGGAAGATCAAAACACAAATTCAGAAGAGGGTAGCATTGCTACTTTGCCCACATTTGAAACTTCAAAAGGGGAATATGAAGTGGCCTCAAGCCCAAAAAACCTTCTTGGAAGACCTTAAGAAGGATCATAAAAGTCAAATTAGACATGTAGAAGAAAAATTCAGCAATTCCTTTAAAAAATACAATTGACAAAATGGAAAAAAATTCATTGAAGAAAACAAATCCTTAAAAAGTAAAATTGGCCAAATGCAGAAGGGGGTGCAAAAGCTAACTGAAGAAAACAATTTGTTAAAAATTAGAATTGGACAAGTAGAAGCTAATGACTCTATGAGGCATCAAGAATCAGTCAAACAAAATCAAAATGATAAAAAAAAATAGAAGAAAACATAAAATACCTCATTGGGAAAAAAAAAAACTGACCTGGAAAATAGAACCAGGAGAGACAATTTAATGATAAAATTAAATTAAATGCAAAGCCAAGATGAAAAAAAAGAGCTTGGATGGCATTTTACAAGAAATTATCAAGAAAAACTTCCTTGAGCCCCTAGAACCAGAGGGTAAAATAGTCATCACAATAATCCACCAATCAACTCCTGAAAGAGATCCCAAATCGAAAATGCCAAGAATATTGTAGCCACATTCCAGAATTATCAATTCAAGTAGAAAACAATGCAAGTAGCCAGAAAGGAACAATTCAAATATGGTGGAACTACAGTCAGGACCTTGCAGCTTCTAAATTAAAAGACTGGAGGGCTTGGAAGATGATATTCCATAAAGCAAAGGAGCTTGAATTACAACCAAGAATCAACTACGAGCAAAATTGAGCATAATCTTTCAGGAAAGGAGATGGAAATTCAATGAAATAGAGAACTTCCAAACATCCATAATGGAAAGACCAGAGCTCAATGGAAAATTTGATCTTCAAATACAAGACTCAGGAAAAGCATAAAAAGGTAAACAGGAAAGAAAACAAAAACATTTTATTCAATAAGTACAAACTGTTTACATCCCTAGATGGGAAGACAATACTTGCAAATCTTGAGAACTGTATCTTTATTATCACATATAAAAGGATATACATAGTCAGAGGGTTTGGGTATAAATTAACTGATGTGATGATAAAAAATTAATCAAGGGGTCAAAAGGGATTGTATTGGGAGAAGAAATGACTATAGTAATCTATTCTTTGATAAACCCAAAGATCCCAGCTTCTGGGATAAGAACTCACTATTTGACAAAAATTGGTGGGAAAACTGGAAAACAGTATGGCAGAAACTGGGCATAGACCAATGTCTTATACCATATACCAAAATAAAGCCCAAATGGGTATACAATTTAGACATAAAGGCTAATGCTATAAGCATATTAGGAGAGCAAGGAATAGTTTGCCTGTTAGATTTATGGAGAATGGAGGAATTTATGATGAAACAAGAGATAGAGAACATTGTAAAATGCAAAATGGATAATTTTGATTCCATTAAATTGAAAAGTTTTTCACAAACAAAGCCAATGCAACTGATATTAGGAGGGAAGCAGAAAATTGAAATAGAATATTTACAACCAGTATCTCTGATAAAGGCCTCACTTCTAAAATATATAGAGAAGTGAATCAAATTTATAAGAATACAAGTCATTCCTCAATTGAGAAATGGTCAATGAATATGAACAGGCAGTTTTCAGAAGAAGAAATTAAAACTATCTATAGTCATATGACAAAACACTCTAAATCACTATTGATTAGAGAAATGCAAATCAAAATAACTCTGAGGTACCACATCACACCTATCAGATTGGCTAACATGACAAAACAGGAAAATTATAAATGTTGGAGAAAGTGTGGAAAAAATTGGAACACTGATTCATTATTGGTAAAGTTGTGAACTGCTCCAGCCATTCTAGAGGGCAATTTGCAACTATGCCCAAAGGGCTATAGAACTGTGCATACCCTTTGACCCAGCAATGCCACTTCTAGGGCAGTATTCCAAAGAGATCATGAAAATGGGAAAAGGACCCATATGTACAAAAATATTCATAGTAGCTCTTTCTGTGGTGGCAAAGAACTGGAAATTGAAGGAATGCCCATCAATAGGGGAATGGTTGAACAAGTCACAGTATATGAATGTAATGGAATACTATTGTGCTATACAAAATGATGAGCAGGCCAACTTCAGAAAAAATTTCAAAGACTTGTATGAACTGATGCTAAATGAAGTGAGCAGAACCAGCAGAACATTGTACACAGTAACAAACGCGCTGTGTGATAACTGATTTTGAATAGATTAAGTTCTTCTCAGCAATGCAAAGAACTAAAACAACTCCAAAAGAGGCATAATGGAAAATGGGATCGATATCCAGAGAAAGAAATATGGAGCCTGAATGCAGGTTGAAGCATATTATTTCCTCTCTTTTTTTTTCTTTCTCATGATTCTTCCCATTTATTCTAATTCTTCTATATAACATGACTGATGTTAAAATGTTTAAAAAAGAATGCACATGTAGAGTCTATATCAGATTGCATGTGATGTTGGGGAGAGGGGAGGGGAGGGAGAAAATTTAAAACTTATGGAAGCGAATGTTGAAAACTAAAAGTAAATTAATTTGTAAAAAGGAAAGAAATGGAAGGAGTGAGGAAAAAACAGTGAGCTCCCTTTTCTGATCATTTTTAGCTCCTTTATGGAGGTTTTACAGAAAACTGTAGATGAGAATTACTCAAAATACAAATATATGGGAGGTTGCATCGCGCATAGGTGCAGGGGCTGCCCACAGGAGTGATACCCTGTTGTCATCAAGGTATCTTTTTAAGCATAGCATACATGTGGGATTCCAAAAGTTGCTCAAGGAAATAGGTGACATTACAGCAATCTCTTTTACAAAAATGAAACCAACTGAATAAAAAACCTGATTTTTAATGTCATTTACTCAGAATGATTTTCATCTTATTGTAAGAAAAATATGAACACAAAACAAAATTGCTTCATAAAGAAAGCCTCAGGAAAAGTATTTTGGTGAATCTTTGCAATAAAATAATATGAAAAAACCTCAATCAAAAAAGGGGTTATATCTCTATAACTGATATTAGCAATTATTTTGTGATCTCATATGACAGGTTAAATAGGCAAAGTAATAATATAGTTCTGATTAATCAGGACTCAATAAAATCCATTTTCAGAAGAATTTATTAGATTAAATGAAAATATATCTACTTATATTTTCTTATTGCAGATAGGTTTCTATGTTTTTAGGAATCATGATCAATTTTATTAATATCGAGTGGATACAAATCATCTTGTGTATTTGTTTTCTAGAATCAAAATTTCCCTTTGTTCTCATACACAATAAGACATCTATTATGTGCAGAGCACAGCGAAGCTGCAGAAGATCTTCATTTTTCAGCTGCTTAATATTCCTGTGGGGGAGAAGGGGACACCAAAAAACAATGGTCCTGAATCTTATCCATAAGGATGGAGTAAATTACTCACTTTGGGGAAACACATTAATGTTTTGGGACTCTGCTTAGTCCATTACTTGCTTTAGTGCATCATCAGGCTGTAAAAAGTTGAGGCTACAAAAGGACCTTATTTCCTTTGTCATTGGTATATTTGTGGCAAGCAATTTTCTGGAATCATATATTAGTGATGTACTAAGATATGCAAAATTCATTTTCACAAATTTGTAAGGTACTTTTTTTACTCATAGTTACTTATAACAAGAAAAATATTATATATTTTATAATCTCAACATTTTACATTTCCTTCTGAAAAAATAAGTAAAATCTTATATAGATCTTTATAAATCTATGTGTACAAACTATCACTCTAGCGCTCTTGTAGATCTTTGTTGAAGTAGAAAGAGCTGGACTACACTGTTATCTCTTATCTTGCTACATTTTATGGTTTGTCTCTACGTAAAATTATGTAATAGATTTATAGTTTTACCAAATCTTACTGAATAATAAAGCAGATATGAATTATGCTTATGAACATAGCCATACATATAGGTATATGTACACACATATATATGTACATATATAATCTATGTATATATTAATTCATTAATAAAGGGAAGAAAGGAGAAAACTGCTATTTTATCACACCATTCAATAAAGCACTTCAATTTTTTTCCTGGAAAACCTCCTCCCTCCCATCTTCCAAAACATATTTTTCCCAGAACTATTGTGAAATGGTGATTTTGTTCCAACATTGTAAAAATAAAAAAAAAAAATATACTCACTATCAAATCTAATCTTCAAAGTTAAAAAATGCAGAAAAAAGTTTGACCTAAGTTATCTTAATCAGAAGAGACATATAATTAACAAAACAAAAAGAATTTAAGTAAAATGAGCTTACAATTCTCCATTTTCCTTTGTGATTAAAGTCCTATATATGTTGCATTATTTAGGCTAGTTTAGTTAAAATGTTTGCCTAATCCAGGGATTGAATTAAGAGAAATAGCAAAAATTCATGTCAGACTGATAACTGAATAGTTACATCTACATGTGAGTTTAAATAGAAAAATATTACATATGGTTGTGTGTACCAAAGTATTTTAAAAACATTTTACTTGTTCTCATTGCTTTTTCTGGTAATCAATAAATACAAATATAAGACTCAAAGAAATGATAAAAAGTAAATACATGCAATTAATAGTAATGCAATTATATAAACTCATTGGGTCACTATAAAACAAAAACATAAGATTTAATTTACCAGGGTTTCTTTTGTACCCATGGTTTGTTAAGTATAGTTTCACAATTAGCTTCTATTTTTCTAATTCAAAGGAATGTTGACTTGTTTTTCAAGATTCAGAGGTAACTGCTGCAGCTGTGAAGAAAAACTCCATTTGCGTAGTAAAAATATTTGTTATTGTTATTAAAAATTACTGATGATTGTATTTTTCCAACAAAGAAGACAGATATATTCATAATCTTAAAGCAATCAAAAATATATGCTCTGCATTTAAAGCAAATGAGTTTTGGGAATCCAGTGTTGTACGCAGTATAATGAAAACTCCTTGAGAATTCAACTGCTTCCATTGTTTTTTTTTTTTCCCTCCGATGGGTAGTGTCTTGCACCTAGAATGTTCTTAATAAGTACTTATTTAATTATATTAAATCAAGTTTGTTAATAATTACAAATTATCTAGCCATGAGGAAAGTCTTGTAAAGCATTGATAGATCACTGATCTGTTTAGCAGGATTTCAGTGTACGGGAGGTGTCAGGAAGAATCAGGATTCTTGGGCATGCAGTTGGCAAGAGAGAATATGAAATCTGATGCTCCCTGAGAGGAGATGTGATTGTTTTGGCAACAAATAAGGAAAAGTCACTATGGTGAGAACTCCCCAACAGTCATTTCTGTCCCTGCAAGTCACATTCATAATTCAATGAACCTTTGATTCCATTGATGGGAGTACTCCCTTCTTTCAGCTTGCAACTGCAATCTATCGTCTTCTATATATTCTTCCATGATACCTCTACAAAAGGAGCTATCTGATGCACTGATGGCCTTCCTCTGGATTTTCAAATATTCAGTCATTATCAGGGCAACACCAAATCATGCAATCAGCAATCAAATCATGCAATCAGCAATCTAAGAATATTTATTAGGAGCCTACTACGTGATAGGCTTGGGGGCTACAAGTACAAACAATGAAAAAAACAACAACTTGGAGGAAACTTGCATTGTGATTGATGTGCTTACATTTTCACTGTCAGCTCAGAGGAATATTGAACAAAGTTATATCCATGGTTTCATCTATTATAGAATCATGCATGATTTTAATATATACATGGAAGCCACCCTGCTAAAGGAAAACCTATGGGAATTAAAAAATGAGTTTGTTAAAGCTTGAGACGGTATGGTCATTGAAATCATAAGAGGTTTTCAATAGACCTTTAATGAATAAGTATCATTTTAAGCTGAAACTTCTGGGAAGAAAGTACAATATTACCAGAAGATATCTATATAGTTTTAGTGTTACAAAATATGTTATATGAAATGTAAAGGCAATAGCATATGCAGGAAATACTTATATCCCTGTCATCTCCCATGCAGGATTACTCGTTTGAAGGGATTATTTCATTAGCACTGACACATAATAGGTGTTAATAAACAGCTGTTGATGGATTGATTGATTATACTTGGAATCTTAGGAGCTGAATTAATTTCCTATCTCTACTATTCACTACTTGGGGGAACATCATGTAACCTCTCTGGATCTTGAACTTCATATCTGTAAAATGAAGGGGTTGAACAAGATGATCTCTAAGGTCTACCCTAATTCTAAATCTTATGATCTTGATCTAGCCTCCTCATTTTGTAGATGATGAATTTGAAGTTAAAAATGATAAATAATTGGCTGAAGGTGGTATTAGTATTATTTACTTTTTAACTTAGTGACTCATTGATAAACGTATTTAAAAAATATTTACTTAAAATTAATTGAAAAAATTACAATGAAGCTTCTTAAGATAAAACATTAATCTTTTGGTAATCCAAAATATGACAGGAAATGGGCCTATTACCATATGCTTAGTAAATATATATATATATATGTAGGTATGTATGTATGTATATTTCTAAAAGTTGGTTGTTAAAGATTAAGACTATCCCTTTCTGAAGAAAAGCCTGTCATGATACCTTGCTAAATTAGTTATTTTTCACCTTTTATGTTCTGTAAGGAACTCAACCAAAAATCTTCATGAACTTTACATTCTCCACCATACTAATTTTAAGCTAATATTGCAGAACTAATGACAGTGTTGAGAAATGCTATTATCAATTCCAGCTGTCTACTCTATCAAGACACCTTGAAATATAGCTACACTTTAAGAAATGAGACTCTGAATAAAAACTATTATAGAAAAAGCTCTTGTCTTCCTACTTTTTTAATCTCCTCCACCTGTTATCTCTTTTCATCACTGAGAACAATTTTATGACAGCCCAACTTATATAACTTTTGCTTCTGTTGGATCACTTAGTATGGGGATATTTTTATATTCATTTGGCTGCATAATCCTGCTGGGCTACTGTACTAGAGTGCTCAAGTATCTTACCTGTTGGTTTTGTCTCTGAGGCAAAAAGAATGACCCAGAGCTGAAAAATTCCATTTGATATAGGCACATATGATATTCAAACAAAAGTCAGAAATTTCAGTAGTTAGGAACCACACCTCCAGCTTTCCTATCCTATCAGAACTGGGGCAAGCTGCCCTAATCAAATCATAATTTTGACTTTAAATTAAATGGACAAGGTTGTATAGTGAAGGCTTTATAAAACTGAACAAAATCATCCAAACCAATATTTTCCCATGAGGGAGTAAACCAAAATAACTATATATGTAAAGGACATGGCATATGGCAGAAACCCAACTGGATAAAGAATTAGAAAAACTGAATTTGAAACTATTTCTACAGCTAATTTAATGCATGACCATGAGAAATTCTTGACTACAAATCTTTGGGGATCAGTTTACTTGTTGGTAACATTCAGAGCTCAGTATGGATATTTATGATATTTTTTATACTATTTTATTTCCTTGCAACAATCTTCTGAGTTTGGTAGGGTATTATTATCTCTATTTTACAGTTGAGAAAACTGAGGGTCAGGGAAGCTACACGACTTTTCTATAGTAGCAAAGTGTTAAAATTCGAACATTGAATCCCTGTTCTCTGTTATTTCCACAAAATCACTATGTTCTGGTCCAGGACTGATTCAAGCAGGTCCAGTACTTCAAACTCAAAATTTAATTGAAATAAAAAAACTGTTAGAGACTGCATAACATTTAACAAAAGTTTGCTTATCAAGAGTGTGGAAAGAATATTAAGTAACAATACAGAATTGGTCCAGATAGCCACAGCTTCCTTCATCTCCATTGGGAAAAGGGGCTAGTCAAGAGGGTGTGGTGACTCAGTAGAAAATAGCAGAAAATAATTCATTAAGATTGAAGTGTACCACCTATACCTGTTCCTGGGCTATGCTTTTTTAAGCCTTCAGTAAAGATAAAGCTATATTGGTAGTATAAACCTTTGTATCTGGGACCAGTTAGGTCTCAATGACATTTTCATTTTCCTTTGGAGGGGAAAATAGCCTAGTCTTCATGTTAAAGACTTCCAAGACTTAGTGGATTTTGCCTCTCTTGATATTTAAGTTTTCTTCCAGCTTTAGCACTCTAGTGTTCTGGGCTACCATAGAAGACTGGCTAGCTTATCTGAATATCCTACAAAGGTGAGGGATATGCAGTATACTATAATGAAAAAAGAGGGGCATAATTAGGACTTAAAGATGTAAAGAATTTTTGTGTATTGAATAGACTCCAGACTCCCTTGCAAACAGAATAGAACCCTCCTTGAAATGGGAATTCAGACATTAAAATGCTACAAATCACCATTTAACATGGTTTGGCTATGAAATGGTCTTCCTAGTTGATCAGTATTCAAACATAATCATAATGACTGCTAAAGTATTGCAGTTTATAGGAAATCTGAAAATGGTAATTATCCTTAGACTGCTTAACTACTGGGTTTCCACTTAAGGAATAGATTCATTTTTTAATCTATTGATATTAATCTGAAATATGTCTCAGGGTATTTCATGAGATATCCTGATATAAATACAATGTCTAGACAAAAAAACAACCTACTTTCCATGCTAGTCCTCATCTGCTTTTCATCTTCTTATGTTTCTATCACCCAGCGTTTTCAGAGTTGAATTAAGTCCAAGTATAAGAAATAAAATTGGCTTAGAGAATGTAGAAAATAGGTATCATGCTGGTAGCACTAAGAAAAAATATTTTGTGATTTTGCTTAGAGCCTTTTATGCAAAAAAAATGTAATGCTAACATCATCCATATACTTTCCTATAATATAGGATGTGGAACTATCTTGAAAAACCTAATATGACAAGGCACTGCACAGAAATTTCATCATGGCTCCATAGCCCTAAAGGGACTGGGTATCAAGAGACATGTCTGGATATTATTTTGAAACATTATTGAAAACTCATGTTGATGGTGGCTACAAAGATTAATAATTCTAAGGGATTTTTTTCCTAAATATGGAATAAAATTTGTTGAATCAGTCAGTCATTAAAAATCCAGAAAAAAATGGAGAAATGTCCTGGGATCTATTGTTGGCCAATGAATGAGAGCCAAGAGTGATTTGGGTTAAAGGCATGGTCTTTAAAAAAGAAATCTAGAGAAGCAATGCTGGGGGCTGGGCAGAGTCAAGATGGTGGAGAAAAGACAGGTACTTGCCTAAGAATACCCCCAAACCCCTCCAAACACCATTCAACAATGCCACAAAACAATTCCTTGAGCAGCAGAACCCACAAAAGGATGGAATAAAATAATGTTCCAGTCAAAGACAACTTAAAAGGTCAGCAGGAAAGGTTTGTCAAATCTGGGTGAGAGTGGAGAACAGGACAGCACAGGCTGTGCCAGCACAGACCAGGTCCCATAAACTAGAACCAGGCCATGAGAGTCACTGAATCAGTGACTGCAGTGGCTGCTTCAGTAAGAGGGTCCAACAAGAGATCAGGAGCAGATTACAGGGCTCTCTTTGCTGGTACAGGGGGCACTGCTGCAGTACTGGGTAAAAATCCCAGAGCAAGGAAGAGCACTACCACCCTAGAACTTTGGGCTGCAGAAAAGCAGGGACAATTGACACAGTTCCAGAGCAGAAAAGAGGGCTTGTGGTCACTCACAGACCAGAGCACAGGGCAGGGGAGGAGTAAATACTTCGACTTAGATCATACCACCTTGGAAGAACTGAAAACTTAAAAGTCCCAAGAAGTATCTCTGAAAACAGTCACACAAAATCCTTAAAGCTTGAAACAGTGCACCCTCCACCCAGGAAGCAGAGCCTCTCACTTAAATAGTTAAAAGTCAAAAAACAGACTGGTAAAATGAACCAACAATTGAAAAAAAATCTGACTTACTATGGCTATAAGGAAGATCAAAACACATACTCAGAAGACAACAAAGTCAAAACTCCTACAAGCAAAGATTCAAGAAAAATATTAATTGGTCTCAGGCCATGGAAGAGCTCAAAAAAAGGATTCTGAAAATCAAATAATAGAGGTAGAAGAAAAATTGGGAAGAGGAATGAGAGTGATACAAGAAAATAATAAAAACTGAGTCAACAGCTTGGTAAAAAGAGACAAAAAACAATACCTTAAAAAACAGAATAGGGCAAATGATAAAAGAGGTACAAAAAGCTAATGAGGATAAGAATGCCTTGAAAAGAAGAATTGGCCAAGTGGAAAAAAAGGTACAAAACCTCCCTGAAGAAAATAACTCCTTAAAAAATTAGAACTGAGCAAATAGAAGCTAACAACTTTATAAGAAATCAAGAAACAATAGAACAAAACCAAAAGAATGAAAAATAGAAGACAATGTGAAATACTTCATTGGGAAAAAAAAACTGACCTGAAAAATAGATCCAAGAGAAATAACACCATAGCTGAATAGAAAATTTAACTTGCAATGACAAGACTCAAGAGAAACATAAAAAACAGTAAAGAGGAATCATAAGGGACTTAATAAGGTTAAACTGTTTATATTTCAGTATGAGAAGATGATATTGGTAACTCATAAGAACTTTCTCATTATTAGGGCATTTAAAAGGAATATACATATATGCATATATGTGTGTGTGTGTATATATATATGTATATATATATATATATATATATATATATATATATATATGTATATATACAGAGTGCTCAGGAGTGATTTCAATATGAATGGATGATACCTTAAAAAATAAATCATTGCACATGGGTTGTGGCTGTGGCTGTGGTTTGTCCTTCATTCTCAAAGAGGACTGTAACATCAGAAAGATGATGCCATGGCTTGAAAGTGAATTGGATTTAAATGAGGGAAGGCTGTGCAAATTTACCAGCTTTACTTTCTCCTCCAGAGCTATGAATAGTCCAGTGGCTGGATATAGATCAGTTGACTGAAGATGGCCTAGGACCACCTCACATAAAAGAGATAAAGCTTTTACAGTGATAGGGATGATGGAGGACATGGGGGGAGCAAGTGAACCTTACTCTCGTCTGAACTGGCTCAAAGAAGAAATAACAGACGTTTGGGTTTATAAATCTATGCTGCCCTACAGGAAAGTAGGTATAAAAGAAGGCAGGTGGTGATGGGGTTAGAAAGGGTGCTGTCATTGGGGGAGATGGTAGTCAGAAGAAAACATTTTTGAGGACGAACAAGGTGAGAATAGGGAAGGATAGAGAGATAAAAGAATAAAAGTGGGTGGGGGTAATAGAATGGAAGGAAATACAACTAGTAGTTGTAACTGTGAAAAAAATTTTAAGCAAGTTTCTCTGATGAAGACCTAATTTCTCATACATGTAGAGAACTGAGTCCAAATTATTAAAAAAATAAGAGCCATTCCACAATTGATAAATGATCTAATTATATGAACAATTTTCAGATGAAGTAATAAAAGCTATCTATAGCCACATGAAAAAAATGTTCTAAATAACTATTGATTGGAGAAGCACAAATTAAAACAAATCTGAGGTACAAACTCATACCAATTAGATTGGTTAGTAAGACAAAAAAGGAAAATGATAAATGGTGGAAGTGATATGGGAAAAATGAGACATTAATCCATTGTTGGTAGAGTTGTGAACTGATTCAACCATTCTTTGGAGCAATTTGGAACTATGCCCAAAAGACTATAAAATCATGCCTACCCTTTGACCCAGCAATACTGCCTCTAGGTCTGCATCTCAAAAGAGATAAAAACAAAAAGGAAAAGGACATATTTCTACAAAAAATATTTATAGCAGCTCTTTCTGGTGGAAAAGAATTGGAAATTGAAGGGACGCCCATCAACTGGGGAATGGCTGAACAAACTGTGGTATGTGGTTGTGATGGAATACTATTGTGCTATAAGAAATGTTGAGCAGGATGCTCTTAGAAAAATCTGGAAAGACTTACATGAGCTGATGCAAAGTAAAATGTACTGTGTACAAATAACAGCAATATTGTGTGATGATCAGCTCTGAATGACTTAGCTATTCTCAGCAATACAATGATCTAAGATAACTCTGAAGGACTTATGATGAAAAATTCTATACATACCCAGACAAAGAACTGATGTCTGAATACAGATTGAACCATACTTCTTTTTACTTCCTTTTTTTTAGGGTTTATTTGGTCTTGTTTTCTTTTACAATATGACTAATATGGAAATATGTTTTGTTTAACTACTCATGCATAATGTATATCGAATTACTTGCCTTCTAAATGAAGAAGGTGGGGAGGGAGGAAGGGAGAGAATTTGGAACTCGAAGTTTGAAAAAAATGTTAAAAATCGTTTTTGCATGTAATTTGGAAAATAAAATACTAAAAAAAGCTCGAACATTTCAAAAAAAAGAAAGAAATCAAGGCCATAAACCTCAAGATACCCAGTGAGATTTCAGCAAAAAAAATTTGTATTTTGGGGGGTGGAGCATCCACAGGTAAGGGTATGATTCCTTAGGTAGACAGAGGGAGAGAAGGAAGAGGAGAAAGGGAGAGAAAGACAGAATAAGAGAAGGAAGGAGAGAACAAAAGAAGAAAGAAAGGAAGGAAGGAAAGAAGGAAGGAAGGAAAGAAGGAAGGAAGGAAGGAAGGAAGGAAGGAAGGAAGGAAGGAAGGAAGGAAGGAAGGAAGGAAGAAAGGGAAGGAAGGAAAGGAAGGAAGGAAGGAAGGAAAGAAGGAAGGAAGGATAGCTGTTATGGCAATCAGATGTTTCCCAGTTCTTTCCTTTTGGGATGCTAAGACTATCACATCTCCCCTTTATTTGAATTGGTGGGAAACCTTTTGCTGTCTTTGTGTTGCAATATTTCTCAGCTTTTTCTCTGCATTTAGACAATCAGGAGTCATTGACTTGTATATGATATGATACTGGGGAAAGGGGAATTTCACACACCCAGCCTGGGCGAGATCAGAGCCTTCAGGGCTCTGAACAGGATATAATTGAGGGGAGCTTGGCATATGACTTTTGGGGCACACTCAAGGAAGGAGTGTTGAGACTCTGGGCAGGCCATAAGTGCCCCCCAGCTTTGTAACCCAGACAGATAAGATGTTGGTGCTTCTCTGATAACTACGAATTGTGATTTAAATCAGACAAGGTCTTTCTGTTGATGTTTGTAATTTCTGTCTGTATTTGCCTTGAAGTTCAAGGGGCTGATCTTTTCCCCCTGAACTAAGTGAATGATATATGTATGTTTGATTAAAGAGATTGCTTTCCTTAGAAAAGCAGATCAAAGAACCTGTGTTAGCAGTCCTTCTGTATGTTATTGGTCTTACATACCACTACGGTGGGTGCTAGCCACATTGTTGCTACAATTGCCCAAGCAGAATTGGCCAGTTTTGATCCCAGTGGGGCAGCTACTATCACTCACAAATCACTGTTTGTCCTTCATTCTTGAAAAGGACTAATGATATCAGGAAGGTGGTGTCATGATTTGTAAGTGAATTAGATTTAAGTGAGGAAGGGCTCTCTCCTCTGGAGCTATCTGGTTCCAGTTGCAAGATACAGATCAGGATGACTGGAGATGGCCCCCTGATGATATTCTTAGAGAATCCTGAAGAACCACCTAAACAACTAGCTGAAACAATGATCAACTTTAGCAAAATTCGAAGGATATAAAATAAATACACATTTTAAAAAATCAGCATTTCTATACATTACCAACAAAATCCAACAGCAAGTGATAGTAAAAGAAATTGTAATTAAATTAATTGCAGACAATATAAGATACTTGGGAGTCTATCTGCCAAGACAAACCTGATACTATATGAATACAATTACAATATACTTTTCACACAGTAAAAACACATCTAAACAATTGAATAAATATTGCTCATGTGTAGGCTGAGCAACATGAGTGTAAATACTACAAGTTAATTTACTTATTCAGTGCCATAATAATCACTGCCATGCTAATCAAACTACCAAAGAATTATTTTATAGAGCTAGAAAAATTAATAACAGAATTCATCTGAAAGAACAGAAGGTCAAGAATATCAAAGGAAGCAATGAAGAAAACATGTTAAGGAAGGCAGCCTAGTAATTCCAGATTTTAAACTGCAATAATAAGTGAAATTAGGGAAACAATTGGAAACTGGTTAAAAAAAATAGAATGGTAGATCTGTGAGAAAAGATTAAATATGCAATACACAGTAGTAAATGACAATAATAATCCGGTGTTTAAAAACAAAGAGTTCCAGGTTTTGGGGGTAAGAATTCACCATTTGACAAACATTGCTGGGAAAACTGGAAAGCATTTTTGCAGAAACTAGGCATGTACCAACATCTCACACCATTTTCCAATATAAGGTCAAAATGGATAAATGAAATAATCCTACGGAGATATATCATAAGTAAATTATAAAAGCATAGAAAAGGCAAGAAATGGAATTTGACCACATGTTGCTCAATTTGAGAAAGTTTGAACAAGTTGTAAGATATGACTATAATAAAATACTATTGTGGTACTAGAAATAGTGAGCAGGATGGCTTCAGAAAAACCAGGAAATACTTGCATAAACTCATGCAAAGTGAAGTGAGCAGAACTAGGAGAAAACAATACACAGTAACAGCAATATTGTAACAAAAATGCTACTTGCCACTACTATGGCTGTGTAAGGCCAATAACCAACACACAGGTTCTTTGATCTGCTTTTCTAAGGAAAGTAACTTTAAAGGGTTTACAATTTCACTTTAATTAAATATACATATATCATTCAGCTAGTTCAGGGGAAAAAGTCAGCACCCTGAACTTCAGAGCAAATACAAACAGAAATTACAAACACAGAAAATATAAACAGAGAAAATAACACAAATCAACAGACAGGTTTCTAGCTGTCTGACCAAAGCTATACATACATAGTTACCAGAGAAAGAAGCACCAACATCTGGGCTTTCAAAGCTGGGGGTGTGTGGGGGGGTCCTTAATGGCTACACAGAGTCTCATCTGGTGAAATCACAGGAACCCTCTTCCAATGATTGAGCCCCAAGCAAAAGGCTGACCTCAGAGCATATAGATAGATAGATTGATAGATAGATATACATATACATATATATACATATATATATACACTATTCTTCAGGGTCAGAGGGCATCACAACCATAGACTAACCCATTTAAATTAGGCCTTCCTGTGACTTAAGCAGGTCATCAAGATTCCCAATTCAATCAAAGATGCTTGATTGAAGCAAAGGTGAGACTCAAAGGCACTTGATTGCCTTAGTGCTGAGAAGCACTCCAAAACAAAACAAAAAAAAAAAACAGCAAAAGTCCTACCCTGCTTGACATGACAAAGCCTTAACTACTCTAATCAAGACAAAGATCCAAGGCATTTCCAAAGGACCCATGATGAAAAATGCTATCCACCTCCAGAAAGAGAACTGATGAGGTGAGTATAATTTGACGCATACTCTTTTTTACTTTGTTAATTTTTCTTTTGCATGTGTGGTTTCTTTTGCAACATGGCTCATATAAAAGTATGTCTTGCATGCTTTCTAATGTATAATTGATATCATTTTGCTTGCCTTCTAAAGGAGTTATGGAAGAGAGGAAAGGAGAGAAATTAGAATTCCAAGTTTTCAAAGAAACTTTAAATTTTTAAAATACTTTTTAAAAACTTTTACGAATATATATATATATATAATTATTTTTAAAAAAGACATGTAGAGCCCATGTGTCTGAGTTGAAATTTGACTCAGGTATTTCTTACTCCATGATGAGTATTCTGTTCCCTCTATAACCAAGATACAATCAGTGTCCCTAGAATGAGTGAACAGCCATTGGCATCTGAGTCAAAAATAAGGAAGGCTAATTCAGATCATCAAAAACAATCTAAAGTGCCTTCCTCTGGTCATTATCCAGATTATCAATACCTTTCCTAAACTGTGTCACTCAGACCCAAACCAAACTTTCTAGATACATTCTCGGCAAGGCAGAATATGCAGGGATTATCACCTCTTTATTAGTGGAAGATATGCCTCTTTTAATGTAGGCTAAGATCATATTTCTATTTTTTTTTCTATAGGCATATCACATTGTTGATTCATAATGACCTTGTGGTTCAGTAAAGGGGCCATTTCTTTTTGAAAAATTATCTAGCCATTGCCACTATTGCTGGTGAGAGATAACCGGGCCAGTCCCCTGATAGTTCAGTTTTGAGACATGAATGAAATGAT
The DNA here is from genome assembly GCF_011100635.1 of Trichosurus vulpecula. Taxonomy (NCBI): domain Eukaryota; kingdom Metazoa; phylum Chordata; class Mammalia; order Diprotodontia; family Phalangeridae; genus Trichosurus; species Trichosurus vulpecula. The sequence goes on from NC_050576.1 coordinate 379,900,432, forward strand.
ACACTTTTCTAATAACAGTGAACAAAAGGAGATTAATTTAGCATGGAAAGAATATTAAAAATAGGATATGCACTGAAGACAACATGTTTATTCAGTTGAGTGAAGCATCCCTTCATCTGGATTACCCTTTTGTGAGTCAAGATTTGAATGTAGGTCTTCTTAACACCACATTCATTTCACAACTTAGAAGCAATTGATATCCCTACAATTAACAATTTCATAGGCATATGAGTCAGTGATCAGGAATGCTAATAGAGAACTACAAAGATAATCTATGCAAAAACTGAGCTGTCATGAAATGTTCGGAAATTTAGTAAGTATCATGATTCTGGTTCCAGGCAACTAGGCAAGCTTAATCAGATCAGTTTGGGGAAACATCATAGTTGCTTTTAAATATTTTAAGAGTTATCATGTGGAAGAGGGATTAAACACATTTTACAAGGCCCCAGAGGGCAGAACCAATAGTTAAACATCGCACAGAAGAAGATTTTAATCAATTCAATGAAAAACTTACTAATTATTAGAGCTATTCAGAATGCTACCTAATTACGTGGTAAGGTGACCATCATTGGAAATAGTTAAGCAGAAATTAGATGACCACTTGTCAGGTAAAGGGGATTGTGGTAATTTCTAACTTTAAGAATTTATACTTCTAAATTTATAAAATTCTAGCATCCTATTGCATTTGTATATTTATACATACATATATACACATAACAGTATAGCATGTTTAAGGTAAGAGGAACTTATAGTTGTTTAGTCAAATGCCTTCATTTTACAGTTGAGGGTTTGCTGAAAGTCATACAGCTAGTTAGAGGCAAAACAGGAATTAGCAACCAGAACCTCTTTTATTAAATTCTGCTATATTTGTGTGCTAGTTTCACAAATCATAGAATGATCTTCAACATATGTTCTCTTTGCTAAATTCAATCTCATTATTTCTAATGTCCATGAAATTTTAGACCTGAATTATTTTATAGATTCAGTGACAGTACATACTGTCTTGATTTTTTTAACCTACTTGAGTTTCCCTCTAGAGTACTGTAATCCATGGTGTATAAATATTAATTTTTAAAACAGCTATTAGGTAGGTAGTTGCCAAAAGTACTAACTATAACAATGATACCACATACACCCCCTTCTCTTAGGATTTTTAAGAGGACAGAATATTTCCATTTCCTCTAAATCTTTGTATTTAATGTTGAAGTATGGAACAAATAATTCATGGTTTTTATTGAATTTGTTTTGTATAGTCAGGTAAATTTTAAAAGACAACATGGTCTTACACATGAGAAGCTAACAAAATAGAATCATAACAATTTTGCAATAAAACAATTATAATATATTCATTTATTTCTGCAAGATATACTTCAGAAACTTAAAAATTATATGTTCAAAGGTTTATCATTTAATATCCCTTTGACTTTCCTAAGAATCATTTGAAAAATGCATACATAAGATAAAATCTCTATTCTTTTATTTCCACTGCTAATGTAAGAAACAGATGTCAGGTGTATTATCATATCTTGGACATTTCATGGTCAGAGATAGTTTGTCTGCTTTGGTTTGGTAAGTAGCAGATCTAATAGTCTTTTTTGTACCCACAATGAAGTCTTTAAAATTGAACTCTTCTTTTAATTATGGCCAGGTTTCAAATCCATAATGCTAACCAGAGGATTTCGATTTGAATTATTACATTTTATAAGTTGGCTATTTATCAGTTCTTATTAACCAGAAAGATTTGTTAAACTTTTATAGAATTCTTTATTCTTTGAGAAATATTTATCATTACAAAAAAGCAATATTTCTTGAGTTACTGCCCTCTGAGAGCAACATGCTAAGTAGTACGATTACATTTTGTTACTTCATTAGATATTTCTGTTGATATGTAATGGTATCTATATGAGTACTCCCTCTGGTGGTACAGATTGCAAGCTATTTATACCTTCTAATCCTGTGTATATCTTGTCAGTGTTCTGTATATCTGTTCCAACGAGTTCACACAATGGAGACTTTCATCTAAAACATTTTGGGATTGCATAGATACCAGTGGAAAATATGGGCTGTCCATGAGTTATCTTTTGCTTTCCCACAATGACCTTCCCACCTCTTTTTCTGATTATGCATCTATGTGGCCATATCTTTCACACTATATCTCCTGCACAAGTCTTCCTTGGTTGTAGAACTGGTGCCAACTTGTGCTGACTATGTGTTTCTCCATCATCCTCTGGGGGAATCTCAAAATTAAGTTCTTTGGAGAGCATGCTAATCTATAAATTGCACCCCTATAATAATAAAAATTGATGTCTAAGGCATCACAGCTTGAAAGCACTTTGCTTACATTTCCTCACAAGAGCTTCATAGTAAAACTGAGACTAATTAACACTGAAGAAACTGAAGAGCCAAGAGGTTAAATGATTTGTCCATAGTTTCACAGCAAGAAACCATTAGAAATGTGATTTGAAAATAGGTCTCTCTTGTTTGAAATCCAGCGTTCTATACAGTATAGCTTACTACCTCTCAAAAATATTGATGTTAAAAAGATGAGATTTAGTTTTAGGAATAATACTGTGTTTAAATAAAATCACTAGAATAGACTTTCAGGTCAGATGACCAACAAAAATGAATATTAGACATTTTCTTTAGTTCCTGTTAACTCAGGGGGAAAAAAAGCCTTCAAGGGGGCTTGAATACAGATATAGAAAAATTATAGCTATTTCCATAGGGCAAGAAAGTTTAAAAAAAAGTGAACTTAGTAATAGTCTTACAAATTAACAGTGGAGAAGACAGATCCTGAATGTGCTCATTCTCATTCCTCTTTTACCAGCCACCATTCTCCATCATGATCCACAAATTGACAGGTCAGTTATAAACTGTAGCCCACTTAAGAATTGACTTCCAGCTTCAGTCTCTGCAGGCATGTGCCAACTCTATCTTTGCTGCAGCATCTTGGTAATAATTGACGCACTTCAACTCTGCCCAGTCACTGTGGAAGGAGAAAAGGTATAAGGAAAAGAGGGAAATGGATATATTTTACTTTTTACCTAGAACAGGGTCTAGGTTAGAGAATGCCGAGGTGTTAGAAACTTACCTGAACAATCACTCTATTCATCCCCAAGAGTAATGGTAATCAGGGTGGTACGTTTTTTTTTACTGTTTTCTCTTTTGGAATGCTGAGTTAATCAAGTGCCTGTGAAGAGTCTTGCCTTTCAAATGTAGTGGGGTCTTTTGTTTTGGAGTACTTCACAGCACTGAGGCAATCAGGTGTCTTTGGGTCTTGTCTTTGTTTGAATCAAGAGTCTTTGATTGGAAACAATGTAAATGATGTGGGGTTAGTTATTAAAGATCTTTTCCACACCCCTTTTTGCTAAGTAGTCTCTGAGCCCTCAGGACCCTAAAAATGATATATGATCTCTGAGGTTGGTGTTTTGCTTCTGGGGGCAGACTCATTGGAAGAGTACTGGTGTGGAGAATCTGGGTAGCCATCAAGGAGCCCTGCCCCAGCTTTGAAATCCCAGATATTGTTGCTTCTCTTTCTGGTAACTATGTATGTGATGTCTTGATCAGACAAAAGCCTGTCTGTTGATCTGTTTATATTTTCTGTTTCTATTTGCTCTGAATTTCGGGGTGCTAACTTTTTCCCATGATCTAAGTGAATGATATATACATATATATGTTTAATTAAAGTGACATTGTTAACCCCTTAAAGTTGCTTTCCTTAGAAAAGGAGAGCTAGCAGCCCTTTTAAATGCTCTTGTTGGTGGTCTTTCACCTCTAGAGCAGCTGCGATCAACATTGTTGTTACACCAAGTCTGAAAAAAGTTCAGATGCTGATTCAACCCAGTCAGTGAATAAAAAATTAAAGAGAACCAGGACAAGTGTCTAGCATAGAAGTGCTTGGGGCTTGAAGTAAAAGGATCAAAATCCCATTAGGGCCAGTCCGTTACCTCCAAAAGTTTTTTGGGTCAAAACCATGACTCGTTAAATGTTAATTCCCCAATGTGGAAAGAGACTAAGACAACTTTGAGATCCAGATCCATGGGTAAAACTATTAGTAAAAGGGGGCAAAGAGTCAAAAGAGAAAAAGAAAACTAAAAACACCACAGATCTCAGGAGGAAGAAAATTAAGGTAAGATCTTAGAAGTGCAAACAAATAAGTCAATAAGAAAGACACTATATTTAGAAGAATTTTACACTACCAAGTTATTGAAAGCTTTGTAACTGTCACTACTTTAGCTAAGGAAATTGAAGCAACACCTGATAAAACACAGAATCTTGTTACTTCTAAGGCCAGTATAAAACTTTGACAGTATATTCCCAAATGGTTCAAGAAGGAAATCAGAATATTACGAGATGTTGGGTAGAAACCAATGGCAGAATTCAAGTTTTATACAGCAGAAATAATTAGCACAATAGAAAAACTTGACCTAATAGTAGAAATTTTCTTGAAAAAGGAAAAATAGCAACAGATGGAGAATACATGCATATCTATATATCTATATGTGTTGTTTGTATATTTCCAAATATGCATATATACATACATACATACTTGTATATATACATACATACATGTGTATATGTATCTAGGTTATTCTAGAATACTCTCCACCCAGAATCCTCCACTTGAGTCAAGTAGAATGATATAATAAAAATGAAAATATGTGAAACATGCAATACAAAATGATATACCTTGCAAAACTGAGTTGAATCCCCAGTGGAAAAAGATGATGTCCATTAAAAGAGAGGCATCTGCTGCATTCTTGAAAGTGGGATGAGGGTTGGCACCAGGGTTAAACAGATTATTCTACTTGCAAAGGCCCTAAACATCAGAAACAAAAGAAAGATAAATGAATATAACTGCTAAGGAAAGTACTACTAAAAAATGAATTACTTTCTCTATAAATACTTAATAAAAAGCCAAAACTCTATTGTGTTTAAAAAAATTCTACTGAGGAACTCATGATATTTCTCTTTAAAAGTACACAAGGGAATAAAGATGAAAGAGGAGGGGGGGGGATTTGAAATAGAATAAACGTTTATATAGGTCCTACTTTGTGGCAAGCACTGTGCTGAACATTTTACAACTATCTCATTTTATATTCACAATAACATTTCAAAACTGATTTCATTTTTATTTCTATTTTATACTTCAGGAAACTGAATCAGAAGGGAAATGACTTGCCCAGGGTCTCACAGTTTATAAGTGTCTAAAGCCTAATTTGAACTCAGGTTTTTGTTTTGTTTTGTGTTTCCTCCAGCCTCAGCACTCTATCCACTGAACAACCTAGCTGACCTCAAAAAGAAAAAAAAAAAAGGAAAAAGAAAATGGAATTTACAGAAAGAGTTAAAGTTATAATGAAGGAATAGGCCTTAAGCATGGACTAAACCCCACAATTCCCCCTACAGATGAAATTATATATTTTTGGGAATAGATTGTAGAAGGGGGAGAGTGGAGGTGGCATTTGTGATGTATGCTAATCAAATTCATAGTAAAGTATGAAGGTAAATAACTTGTATGATCTCTCAGCAAGAGGAAGGATTACAGAAGAATGCGTGAAATGACAAAAGGAAGGATTGAAATGGGGGAAAATGGGGACAATTTCAATGCAGAGAGGAGAACCTACTGAGAAACTCACCCATGGAGGAAGGGTCACATGCTGTCAGGAGAATGAGGCCTTGCAATGGGTCTAATCTGCAGGAATTTCATTCTGCCGGATTATTCTTTCTTAGAGAGTATTATGATTCTACCCGAAGAAACTCAAGATCCTATTAATTGTAAAGCCAGCAAGGGATTGTGGCAGAATGTTCCAGAACTGTTCAAGAAGGAATTCATAATTATGAAAAGTTAGATGGGGACAAATGGCAGAATTCATGGACTACATTGAAGGAGCAATTAACAGAATTGAAAACCTTGACTTGATAATGGCAATTTTCTTGAAAGAAGTAAAATAGCAGCAGATGGGGAATACATTCTTATACACTGAGATGAAGGACATTCTGGAAGAAGAGAAGCAAAAACAAAATCCTGCCTTAGAAAAAGGGAAATAAGATCTCCTGAGAGCAACTGGCTTAAAAGAGGGTAGGATAGCATGGACTTAAGGGACATATATGACTAAATGATTTGAGAACCAGGTACAATTCTACCATTGGCTAATGCTTCTATCTTCATTTTCTCCATCAAAAACTGATTCTTTTAAGTTTGAGGCCTCACAGGAAAAAAAAAAGGCCATTTCTACAAGGCAGCAATAGAAACTGTTTGGAAAAGGAAATTCAAATTCGGTGCTTTACTAGCTCTAATTCTATTAGAAACACAAAGAGAGGGTTTATGTGTGATTTGAAGTGATAATCCTTTTCTATGAGCAGATATCTCCCCTGCATAATAATGCAGTTTTCTCATACCATTTAAAAGGTTACCTGGGAAGATGGCCATAGGATAGAAATTATGGTGACTCATGCACAGGGTCTCAGCACATTTTGTATAGCAACAGAAAGTTTCCAATAAAATATTTCTAACTGCTGTCTGTCAAGGGATATCATGGTTCTGGGATAGCTGGAGGTTTGAGTTGTTCTTTGATGAATCATAATATCATATCCTGTCTATGGTGACTAGGCACCACCCAGTCCCCAACACTACAGGGAAAGGAGGAGGAAAAGAATGGGAAGATGCTTTTATTTCTATAGTCCATTTAGCCTAATGTCAGCCAAGGGCTATCATCTTTGGACAATGAGCCTATATTCATGGAGCCCTTACTTGAATTCAGAAGATGGGAGAAGACCTTTGGGATTAGCTTAATGGTAAAATTGTTAGCATTGCATTTTTCCATCATTGTGTTGTTTGTTTATGATGTGCCCAGCAGACCAAGTAATCTGTGTGACAACCATGGGATGACAAAAATAGTGATGATGACACTGATAGTGATACTGCATTATAGACTTTGCAAATAAGGTTGGCACATGCAACAGGCGTGTTTGCTCAACTCAAATTCCAAAGACAGAGTGTTTCCAGAGAGAAATCAACACTCCCATTCACAGCCTCATATTTTCCTTGGAGGCCATCCACTAAGTAAATAAAGACAAGAGATGTCACTATCTATAATGTCTAAGGTAATCACATTCCCAAGAGACATAGATGTATTCTGCTTATATTAAAAATATGTCTAAAGACATTTGTACAAATGTAGTATCTACCGTGACTAAAACATGTGTTATCAGAATAGGTCTAGAGGAAAAAAAAAAAAAAAAATATATATATATATATATATATATATATATATATATATATATACACCCTACTTTTAAATTATATATCTCTTCTATGCAATATGATAGATATTATATACACCTACTATAAAATGTATATGCTGATCTTGAGAAGAAGTCCAATTTTTTTGTGCTGTTTTTGTATATTTAGTGCATAACAAGATATTTTTCATATTTTATTTTATTCCAGACTGATGATTTCATTTATTCAGGGACTTCCCAATGAGGAAATTCCTTCTACCAAGTCATATAAGCAGTCAATAACTATAGCTTTAGAGAGTTGCCAAAGATACTGAGAGATTAAATAACTGTCCAGGATCTCAGAGCCAGTATTGGTAGGAGTTGAGACTTGAATCTAGGTCTCCTTGACTTTGAGGCCATCCCTCTATCCTTTATACCATATTGCTTTTCAATTAACAGATAGAATTCAATTAGAGAGTAAACATAACATTAAAAATGAGATATGTTGAATCCATGAGCGAATCATTAAGTAATTTTTTCTTTAAAAAGACAATAAAAAGCACTATGATATTGGAAAAGATAATTAAACTTGCTTTTTTTTGGTGGGGGGAGCAAGCAGTCATCCCTATACATGTGATTTCATCCCTTTTATAAATACTCCCAGGTTAGAAATTTCCTCCCTCCATAAATGCAAATTGGCAACTCATCTACAGCTTATATTCTTAGGTATTTGCTTGGGGTCAAACTCAAAAAAGTCAAATAAAGTAGCAATCATGAAATTCATTCAGCACTCATGAAAATATAGAAAAGTAAATCAATGGAATAGATTAGACAAGGGATAATCAGAAATAATGGAACTCTACAACCCACTGTTCAAAATACAGAAAACATAAATTACCTTGAAAAGAACTCCATATTTGGTAAGAATTTCTGGGAAAACTAAAAAGCAGTCTGGCAAGAATTAGGCTTAGACTGGCATCCTATACCATAATTCCTCAATAAATTCAAAATGGATGTGACTTGAATGTTAAGATCCATACTATAAAAATATAGAAGAGAAACAGATCACAGGTAGGGTGGGAGATAAACTCTTAACAAAAAAGGGATAATAGAGTCAATTGCAAAAGAGAAAATGGATATTTTGATAATATGAAATTGAAAAGATTTTGCACACAACAACAACAAGAACAAAATTATACATTTGGCCTAAGAAGGGAAAAGGTTAACCAGGAAAAGAAAACTCTCAGAATTAAATTTTTCTCATAAGGATTTAACATTTGAAATATTTATATACTTAATAGGAATATCTAAGACCAAAAACTATTCTGTAATAGATAAGTAACTAAAGACATGAACAAACAGTTCTCAAAAGAAGAATTAGAAATTATCCAAAATTATATGAAAAAACAGTACAAGTAAATGATAAAGAGAAATACAAATCAAAATAACCCTGAAGTTTTACCGCATATGAACAAGTTCTCAACGATGATAAGAGATGGGGATAATCAATGTTGAAAGGGTAGTAGAATATCAAGTACACAAATGCACTGGTGGTGGAGCTAGGAATTAGTTTAATCATGCTGAATGCAATTTAAAATTATGCAAATAAAGCAACTAAGATATTCACAAGCTTTAACTCAGCCACTCCCTTGCTAGGCACATACCTGAAGTAGGTCTTTCATTTAAAAAAAAATACAGCTCCATAAACACCAAAATATTTATAGCAATACTAATTGTGATAGCAAAGAACAGGAAACAATTAGATATCCTTACATTAATATATGAAAAAGCAAATTTCATTCAATGAATATAATGGAATATTGTTGTGTTCTTAAAAAAACTAACATTGTCAATACAGTAAAGGAGTTACATAAACTGATGCAAAGTGAAGTAAGCAGAGACAGGAAAACAACTTACAAAATCAAAACAACCATGTAAATGGAAAAAAAAAAACATAAAACAATTGAAAATGAATATTGCAAAATTACAGAGAATATTTTGTCTCCTTCCAAAAAAAAGTGGACAGCTTTCCTCATTTCCCAGCATCCCTCCTACCTTGTAGAAGCAGAGGGTAAAAACATGTAGAACATCAATATAATATCAGATTGTTTTAATTTTTATGCAATATTCAATTTTTGTGAATGTTCCTCTTCACTTTTGATTTATTTCTAAAACAAACTATTTTTTATAAGAGGTGACTCTCAGGGGTGGAGGGTAATGAAATGAAAACCTAAGTGATATGAAAACAAAAAAAATTTAAAACATTTCTTTTTAAAAGAATTAATGAAAACAACAAATGGGGAGGTGTAAAATCTGCCTATCCTAATAATAGGTCCTCGGTTACAACAATTTTTAAGTATCAGATGCAGTACTTAAACCCATGTCTTTTTAATGACCAGACTATTCCTCCATCCATAGTACTACATTGTCTTATTATTGGTGAAAATAAGGGAATTGGACAATATTCCCACAACATCTCTCCAATATGCCCCAGCCTCATCACCTATTTTCTGGACTGTTGCAATAACCTTCTAAATGGTCTCTGCCTGAAGTCTCTCCTCACTCCTATCATCCATTTGGCTGTCAAAGTAATTTTTTTTCCTAAAGCTTCCCTATGGCTCTTCATTCTCCTACTTAAAGAAGTCTAGTAGCTCCCTATTGTGGCAGCTAGGTGGCACAGTGGATAGAATGTCAGACCTGGGGTCAGGAAGACTTAAATTCAAATCTAGTTTCAGACTTTATTAGCCATGTGACCCTAAGCACATCACTTAAACCCTGTTTGCCTCAGTTTCCTCATCTGTAAAATGAGCTAGTGAAGTAAATGGCAAACCACTCCAGTATCTTTGCCAAGAAAATCCCAAAAGGAGTCACAAAGAGTCACAATTGAAAAATGACTAAACCCTCTAAAAAAGGGGGCAGCTAGGTGCCCTGGAGTCAGGAGGACTTGAGTTCAAATCCAACCTCAGACACTTGACACATGTGACCTTGGACAAGTCACTTAACCCCAATTGCCCTGCCTTCCCCCCTCCAAAAAGAAAGAAAAAAGGGAAAATGACTCCAACAACAACAATAAAACTCCCCATTACCTCCATGATCAAACATGAAATGCTCTATTTGTCATTCAATGTTCTTCACAATCTAGTCCTTTCTTACTTTTGCAGCCTCTTAAACTTTCCTTCCTTCTTTGCACTCTATGATTGGGTCCTGCAGACCTCCTTGCTCTACCTCACACATAGGTTTTCCATCTCTGGCCTCTGTCTTTGTATTGTCTCTTATCCATGCCAGAATGCTTTCCTTCCTCACTTCTGCATTCTGACTTCCATGACTTCCTTCACAAAAGCTCAAATACCACCCTTTGCAAAGAAGCCTTTCCTTCTTTCCTCACTTACTACTCCTTTACCCTCTCAGATTAACTTTCATGTACTATGTGTGTATATGTGTGTATGTTTGTATGTATTTATAATTATGTGTTGCGTCTTCCACCTTAGAACGTAAGGTCCTTGAAGCAGGCCTATTTTGGCCTCTTTTCATATCCATAGTGCTTAGAACAATGATTAATATATAGTAACCACTAAATACTTGACTGATTTCAGCTCTAAATTCATATGCATATACACCATTAATTGCTAGAAACCATAATGTTAAGTGGACTGAAGACTCCTGTGTCACAAGACCTGGCTTTTATTATAATTCTTCTTTAAACTTTTTGAAATTTAGTTTCCTCATCTGTGAAATGGGACTAATAATAAATAATTCATTTGAAAATAAGTTTAAAACTTCAAATACCTAGAAAAGTAATATGAAATTATTGATTTTGTGGGATATTGAGAAAATAAATTTTTAAAGTTTCATTGGATTTGTAGAATACAAAAGCAGACATATACTTTGACAGCTAATCTTTCTTGGACAGGCTTACAGTTTTAACACAAAAATTTCAATGAAAAGAATCCAGAAAATATCTGTAATAGCATTTCAGTATCTTTAAACTGTAGGAGATATTTAGTGGGGAAAAATTCTGACATCCCTTGCATTCAAACAGCACTCAGCCATGATCGCAATTCAAATATATTATGAACAATATTCAAATGATCCTACAAAAAAGAAAAAAAAAGGTACAAAACAGATTTTATATAATCCCTTGAAATTAGAATTAGTAAGAGAACTAAATATAACCACAGTAAATGATTATCTCAAAATTAATGTCCCAGAGTCACAGTTTTAGTGCTTAAAAAGCAGTATTCAGTGTTGTTAGGTGATGAACTTTCAGTAGTACAGACCATCTGCACAACTGCTGTTGGCATCTGTTTTATTCTCCATCAACTCAGAGCTAACGTGCTGCTCTTTCGCTAAGGGCATAATTTTCATCAGTGGCCCAAAGAAATGTTTCTCAGTATTATTTTGTTGTAACTCTTAACTGAAACTGTTTTTAGTCATGAAAAAAGAGCTGAGGAAGATTCACAGAAGCCTAGAAAAAAGTAGGAAAGATAATTCTTTTTTCATTTACTAACATGCTGATTGACAGGATGATATCTTTGTTGTAGCCTCATTTGTGTAATTGGCAGCATTGTGCTAGCAGACAAAAATGATATAAAATATCTAACATTATTATCTCGTTTAGGCTTTATAACGACTTTGTCAGATCCCGTATTTTATAAATGAAGAAACTGGAATAGAAAGGGTTAAGTGATTAGCCTGGAATCATGCAGACAATAAGTGTCTAAGGAAAGATCTGAATTCATGTCCTCCTGATGGTAAGTCCACCACTCTATGCACTTAGCCACTTAGCTGCCTGAATGAGACTACGTGAATTCAATAATATCACATGTATTCCATATGAGAGATAGGAAGGCTAGTTTTAGAGTCAGGGAAAAAAAAATTGACTTAACTCCTGCCCTTCATACTGCTATGTAACTATGAGCACCTCAATGCCTCAGGCAATTAAGTCAGTCCTCTAAAGTTACAGACAAGTTCCCAATAGAAATAAATATATGAATGAATTTCTAAATTAAGAAGCTTATTGTGTGCCAGGCATGTGCTAAGCACCAGGGATTCAAATTTAAAAAGAAACATAGTTCCTCCCTTCAAGGAGATTACATTCTATAAAGAAGTCAATGGATATAAAGGATTAGTGGTCAGGGATGAGTGTTTCAGACTGAGAGGTCCAAGGCAGTGAGTGGAGCCACATGGCAATTAATTCTTATGCCCATTCCAGGAATATTAGTGTTAATTTTATTACTGTTTCCATACCCAAAGGAAGGGAATAAAGAGTAGATGGTCAATAAATTCAATGAAGATGGCTGTAAACCAGGAGAGTGGTGAGTCTGGATTGAATTAGCTATAAAGATCTCTCACCTATCAGGTTTATTTGTTTATTCATTCATTCATGAGCTTGATTTTTTTCTTTTTCTAATTAAAGGTGCCATCCCTTGACTTACTTCTCAAAGAAGCCTGCTCACTGAATGGGCATTGCCCCACTCTGAGTACCTGAAAAGGCCTTAGCCTAAAAGGGCCAGGGTCTACCATTGCATCCTGGGCCATCTCCAGTCATCCTGATGAATATCTGGTCACTGGATCCAGGTAGCTCTGGAGGAGAAGGTGAGACTGGTGACTTTGAACACCACTCCCCACCCCCACCTCACTCAAATCAAAATCAAAAGCAAATCATGTCGTCATTTCCCTGATACCATGGTCCTCTTTGTAAATGAAGGACAAACACATGACAATATCTGTCTATCTATCTATGTATCTGTCTATCTATCCATCCATCTATCTATCTATCTATCTATCTATCTATTCTTCTGGAGGAAGGTGTTTAGTGTGTTCCCACATTGGAAGTTCCCTACATACACTGACAAAATCATAGGTCTGGAGCACTGCTTCACATCCTCCTTCATCATCACGCCTACTGTTTCATATAGAAACATGATATCACTGATCTACAATTAGTAAAGTATAGGGTGCTGATTTTGTTGCTGGTATTAGAAATGTAATTGTACTGATTTATCACATTGTCTCACCAAATCATAGTAGAACAAGTGGAGGTTAACTAAATAGAGTAGATTACCATATGTAACTCTGGAACAAAGCAAAGCTTTCTATAGACATTAAACCTGTGACTTTGACTGTATTAAGACTACATAACAGCCAAGTGAGCCGACCAATGGGGAACTAAAAATTGATATGTATAAGTTATTATATCACCCCATTTTTTTACTAGTATTTCTTGAGATTTTCATTTGCTCCTATAACGTTGAATGGCTATATATGGTTAGCTACCTGAATCTCTTGTCTGCCTGACAACAGTGTTTTCTCACATGGCTCAAATTCCTTGTTTTTACTTTTTACACTATTTCTCTCTGTTTCCATTTTGAGATTCTTGCTGAGGAAAAAAATCTGCAGCCTTTTGTGGTTATTGTCACTAATGTGAAATCATTTGGACAAGCTGATTTCCTTTGTCATAGTAGTCAATAATTCTGATTATGATCATCACTAGTCCCCAGTTAGAATTCTCCCAATAGTTCCAATAACATTTTGAGTCAGATTCCTTTTGCCTTATTGATGGCACAATGTCTATTTTAATCTAAAGTAATTAGTAATTCTCTATTTCTTTTTGCACCAAGTTCAAATAACTGATTCCTAGAATTGCCACCTGTCTACCTGCAATTCAGGGAGATTGTACCACTCTGCCAGATTAGTAGAGAAAATTGTTGTGCCCCCTTTCAACTCTGAAAAATATATGCAGAGGATATATGATTATTATAGCCATAATTTGCAAAGATATTAGTGATTTATAAGCTAGATTACAAGAAGAGAACATGACTGTGTCTTTCTAAATTGATCTGTACAGTATTTCATTCATGGTCTTTTCTTTCTTTTCTTTTGTTTTTATGCACATATTACAACAACCAGAGAACAACTCCTTGTCCAAAGGAAGTCACTCATTATAACTAATAATCAATCATTTTTCTAATATCATGTATTTTCTTATCCCTTCTTTCTCATGTTCCTTTATTCAGGATCTTTCCATGACCTCTTCCCCATTGGCTCATATGACTGAAAAGCCTTCTTCTTCACAGCTCCCAAACCCCTGATCATTCAAAATATGCACTTTATCAACTTCTTTTGAAATACCAAATCTGATCCACCTAAACTATTCCCAAGGTTAAGATGTGACAAATGGAACATTGAGTATTGCACCTTCCCAAATAAAACCATCTCTTCTACATGTACAAAAGAAAAACAACTAAGGAAAACAAACATGTCCTATTGAGACACTGTGGTATTTTGTGCCCTGCCCTCTTAAAGGAATAGGATAGCTTTATTTTATGATTCTTATCGTATTTGAAATATTTTGAATTCCATAAATGAAATAACATGGTAATTATTACCATTATCGATGGTAATAATATAATTGCCTACTTATTTTATATCTATTTTTAGGAAATCTTCATTTTAAGGATTAAAGGATATGGTGGTTCTTTCCAGTCAAAAAATGTTTTTTTCTTCTTGCAGATACATGGCAGTGAACTTTGCAGTATGTATTTTGTTTTTTGTTACATCTTATAAATAGGAGGATTAAAAAAAAGCTATCAAACTCATATGTGCCAGCTATTTAGCACAAAACAACACTGGGACAGGCCTTTGTTGCATTCCTATTTTTTTTTCCCTGTCACCATTAAGCTTGAGGTCTAGGACTGCCAGCACCTCATACTGTTTTTCCTTGCCAATGAGTCTTGCTAAATTAGGTTTCCTAACACTCAGCTTTAACTGTGGGAGGGAAAGCACCCATTTTGACATTCTTCCCTTGCTCTGCTTTCCCAAAATAGTCTTTTTATATGTTGTTTGCTTGTTTGTTTGTTTAAGGGTTTTCTCCTATTACAGGGAAATAAGTGGCAGATTTGAAGGGGAAAGTTTACGAATTACAAACTCCCTATGGTGTAATCTTGTTCCTTTATGCAAACGACTGGAAACCAGATTTCGTTGCCTCTTAGCTCCTTCTTTCCTCCTCACTGATTCCCTTTCTGCCTGATCTCAATAATCCATTTAAACTTTCAGAAGTCATTCATAATCATTCATTTTTTCATTTGTTCTATAACCCTACTATGTGGGAAGTACTAGGGGAGATAGGGCTTCTGCCCTCACTGAAACTTGAAATAAAGGACAAGGGATAAAGAACAAAAACAAACATACAAATTTACATGATAATGTCATAATGACTATAGTGAAGAATAGAATAAGAGGATGAGAAGTGTAAAATGTCATACAAGGTCAAATGAAGGAAGATTATTTTTTATATGGAAGGTTCCATCGGAATTTGACTTGTGGGATAGATCTTGAAGGATGGGTGGGATTTCAGAACATATATGAGAGGGGAACAATAGGATTCTAGGCATAGGCAATGGTGTAAGTAAAGGCACTTTGGAGGCAAAGGGCTAGGCCTAAGGTTGTCATATGTTTAGATATTAGAGGTCATTTAGCCAAACCATTTATTTTATAGATGAAGAAATAGTCTCATAAAGCTTAAATGATTTGCCAAAAGCATTCCAGTTGGTGGCAGGATCAGGATTCATATGCTGAATCCTAGGTTAATCAATAAATATTTATTAATACCTATTATGTACCAGGCATGGTGCTAAAGAACTAGGAGTACACAAAATGGCAAAAGACAGTCCCCATCATCAAGGAGCTTACAGTCCATTAAGGGAGACAGCATGTGATAAAGAATATATGTGTGTGCGTGTGTGTGTGTGTACATACACACATATACATATATATGTACACGTATACGTGTGTATATGTACAAACATATATACAGACATACACATACACACAAAGCAAATTATCCACAGAATAATAGAGGGAAGGCACTGGAGTTTAGAGGGACTGGAGAAGGATTCCTATCAAGGGCAAGGTTTTAGTTGTGACTTAAAGGAAGAAAGAAAAGTTAATAGTTGGAGCAGAGGAGGGAGAACTTTCCATTCATGGGGTACAGCTAGGGAAAATTCCCAGAGCTGAAAGATGGAGTGTCTTGCTCATGAAGCAGTCAAGAGTTCAGTATCACTGCTTGTTCCAGAGAGTAACACTGTGCAAGAGATTAAATAATTTGCCTGGAAGGTAGCGTGATATAGAGAGGAGTAAGGTATCTTAAGTCTGGAAAGGTAGTGAGGTAGCAAATGTCAGAGTTTTAAAAGAGTTTTACTATTCATTCACTGACTCATTTTGAGGAAAGGACTAACATGATTTAGATCTGGACATTAAGAAAGATTATTCTTTCAACAGTAATAGGAATCGTGGAGAAACCATCATATGGGGAAGCTGAAGAGACTTCAGGGGCCACTTAGTCAAAATCATTCATATCACAGATTTGGAAACTGAGGTCCGAGGAAGATAAATAACTTACCTAAAATTACACAAGGTAGTTAAGTATCAGTCAGGATTTGAACCCAGCTTCTCTGATTCCAAAACCAAGCTTCTTTCCATTGTAGCACATTATAATGGAAGCCTCCAGGGAGTACTTCAGTAGTCCAGGTGGATGATGAGGTCTGGTCTTAATAGAAAATAAGTGGTAGATTAAAGGGATATTTCAGAATTAGGATTCAGAAGACTGGACAATTGCTTGCATATGGAAGCAGTTGATAAAAAGGGAATAAATGGTAATTTCATGATCTTAGTTTAGTTTTAGCTCTCTGATTAACTTGATTGGTAAGGGTTTTTGGTTTTTTTTTTAATATCTCAGGCTTCCAGATTTTACTTTACTAATCCCTCTATTCTAGTTTTGGGAGCCCAGGGTTTTCAGAAGGTTTCAACTACTACATCTCTGTATAGACACACCCTTTAAACTGCATCCACTTGGCAGGACATGTTTCATCTCAGATATATTAACCATAGACCTGGGGAAAAACTATTTTTGTCTCCTGACTTCCTAGACGAGGAAAACAACAAAATGGCCTCTTCGTTCTCTGGACTACCTACCAAACGACAAATTCTTTCTGTCTGTCTCTATCTTTGTCTGTATCTGTCTTTGTCTCTGTCTCTCTCTCTGTCTCTATTCTGTCTGTCTGTCTGTCTCTCTCTCTCTCTCTCTCTCTCTCTCTCTCACACACACACACACACACACACACACACACACACACACACCCTTGACACTTTCTATTCCTAGTTTGCTTGCCCAAGAGAAACTCCTTGAGGCAGCTTGTTACAGCTGGATTCGCCCTTTGTAGTATAGTTACTTCCTCAACCTGCTAGCCAAGATTAGCCTTAGGCCCTGTTGCCTAGTGAATTGATAATTAAATTATGAAATTATGAAATGGAGCAGGCACGCCTGGTTCTTTAGGTACCTGCAGGAAAGACCACAATTGGCAGCAGGAAACAGGGAGGCAGTCACACTTTAATAAGGCACAGAGACATTCAGCCAAAGGGGTACAGAGGCAGATGGCAGCTTGGAGACAGGGAATGGGATGGTAAAGGTAAAAAGGTAGCATGGGGGAGAAGAGAGGAGGATGGGGAGAGGTCGTGAATATCACCTGCATAAACATGGATTAAAGTTATAGACTCTAGGCAGCATGAAACTGATGAAGATGGAAGTGTTCAGGAGTCTGGAGTTTGATGGTATATTTTTATAGGGTTTTGGGGGAAACAGACTTATCTATGCCACCTTGGAGTTAGTTCATTAACGTATCTAAATCATCCTCTCAAAGTCATCCGCAAAACTTCAAAGGTATTATCCTAAAGTTATCAGTATCTTTTGATGTTCTGCTGATCTAGATCTGTGGAGGTCTGGATTTGGTCTGGAGTTTACATATCATAGGACCAGAAGCCTTGAGAAGCCTAGACAATGACTTCCTGATTTTGCACATTTTACCAGGATGCGAATTTTAGTTAATATATAATATAATTTATAATTCATGCTCCTTTGATCTCTGGGACAGTTTATATATGATTTTCTGGTTCTACTTTGTCATCTTTTTTTCTGATAAAAATGTATTTACTATTCTGACTAGAAGGGTGTGCATGTGTGTGTGTGTGTGTGTGTGTGTGTGTGTTTTTAGAAGGATGAGGGAGGCCAGCACAAGGTACAATTTTAACAATTTTAACTCTAAGCATGGGACACATGTGATGTTCCCAGTATAGGTTCTCTTTCTCAACTGAGCTTCTGCTCTATTTCTGACTCTATCTCCTCTGACTGCGAAGTCTTAATTCTGCATTCATTGACAGAACTGCGATGACAAACATACAATACACATTCATATTCCTGAAATAAAAACTGAGTTTTTAATGATATCTGTGAGTGGAGACAATGTGGTGTAGTGACAGAAGCACTGGAGACCATCATTTTTACATTGTCATAGTCATGCCTTTAAGCAATGATAGAGACTGGCTAGCTCTTTCCCTTCAAAAATGCTTTCCCCAAATATCATTTCCTGACCTTGACTTTCTCCACTCCACCAATGATGATTTCCCAGGGCAGAACATGTTCTGGAGTTGCTAGTACCAAGTGTTTTCTTTCTTCTAATAGTAGTATTGTGACCTTACGACTCTGGCTGCACTGAGATGGGATGCCTCACCAGAAGATACTATCCTGGTAGCATCTGTCAAAAACCAATATAGATCTATCTCTGGGCAGAGCTCTTCAGTGACCTTAATGAGAATCTGACAAAACCATATCCTCACTGTTCTTAATAGGAAAATCAAAAAGGTCCAGTTGACAGAAGAAAAGGAACTTTTCAATTTACTCTATGACCCCTGCAGATAGTGTCTGGGGTGAAGTCTCCTGGGAGCTCAGGGTATCTTACAGTTTTCTTGGAAGAGCTATCAAAGAATTTACTCCAGCTTGAAGCAATTGAAACATGGTAAAGATCATTGAAAACACTGAACACATCTTAACCAAGCTGCGATGTAAAGCACCAAGATGCTAGCTAAATTGAAAAAGGAACAGGGAATGGGAAATTAAGGAAACAGTTCTGGCAGCTACTGAAACAGGCAAATACCTAATGAGTTAGAGCATCAGAAAGAAGTTTAGTAACATCTATATCCTTAAGGGGATCATCCTACAATCTTATCTACCAAGGTTACTACCAATTAATGATAGCCGGTAGGGCTGTGAACCTACTATTAAGGCCTGGCACTACTAGGCTTAGAACTCCAGGCCCGGAGCAGGCATTGAACAGAGCATAACCAAATAGACAATTAAGATCTTTTCACATTATCTGCCTTCTATCCAAATTGAAATTTGTAATTTATCATTAAAAAATCAAGAGACAGAGACAGATAGAGAAAGAAAGAGACGTGAGAAAGAGGCAAAGACAGAAAGAGCACATTGGACAGGAGGGTCAGGAGAGATGTACATTTGAATGCAATCACTTGGGTGACTGAACAAAGGCTCATATCTTCTCTGAGCCTCATTCATGAAACGGAGATACAAATAATTGTAGAATCTATGCCATACATTCTTTGTAAGGTTTGAAGGACACAATATAGTAACATATCTATCACTTTATCACCATTGTATTCTAATCATTAAGATATACACTCAATACAAAGAAAATTTAGCTTAATTTAATTCCAATTAATATTTATTCTTTTCACTCACACTGTGCACAGGACACTCTATGAGGTATTTTCAGACAGGAGTTGGAAATGCATAAGACAAAATAAAGATGCCACCCAAGCTTAAAGTAAATCTAGAACTCAAAGTTCAGATGCACTGATAATGGTCTTAATCATATGCAAAGCCACATACACATTTCAAACACGTATGTGTAACTTTAAAAGGGTTTTCCAGAATGAGTTGTGTCCAGGATAGAGCTGAGACTTTCTTCCATCTTGATAGGAAGAAGTTTTCTGGTGTCGATAGCTTTGAAATGAGTTGGTGAATGATTGGTGTGAAATAACACACCAGGAGATGTAGAATATTCACAAGTGGTGATGCAGGGAAATGGAAGAAGAGAAAAATTACGAAATATGATGGAATATTGAGTAATTAAATGTAAAGTAGCCTGACTTAAGCAGAGTAGAAATACTGAGAAACAGTAGAAGATGAGGAACCCTGGTTGATTTGTATAGGGATAAAAGCACAGGAGTTGAGAGACCTGAGTTGAAATCTAATGATACTTATTTGTTGAGTGAAATTTCACAAATCAACTTATATTTATGGGTCTCAACTTTCTCATTTATACAATGCAGATGATAGTGCCTACAATATTTATTTCAAAGTGTTATTGTGAGGAAAGTGCTTCAAAACCTTACAGCATAAATATGAGTTGATGATAATGTTAGCATTATTTGGACAATGGAGTCATATAAAGTACTTAAGAAACCACAAACATAAAAATTAGAAGATACACAACCAATTGGATTTAAATTCCACAAACATTTAGTCATTCCGTTTCCATACTAGACACTACTAAGGTAAATGGGAATTTTTACATTCTAGTGTGAATTTATGATTTCATTTATACAGGAGTTCCAACCAAAGCAATAGACCTCAAAACATTTATGCCTGTCCATCTTGTGTGATTATTACAAATGCTATCCTGAAAGTTCACTACATGGGATCCACAAAGTTGAATAAAACAGTCCCTCTTCTTAAAGAACCCATAATTCAATAATGGAGATAAGGCATATATGGAAATCACTAAAACACACAAGAAATATATTATTTGTATGACAGAAGTACAAAGTTTGTTAAGGGATTAGTAGGGTTTATCTGGAAAAAAAAATTCAAAGGAGGCCAACAAGAAAAGTGTGACAAATAAAAACCTCATACCCAGAAAACATAAACACTAATACACTGTTGGTAAAACTGTGATTTTCCCAAGAATTTTGGAAAGAAATTTAGAACTACTGAAACAAAGTGGCTAAAATGTTATCCTAGACCAGAGATGACTTTCTCTCTGTCTCTCTGTCTCTCTCTCTGTCTCTCTCTGTCTCTCTGTCTCTCTGTCTCTCTCTCTTTCTCTCTCTCTCTCTCTCTCTCTCTCTCTCTCTCTCTCTCTCTCTCTCTCTCTCCATATATATACCTATATATATATACATATATATAGGTATATATAGATATTTATATCTATCCATCCATCTAGTATGTGCATATGCATACACACTAGAGGGACAATGATAAAAAGTAAGCTCATATATGCACTAAAAAAAAACCCGTGTAGCAACATTTTATTTTTGTTGTGGAAAAGAACTGAAACCTCCGTAGATACTCATTGGGGAATGACTAAACAAGTTGTATATAATGGAAGACATACATGTTTTATTTAAGAAACAATAAATATAATGAATACATAGAGCCATGGGAAAACATTTGAATTGATAAAAAATAAAGTAAGCAGAACTAGAAAAAAATAATAAAAACGACTACAACAATCTAAATTGAATGAATGGTGCCAACAAAGAATTTAAATAATGCTAAGAAGTTATATGGATTGTTTTGCTGCCATGAAGAAATTGGAAAAGATATCTCCCTGCCTTTTTTCCCTCCATAAATGGAGAGTAGAGTGTAGAACATGACAGACAATGCCAAACTTTTTGATGTGTTGGACAGTACTGATAGACTTTTTTTTCTCTTTTGTATTTGTTACAAGGGATGAATTGCTGGGAGGGAGAAGGAGAAGAGGTATATTGGGAAATGTAGGTGATATAAAAACAACAGAAACAAAACCAATAAAATTTAAAAGAATGTTATATAGAGATGCTAATGTAAATATGTGTATGTATTATTCATGTACATTTTTACCTACATTTCTTATGGTCTTTGTTATTTATTTACTATTCGGCTGTAATTCAAAGTTGGTGATTATGCTGATTATTGTGATGTACCACCCTCATGGGCACAAACCATAATGAACAATCTTCCCTGTATTTTATGCTATTATCTAGGATTATAATACAACTTGGTAGTGGTTGGACCCATTCATGTTGGACTTCCCACTACTGATATAATTTAGCTTATTTCCAAAGCCATCTAATCATTCATACATGTATTTATTTTTTAAAAAAATATTCATTAAGTGCATACTTAATGCAATGATTTATCCTTGGGATTCAGACAATTGAATTAAATTCAACAAACATTTACGAATTACCTTCTATGTGAAAACCACTATACTAATAGAGATACAGAGACAAAGCAAACAATAAAATTCACATCAATCCCATAAATATTATTTAGTGAGTACTATATTAGAGGCTAGACACCAGTGATACAGGGTGAAACAAAACAGTCCCCGCCATCAAGGAATTTATGTTTTCCATTGAGAAAGAAGGGGAGATATAGGAAATAATAAAGTAATTTTGAGGGAGAAAGTATGAATAGCTCTGAGGGTGATGACAGGACTCATGTATGGTCTCTGGGTTGTATCTTGAAGGAAGGTAAGGATTCTAAAAGGAGGTGAAAGGGAGTGTATAGCCAAAGGGGGAACCAGTTATGCAGAGGAGCAGAGGTAGGAGATGGAATATTACACATGGCAAATAACTCAAAGGATACTATAATAGTCATAATTGTTATTATAATAGCTAACATGTGCTAAGTATCAGGCACTATTTTAAACTCTTTATAATTCTAAATGATATATAGACCTTAAGAGGGAGAGAAATGTTTGACAAGAACATGAGGAAAATGAGTAAGAAGACCATTTTGAAGGAATATTAACAGTTACTCCTGATCATGAAGGATATGACCAAGAGAAAATGATGCCTCAGAGAGTATCATAAAAAGGAGGAGGTCTTTGTAAAAGTGCAGCAAAAAACAGGAGAAGTAAAGATAAATCTTAATGGAATGCAGATCCCTGAATTTGGACTATGTGGACATCTTGGTAAATGTTTGAAGTTCATTTCTTAAATGCTTATTTCAGAGACATTCAAATGGGAAATTCCAAAAAAGGAATGGGAAACAGTGGGAGAGTATTAATACTTTTAATATTGGGACATAAATGGGAGGAGAAAGATGGCATAATAGCTAAAGGAATAGTTAAACACATTGTCACCCACACACTAAGACAATAAAATACATTTGACTAATAGTGGCACCAATTACTTTTGGGCTTACCCAGAAGTTGAACTTAAGCCATGTGCACATGTACAGGCATAACATACCTAACTTAACAAACTAGTTCTTTAGAAACCTAACTTTCAATGAACAAACAATATTGTAGGGGATGGTGAGATTCAGTATTCAAAAAAAGTTGCATTCCTGAATGAAACATTGAAATTATAAAATTAAAAATTGTTCATTAGAGAAAATCTAGACTCATAGGGGATTATGGGCCACAGTATGTGCAGTCATGGGTTGGGCTAGGTGGGGCTGTTAGACATAATAATAGATCTGTGTCCATGGTAACTTGATATTCTCAGTCATCAGAAACATGCCTGAGTTTTATGGCTCAAAGAGGAGGAGCAGAAGAGAATGAAGAATTTTATTTAGGTGGCAGGGAACCCCAAAGGATACGGTGGAGATAGCATGGATTGGTATTCATACACGATCTATAACTGAATAAGAAAGAATCCCTATTACAATATGCCAAGAAAGGTCCCATTTATTAAACACTGTATTTCAGAAACTGTGCTAAGCCTTGCAGAAATAAAAAAAAAGGCAAAAACACTGTCCCTCTCTTCAAGCACTTTACTAATGGAGGAAACAATATATAAATAACTATGTATTTATAATATATGTGTGTACACATGTGTATATACAAATATACACATATATGTGAGTGCACATACATATACATATACTATGCATACACATATAATTAGAAAGTAGGCAATCTGAAAGTAGAGGCACAAGTGTTGTGTGTGGGGGTTGGGGGGGAATGTTGGTGGGGGAAGGGAGAGGCACAAAAGACATTTTCTGAAGAAGGTGGGATGTGAGCTCTTGAAGGAAGCCAGGGAGAAAATGGGGCTGGCCAATGCAAAGACCACAAATTCTGGAGAGGGCGTGTCATGTGTCAGCAGGAAGGCCAGTGTGACTGAATTATAGAGTACATGGGGGGGTAAAAGGGTGTCAGAAAACTGGAAAGGTATGTATATGGGATGCAGTCTGTGATGA